>NC_067245.2:317237955-317540985 GCF_019359855.2 Lolium perenne
CATCCATACCGGGACAACATAGACAACAGATAATGGACTCCTCTTTAATGCTTAAGCATTCAACAACAGTTAATATTCTCATAAGAGATTGAGGATTAATTGTCCAAACTGAAACTTCCACCATGATTCATGGCTTTAGTTAGCGGCCCAATGTTCTTCTCTAACAATATGCATACTCAAACCATTTGATCATGAAAATCGCCCTTACTTCAGACAAGACGAACATGCATAGCAACTCACATGATATTCAACAAAGGTAAAAGTTGATGGCGTCCCCAGAAACATGGTTACCGCTCAACAAGCAACTTATTAAGAAATAAGACACATAAGTACATATTCTTCACCGCAATAGTTTTTAAGGCTATTTTCCCATGAGCTATGTATTGTAAAGGCAAAGAATAGAAGTTTAAAGGTAGCACTCAAGTAATGTACTTTGGAATGGCAGAGAAATAGCATGTGGTAGGTAGGTATGGTGGACACAAATGGCATAGTTTTTGGCTCAAGGATTTGGATGCACGAGAAGAATCCCTCTCAATACAAGGCTAGGCTAGCAAGGTTGTTTGAAGCAAACTCAAGTATAAAATGGTATAGCAAGACTCACATATGAACATATTGTAAGTATTATAAGACTTTACATCGTCTCCTTGTTGTTCAAACACCTCAACCAGAAAATATCTAGACTTAGAGAGACCAATCATGCAAACCAAATTTTAACAAGCTCTATGTAGTTCTTCATTAATAGGTGCAAAGTACATGATGCAAGAGCTTAAACATGATCTATATGAACACAACAATTGCCAAGTATCAAATTATTCAAGACATTATACCATTTACCACATGAAGCATTTTCCGTTTCCAACCATATATCAATGAACGAAGTAGTTCAACCTTCGCAATGAACATTAAGAATAAAGCTAAGAACACATGTGTTCATATGCAACAGCGGAGCGTGTCTCTCTCCCACATAAAGAATGGTAGGATCCAATTTTATTCAAACAAAAACAAAAACAAAAGCAAACAGACGCTCCAAGTAAAGCACATAAGATGTGACTGAATAAAAATATAGTTTCACTAGAGGTGACCTGATAAGTTGTCGATGAAGAAGGGGATGCCTTGGACATCCCCAAGCTTAGATGCTTGAGTCTTCTTGAAATATGCAGGGATGAACCACGGGGGCATCCCCAAGCTTAGACTTTTCACTCTTCTTGATCATATTGTATCATCCTCCTCTCTTGACCCTTGAAAACTTCCTCCACACCAAACTCGAAACAAACTCATTAGAGGGTTAGTGCATAATTCATATATTCAGAGGTGACATAATCATTCTTAACACTTCTGGACATTGCAGAAAGCTACTGAAAGTTAATGGAACAAAGAAATCCATCAAACATAGCAAAACAGGCAATGCGAAATAAAAGGCAGAATCTGTCAAAACAGAACAGTCCTAAAGACGAATTTTCCAGGGGCACTTAACTTGCTCAGATGAAAATTCTCAAATTGAATGAAAGTTGCGTACATATCTGAGGATCACGCACGTAAATTGGCAGATTTTTCTGAGTTACCTACAGAGAACCCTGCCCAAATTCGTGACAGCAAGAAATCTGTTTCTGCGCAGTAATCCAAATCTAGTATTGACTTTACTATCAAAGACTTTACTTGGCACAACAATGCAATAAAATAAAGATAAGGAGAGGTTGCTACAGTAGTTACAACTTCCAAGACTCAAATATAAAACAAAAGTGCAGAAGTAAAATAATGGGTTGTCTCCCATAAGCGCTTTTCTTTAACACCTTTCAGCTAGGCGCAGAAAGTGTAAATCAAGTATTGTCAAGAGACGAAGCATCAACATCATAATTTGTTCTAATAATAGAATCATAAGGTAACTTCATTCTCTTTCTAGGGAATTGTTCCATACCTTTCTTGAGAGGAAATCGATATTTAATATTACCTTCCTTCATATCAATGGTAGCACCAACAGTTCGAAGAAAAGGTCTTCCCAATATAATGGGACAAGATGCATTGCATTCAATATCCAAGACAACAAAATCAACGGGGACAAGGTTATTGTTAACCATAATACGAACATTATCAATCCTCCCCAAAGGTTTCTTTATAGCATTATCAGCAAGATTAACATCCAAATAACAATTTTTCAATGGTGGCAAGTCAAGCATATCATAGATTTTCTTAGGCATAACAGAAATGCTTGCACCAAGATCACATAAAGCATTACAATCAAAATCATTGACCCTCATCTTAATGATGGATTCCCAACCATCTTCTAACTTCCTAGGAATAGAAGTTTCAAGTTTTAGTTTATCTTCTCTAGCTTTTATGAGAGCATTTGTAATATGTTTTGTAAAGGCCAAATTTATAGCACTAGCATTGGGACTTTTAGCAAGTTTTTGTAAGAACTTTATAACTTCAGAGATGTGACAATCATCAAAATCTAAACCATTATGATCTACAACAATGGGATCATTGTCCCCAATGTTGGAAAAAATTTCAGCAGTTTTATCACAAGCTGTTTCAGCAGTTTCAGCAGTTTTGGGCAGTTTTGCACGCTTTGCACTAGGAGTAGAAACATTGCCAACACCAATTATTTTACCATTGTGTTGCGGTCAGAAACCCACCGGCGAGCAGCGACGGGCAACACAGTAGAGCCGGGAGGCTCCCAGGACTGCGGCTGGCCCTGGTCCCTCCGAGCGACGGCCCGCAAAGACTCGGCACGCACATCCGATGCTGGTGCAAGGGCGTGCCACCTGACCTATACCTGGTCAGGAAGGTGATGGATGTGCCTCGCTTAGTTTCCTGCATGGCATACACGTAAACATTAAATACGAGCCTCGATCGGCTCTCAGGTTGTCCTGTGAATCGGCTCAAAGAGCCGATCCACCCATGATCCGTACGAGGTGTACGAATATATGGTGGTCCTGCTTGATCAAAATAAAGCTAAAACGACCTACTACGATTTAGGGTTTTCACCACATAATCGGAACATCCTACTCGTGATTGAGCCTGGCGGCCACGCACGGTGATCGTAAACCGACCCTAGACAAGGCCTAAAAACCAACACGAAGTTGATCCCCGGAACATCCTGTCTAGGGCTAGCAAACTACACCCTACGTGCCACTGGATCCTTCAACCCGTTTGTAAGGCCTAACTATGCGGATATTAAACTAATCCTTGAAGAACAAGGAGCAATCATAACGGATCGGATCTACTAAATAATGATCAAGCGGGGTGCCGCCCTTACACCTAAGATAGGTGTAAGGGCGGCTAGATGTCTAAGGGTTGCACGACGATAGCATATGATACGATGAACAATGCTAACCCTAACACGTCTAAGATAACTACGTTGCTCGCCATCAATAAGGCTTCAGCACGAGCAACGCATGAACAGCGAATAAACACGTACTGCCTAGATCGCAAGATGCGATCTAGGCAGCATGATGCTTACCCGGAAGAAACCCTCGAGACAAGGGAGTTGGCGATGCGCCTAGATTGGTTTGTGGTGAACGTGATTGTTGTTTATTTCATAAACCCTAGATACATATTTATAGTCCGTAGACTTTCTAACGTGGGAATAATCCCAACCGGGCACGAGCCAAACTCTATCTAATCGACACGTATCCTACTATATTACAGATCCACGGGCAAACTAGCCCAAACTTTGCATATAAGGCCGATTCATGTATTCCTTCCATGTATATTCTTCAAGCCCATCTCCAATCGCGGCCCACCTCTGATCCGGTCAAATTTTGGTGATAACACATGCCCCCCTGGTTTTGGAAATGACAATTCCAAAATCATTCTGCTTTTCCTTCGTCGGGTCATGTCGTGGCGTCTTGCCTCCTTGATCTCATCACCAATCTAATTGCTCCTCCAAACGGTAACCTGCGACCTCCGTCTGAGAAAGCAAACTCAGATCCCCAAATCGCCGCCCAAGCAGCTCCACGAATCTTAGATCTCAACCGCGCTGTCCCAATTCCTCAGCGCATCAAATGGCGGAATCATCCAACGCCAACGCCATGGTCTCCGGTCTGAAGGTAATCCTCAACCGCCTCCTCGCCATTCGAATCAATGTTAGGAGTAAACAGCGAACACCTGAATTAATGTCTTATTCCGTTATCAATTTTAGGTTTCAGACATCCTGCTGCCGCACCCTTCTCTCCCAAACTCTATGTGTCTTGGCCCCCGTTCTTCCGAGAGTCCCGCTCACCTAATCTCATGCGAGGCCAATAGAATCCCCTTCGTGAATCAGAATTTAGATCTGACTTCCTGGGCCGACTGCTTGCGAGCCTGGCCTAATCCTCCCGAAGGTTGGGTGGCATGGTACAGTAGAGTGTCTAAAACACACTATGCTACCTGGGACGCGATAGGGATAGCCGATGCCTTATCATTATCACTATCTCCTCTTGAAAAGAATGAGAACATCCTGAAAACCATCGGCTACTTTTGGTCTGATGCACTAAATTGCTTCATGTTCGGCCATGGCCCCATGACGCCAACTCTGCTGGACGTGGCCATGATCACAGGCCTGGACATTGCATCTCCAAGCCCCTCTGCCTTTAAATTGCCAAAGGTCCCTTTCACCCTTTCCTCCAAAACAGAGTGTACAAGCTGGGGCGCCTACCTCAGGCGTTATATGAAAACCAAAGGCCCTGTGACAGAAAGAGAGCACACGGCCTTCTTGAACTTCTGGTTGGAACACTTCATATTTTGTGGTCCTTCACTTGCCCCAACCAAGAATTACCTTTCCCTGGCCTACGAGCTCGCCAAAGGTACTCACCTTGGCCTCGGAAAACTGCTCCTTGGAGAGGTCTATCGATCTCTTCAACTGATGTCCGTCAAACTGTTCTCCCAAAAGACAGTTAAAACAGGAGGCCCCTGGTGGTTTATTCAGTTATGGGCTCAGCTGTACTTTCAAAACCAGATCCCAAACTTCCCCCCTTTGGCCACCTGCACCTTCCCAGATGCAAATGGGAAGGATATCCGATGCACTAGCTATGGTCAAGCTCTGTATAGTCTCCCAGGCAGCAGGTTGATCCCCAAGGAAGCAGCAGAGTGGTTCAAGATTTTCTTCCAAGGCCTGGACAACCCCTGTTCTTTCCCTATACTGAATCGGAAAACTTTGAGAATCCAGTCTCCTTCCGATTAGACAGCTGATACGTCCAAAACGTATCTACTTTCCCGAACACTTTTGCTATTGTTTTGCCTCTAATTTGTGTATTTTGGATACAACTAACACGGACTAACGTTGTTTTCAGCAGAACTATTCTGGTGTCTCGTTTTTGTGCAGAAATCCAACTTTCGGGAAAATCCTCGGAATTTATGCAGAAGGCCCTATTTTCCAAGAATACTGACGGAGCCAGAAGGACAGGTCAGGTGGAGGCCCGAGGGCCCCACACCATAGGGCGGCGCGGCCCAGGGGGGGCCCGCGCGGCCATGTGGTGTGGCCCCCTCGGCCGGCCTCCGACGCCCTCCTTCGGACTATTTATCGGCCTCGACCTAAAAACGCACGGAAAGAAGTCGAAGTCGCCAGAAACCCTCCAGAACGCCGCCACATCGCGAAACTCCGTCGCGGGAGCCAGAAGTCTCCGTTCTGGCACTCCGCCGGGACGGGGAATTGGAGGAGATCATCACCATCATCACCGCCAACGCCTCTACATCAACCAGCCATGTTTCCCCCATCCATGAGTGAGTAATTCCCCCGCTGTAGGCCGAAGGGGATGGTAGGGATTGGATGAGATTGGTCATGTAATAGCATAAGATTGTTAGGGCATAGTGCCTAGTGTCCGTAATTGGTACTTTGATGATATTGTTGCAACTTGTTATGCTTAATGCTTGTCACTAGGGCCCGAGTGCCATGATCTCAGATCTGAACATGTTATTGTTTCATCATGATATTCATTGTTTATTGATCTTACCTGCAAGTTGTATACACATGTCACTGTCCGGAACCAATGGCCCCGAAGTGACAGAAATCGGGACAACCGGAGGGAATGGTAGTGATGTGAGGATCACATGTGTTCATGGAGTGTTAATGCTTTGCTCCAGTGCTCTATTAAAAGGAGTACCTTAATATCCAGTAGTTTCCCTTGAGGCCCGGCTGCCACCGGCTGGTAGGACAAAAGATGTTGTGCAAGTTTCTCATTGCGAGCACGTACGACTATAATTGGAACACATGCCTATTGATTGCTTTGTACTTGGACACCGTTTTATTATTATCTGCAAATGCCCTGCTATGATTGTTACATGAGTTTCTCTCATCCATGCAACGCCCGTCATCCGTCCCCGTGCCTACAGTATTTTAATCCTGCTGTTTACTAAAATCACTACTGCTGTCTCATTACTCTGCTTTGCTGTTATTTCACTCATCTCGCTATAAAGCATTACTCTTGATAAACCCTTGCGAGCAAGTCTGTTTCCAGGTGCAGCTGAATTGACAACTCCGCTGTTAAGGCTTTCAAGTGTTCTTTGTCTCCCCTTGTGTCGAATCAATAAATTGGGTTTTACTTCCCTCGAAGACTGTTGCGATCCCCTATACTTGTGGGTCATCAAGACTATTTTCTGGCGCCGTTGCCGGGGAGCATAGCTTTATTTGGAAGTTCACTTGGATTGATATTGTTCGCTGCAAATTCTCCATCATGGGTAAACCTCGCGATTCTAAAATCGCCATATTACCATCCACTACAAGAAAAGGTACAATTCTGAGTACCTCCGCTACACTTGATTCACCATCTGTGATTGATAAACTTGTTTCACCGCCACATGCTTCACATGCGGGTACTTCTGCTGAATCTGAAAACTCTCATAATATTGATAATATTTCTGCTGTGCTTGATGATAGTGGTTCCTTGGGCTCCTTTCTAGATGCTACGATTGCAAGGTCTAGACAAATTGAAAATACTGAAACTCCTAATGCTACTACACCTGTTAATTCACCTGAACTTGATTATTTTAGTGATGATCCTGATGAAGATTATGTGGAGCTTAATGGTGATTTTATTGAAAAATGCAATGCTACTACTGATGCAAGAAAAATTAAAAAGTTGCTTGCAGAACATGCTGTTAGATATAAACTGTCTCCTGATCCTAAGTTTGCCACATCTCCTATAAACATTAAGGATAAAGATTATGATTTTTCTCTTGATCTATCTCATATAGCTATTGTTGAGAAAACACCCTTTTGTGGTACTGAAAAAGAAAGTGCTGTTGAACACATGACTGAGTTATCTACTCTAATTAGCTTGTTTTCTGATGATGTCAAGATGCGTACTTACTTTGTTGCTAAAATCTTTCCATTCTCATTAAAGGATGACGCTAAAACTTGGTATAATAGTTTTGTTATCACCAGATTTTGGCCAAATCAGGAGGTGGGCCGTAAGAGAGATGGGCTTGGAAGATGACACGTGGAAGATCTCTGAAGCGGCCTTACACGAAGAGTTTGGGCTAGATTGCCCGTGTATCTTTAATTATAGTAGATTGTATCTTAGATTAAAAGTTAGAGTTTGTATCGTGCACGGTGGGGATTATTCCTACGATAGAAAGTCCCCTGGACAATAAATATGTATCTAGGGTTTATGGAATAAACAACAACCAACGTTCAACCAACCAAATCAATCTCGGTGCATCGCCAACTCCTTCGTCTCGAGGGTTTCTACCGGTAAGCAACATGCTGCCTAGATCGCATCTTGCGATCTAGGCAGCACAAGCTCCACGTTGTTCATGCGTTGCTCAGATCGAAGCATTTTTGATGGCGAGCAACGTAGTTATCATAGATGTGTTAGGGTTAGCATAGTTCTTCGCGTAACATGCTATCGTAGTGCAACCCTTGCATATCTAGCCGCCCTTACACCTATCTTAGGTGTAGGGGCGGCACCCCGCTTGATCATTATTTAGTAGATCTGATCCGTTACGGTTGCTCCTTGTTCATCAAGGATTAGTTTAATATCTGCAATAGTTAGGCCTTACAAGGGGCTGGAGGATCCAGCGGCACGTAGGGTGTCGTTCGCTAGTCCTAGACAGGATGTTCCGGGGATCAACCTCGTGTTGGTTTTTAGGCCTTGTCTAGGATCGGCTTATGATCACCGTGCGTGGCCGCGAGGCCCAATCCTGAGTAGGATGATCCGATTATGCGGTGAAAACCCTAAATCGTCGTAGATCTCATTAGCTTTATCTTGATCAAGCAGGACCACCATATATTCGTGCACCTCGTACGAATCATGGGTGGATCGGCTCCTTGAGCCGATTCACAGGATAACCTGAGAGCCGATCGAGGCTCGTATTTAATGTTTACGTGTATGCCATGCAGGAAACTAAGCGAGGCATCTCCATCACCTTCCTGACCAGGTATAGGTCAGGTGGCACGCCCTTGCATCAGCATCGGACGTGTGTACCAGAAGGCTTTGCGGGCCGTCGCTCGGAGGGACCTCGGCCAGCCGCAGCCCTAGGTTGTTCCCGGCTCTACGGTGTTGCCCGTCGCTGCCCGCCGGTGGGTTTTGGCAGCAACACATTCTGGCACGCCCGGTGGGACAAGCTTCTACATCAACCACATCGCCATCTACATCTGAGATGGCGGACGGCACGCCAGTCACGTACTAGGATCTGACCGATGAGCTCAAGAAGAAGTATGACGAGATCAAGGTCATCCTCGAGGCCGACCTCATCGGCTCTTTCCACAGAACCCGTTCACATGGCATCAGGTGGAAGGGGTTCTCGCCTAATGGTGCACTAGATGGGATAGACCTCTCTGCCCCATCGGAAGAACGCACCAGGTCCCTGCGGCAGGAGATCAACTACCTGGTGGCTCACTCGCTACACCGCCACTCTGAGAACCTGGTCAACACGTTGGAGCGTGTCGCTCTTCGCGTGATCCAGGAGATCATGAGGCACCAGTACTCGCCGTCAGGACCAGCTCTCGGGACGCATCAAGGAGAGTTGCCACTCCAGTCCCGTCCCCCGCTGCCATTTGCGTTGGCAGCACCGAAGTGCCGGCTTCACCGGCATTCGTCGTAAAATCTACAAGATCGGTGGTGACCCTAGTGACTACCAGTTCTTGCCTGAGGCGCCTAAGGAGATCCCTCACGGGTACACGTGCACGTATGTGCCAGATTGCGGTAACTGGGCGCTCACAAACCAGGCCACAACATCAGGGACTTCGGGGAAAACAGGAGGGACGTCAGCAACAGATCTTGAGAAGCAGACGTGGCTTACTAAGTACGCCACCCCGACGAACCTCCAGAGCTCAACTCCTGCAGTTGGCTCAGAGCTGGAAAAGCAAACATGGCTGGCTAAGTACGCCACCCCGGCGAATCTTCAGAGTTCAACTCCTGCAGCCAGCACAGCGGATCAGATCAGTACCATACTGAGAGATCAGTTCGGCATGGTGCCGAAAAGGAGGGCAATCGGCTATTCCAAGCCGTACCCCGACGACTACGAGATGATCCCGCTACCACCTAAATATCGGCTCCCTGATTTCTCCAAATTCAGTGGATCAGATGGTTCCAGCTCCATCGAGCACGTAGGCCGATATTTGGCACAACTAGGACCGGCCTCAGTGTCGGATCAACTACGCGTGAGGCTCTTCTCACAGTCCCTCACGGGATCGGCTTTCGGGTGGTACACCTCGTTGCCACCAGACTCGATCCGGACTTGGAAGCAGTTGGAAGAGCAGTTCCATATGCAGTACCAATCAGAGGCTTCCGAGTCTGGCATTGCCGATCTAGCACAATTACATCAGAAGCGTGGAGAAACTGTGACAGAATACATCCAGCGCTTCAGGAATCTTAGGAACCGATGTTATTCGGTTCGTATAACTGAAAAGGAAGCAGTCGAGTTGGCAGTAGCGGGCCTCGCAACACCGCTCAAGGACATGGCCTCCCAAGCAGACTATCCCTCACCGGCGCACATGGTTCGTAAAGCGTCGGCATATGAACAGCGCCACCCGGACCTGTACCAGGACAAATTCAAGCGTGCAGTAGTCCTGGTCGATGCAGAGGAAGACGAAGTTTCTGCGGGAGATCAAGAGGTAGCAGTGGCTGAATGGACTCGGGGAGGAACCCCCGTGTCCTGCAAATGGGTAAAGCCACCAGGCCCGCCCCGGGGGTTTGATTTTGACGTGACCAAAACTGAGCAAATCTTCGACCTCCTGCTCAAGGAGAAGCAGTTGACGATTCCCGAAGGTCTCAAATTCCCCACGGTGCAAGAGCTGAACGGAAAGCCATACTGCAAATGGCATAACTCGCTCTCCCATGCCACCAACGCTGCAGCAGGTATGGCGTCAGCACATCCAAGCGGCGATAGAAAAAGGGCGTCTGATTTTCAACCAGTACGCCATGAAGGTCGACACCCAACCCTTCCCCGCCGTTAACATGGTAGAATGCACTTACCCTGAAGGTTGCCAGCCAGGATCCTCGTTTAGCATCAACATGGTAGGACCTGGGCACCACTCTGGCAAAGATGGAGACGAGGGCAGCTGCTCTCGTAGCAAGGAAACAGAGGAGGCCGCTCCACGCGATCGGCTCCGTCATGATGGCAAGCGCTACGTCACAGAGGGAGAAGTGAAGAACATGAGATATCAGCGACCCCTCTCTGATCACCTCCTCAACAAGTATGTGAGTCAGTATGACCGACGCCGACGATCCAGCGATGATGATGAAAGAGATCGTCTGGCTAGAGAAGCCAGAAGACATCGTCGGCATGATCGCGATGAGGAGGAGCACGAGCGCCATGCCAAAGAAAAATCAAGGGAGCAAGACGACAACGACAGGCACTGGGACTGCCCCTTCTTCAGACACTGCTGGGATTCAGGAATGAGCCGATTGCCCACAATCGGCAATTGCCCAGAATGCAACCAGAAGAAGAAGGAGGCAGCCAACGTGTCTGTGTTCAGGCGCTTAGGGCCTCTCCCGCCACAAAGCAAACGCGCTGAGTCCCCTCGGTGGGCAGATCTCGAGGATTCAGAAGACGAGGGACAAGAAGAAGAAGACAGGTACCACCGGCCAAGGTGGTGCCCTGATGGACTCAGCCGTTCACAAAAGCGCAGGGTTCAGCGGCTAGCGCGGTGCGGAGGAAGCCGAAAGGTTATACTTGCATACGCTAAGGAAGGCACGACCTGATCTGGCTGCGAAAGTTCAGCGAACCCTGGACGAAGAGGGTCGTCCACGGAAAATGGAGTGGCGCCCCAAGCAAAGGAAAGCCGATGATGAAACATCGGCTGGTACAAACATGGTGCTCGTCCTTCCGACGGAGCTTAGTGCTCCACGATTCTACGATGCACTCAAGATGGACGACAGCAAGCGCATCAAGTCAGAGGTTGGGCTGGTTTTATCCACCAGCCTGACCGAGTAGCTGAAGCAAAGCGATGAGCAAACGTGACGAGGCTGATCCTTGTGATCGGCCCCAAAAAATTATGAAGGAGCATTACAGAACCTTCAGTCAGCGCTTCAATCGATATGGAGGCCGATTCCAGCAATCGGCTAAAATTATCTTCACCACATGTTCTGCTTGTGTTCAGCATCGAGCTACTGGGCAGCGGCCACGTCGGTGGATGAAAGTCAGCACGACTCCTCGCGGAGCCGACGTGCAAGTGCAGTGCCCTGGCTAACCACAAAAGCCGATATCTGTAGTCATCTGGCAGATTCGGCTCGGGGGGCAGATAGTCAGATGAACATGTGCAGGTAAACATGTGTAAACATGTGTGCAGTGGAACATTGGGGGCCGATTAGGAAAAATCGGCCAGTAAAAAAAAAATTTCATAACATACAGCCGATGCAAGGGCACCGACTTTATAATTGCACAAGAAGCGAAGCCGATGCGCAGCCATCGACTCTAGTACAGAGGGCTCACATTGTCGCCAAGATGGTCAACCTTTTGCGTCAGTTAAGCTGTTGGTGTTTCATCTACAACATCGGCGCCCAGTGGAAGGAAACTGATCGTTGGGGGCAAGTCTGGCTAATTCTTCATGGTGGCTATCTCGGATTACCAGATTACCTAAGGTCAGAGCCTTTTTGTTTGATCTGTGCATCCATGCCGGTATTCTCGCCTTGATTGAGGCTCGGGGGGCAGCTCACCCTAAAAATCTTTGTGTTGGAGAGCCGATTTCGTTGGAATCGGCTGGTTCTATATTAATAACTTGGAAGCCTATGGTAACGTGTTTGGCTGATTCATCACTATTCTCGCTTTGGGTGAGGCTTGGGGGGCAACTCGCCTGAGAGTTTCTTGGCTCTGGAGAGCAAAATTGGTTGGAATCGGCTGGCTCTACATCGCAACTGTTCTGAAAAGGGGTGCTTTTACTACAGAGGTATCAACTTTAGCATCCAAGCTGATTCAGCGACAGTTCCAGGGCCCCTGTAAAGACACCTGCTCAGGACTAAGCCAATCGTTAGTGCTATCATCATCGGTAAGACTGGCTGATTTGGAGGGACGACTGAATTGACCTATCTCGCAGATTATCGTGGGAGACCGATGCGTTGCCATCAGTCATTGAGCATTGATTGGGCTAACGATCGACAAAGTCAGATGAGGGAAAATCGGCTGAATCCGTATACAGGACATCGGCAAAGTCAAAGGAAGTTTTCATTGATAATAAAATTTCTTACAAGGAGAAGCTGATTGTTCAACAAAAAGGGGAACGGATTACTACTGCCAACCCTATGCTAGTAAATCCCTACTCTAAGGGCTGTTGCTGTCGTCGCCGTCGCTGAGGTAGCTGTCGCCATTGCTGCTGTCGGCGAGTTCTTCGTTGCTGCTACTGTGACCTTCAGCAAAGGCCTCCTCCTCGTCATCATCGTCGTCCTCGTCTGACCAAGCCCAGCCCCGGATACGCTTTGGTGGTGGTTCGTCGGAGGAGGTGTCATCCTCCTGTTCCTTCTTCAGGTCGGAGGAGACATCTTCTTCTTCGTCGTCCTCTTCTTCTTTGGTAACGGAGGTGAATTTGCCCCGGAAGGGAGGGTCGTCGTCATCACTCTCCGCCTCCAGTGCTCCGTCAACCAGGTACCGGAGGTCATCCTCCCCGTCGGTCAGGGGTATGGCCCCATCTGACCAGACAAGGTCCTCGCCCTCCGGCACAAAGTCGAAGTCCCACTCCCGCTTGTCCCAATGTTTGGGAGCCCGGCGGTTGTACGCCTCCATCTGGTCGTGCTCTGGAACCAACTCGCTTGAGGAAGAGGATTGGAGAGGGACGGAAGAGGAGGAAGAAGAAGACATGGCTGAGGGAGAAGAGGGTTTTTTGGGTGCCGATAGCTAGAACAGTGGAAGGGGATGAAGAGGGCTAATCGATCGGCGCGGATAAATAATGAGAGATCTGGTGGAAATTTAATGCCATTGCAGTTTCCGAGGAAGTGATGCCAAAGCTATCGAATTTTGCAGAGAAGTTGGAAAGACAGGGCATCATGATGAAGAATACTGCGACAGGTCTGCTCTGCCACGATATGACCCTTCGAAGGAAAAACAGAGTGGTTTTGAAATTATCATTGCCAAAACCAGGGGGGCATGTGTTATCACCAGATTTTGGCCAAATCAGGAGGTGGGCCGTAAGAGAGATGGGCTTGGAAGATGACACGTGGAAGATCTCTGAAGCGGCCTTACACGAAGAGTTTGGGCTAGATTGCCCGTGTATCTTTAATTATAGTAGATTGTATCTTAGATTAAAAGTTAGAGTTTGTATCGTGCACGGTGGGGATTATTCCCACGATAGAAAGTCCCCTGGACTATAAATATGTATCTAGGGTTTATGGAATAAACAACAACCAACGTTCAACCAACCAAATCAATCTCGGCACATCGCCAACTCCTTCGTCTCGAGGGTTTCTACCGGTAAGCAACATGCTGCCTAGATCGCATCTTGTGATCTAGGCAGCACAAGCTCCACGTTGTTCATGCGTTGCTCGTACTGAAGCCTTTTTGATGGCGAGCAACGTAGTTATCATAGATGTGTTAGGGTTAGCATAGTTCTTCGCGTAACATGCTATCGTAGTGCAACCCTTGCATATCTAGCCGCCCTTACACCTATCTTAGGTGTAGGGGCGGCACCCCGCTTGATCATTATTTAGTAGATCTGATCCGTTACGGTTGCTCCTTGTTCATCAAGGATTAGTTTAATATCTGCAATAGTTAGGCCTTACAAGGGGCTGGAGGATCCAGCGGCACGTAGGGTGTCGTTCGCTAGTCCTAGACAGGATGTTCCGGGGATCAACCTCGTGTTGGTTTTTAGGCCTTGTCTAGGATCGGCTTATGATCACCGTGCGTGGCCGCGAGGCCCAATCCTGAGTAGGATGATCCGATTATGCGGTGAAAACCCTAAATCGTCATAGATCTCATTAGCTTTATCTTGATCAAGCAGGACCACCATATATTCGTGCACCTCGTACGAATCATGGGTGGATCGGCTCCTTGAGCCGATTCACAGGATAACCTGAGAGCCGATCGAGGCTCGTATTTAATGTTTATGTGTATGCCATGCAGGAAACTAAGCGAGGCATCTCCATCACCTTCCTGACCAGGTATAGGTCAGGTGGCACGCCCTTGCATCAGCATCGGACGTGTGTACCAGAAGGCTTTGTGGGCCGTCGCTCGGAGGGACCTCGGCCAGCCGCAGCCCTAGGTTGTTCCTGGCTCTACGGTGTTGCCCGTCGCTGCCCGCCGGTGGGTTTTGGCAGCAACAAGTTTGCCACCTAATTCTATTAAAAGTCCAAAAGAATTGCTTGATGTTTTCTTCCGTAAATACTTTCCTGCTAGTGCTCAACATATTGCTTTGCAGAGAATTTATAATTTTGACCAGGGAGATGGAGAGAAATTGCCTGAGGCTTGGGCGAGATTTTGCTCTCTTATTAGAGCTCGGCCTGACCATGATTTGGAAAAGCATGATTTACTTGATATATTTTATAGTGGACTAACCATTGAGTCTAGGGCATACCTGGATAGTTGTGCTGGTTGTGTTTTCAGGAAAAGAACTCCAGACGACGCTGAAGAATTATTGGCTAAAATAGGCCGGAATCATGATGATTGGACTACGCCTGAACCAACTCCAACGCCAATATTAAAGAAGAGGGGTATGATTAAATTAAATGATGAAGATATGAGGGAAGCCAAGAAGTCTCTCAAGGAGAAAGGTATTAAATCTGAAGATGTGAAGAGTCTTCCTCCCATAGAAGATATATGTGAGATAATTCCCCCTTCATCCATGATTGAGGTAAACTCCCTTCAACGCTTTACTAGGGAAGATATTCCGTATTCGAAACCTCCTGCACAATGCTTAGATGAGTTTGATAATTATATTGTTAAGCAAGAAAATTTTAATATGAGAGTAGAGAATCATTTAATGGAAAATTCTCGAGCTATTAGTGAATTGCATGATATTGTAGAGAGAACCTCCAATGATGTTAAGATGCTTGTTAAACATTTTCATATGGTTCAAACTCAAATTGATCAACTCACTAAAGTGCAAAATGACTTGTTAGGGAATAATTCTAAAGAGAAACATGCTTATGAAGTAACAACTAGAGGTGGTGTCTCTACCCAGGATCCTCTATATCCTGAAGGGCATCCCAAAAGAATTGAACAAGATTCTCAACGCATTGAATCTAGTGCTCATTCTAAGAAGAAAAAGAAGAAGAAGCATAAAAATGTTGTAGAATCCTCTGAACCTGCTAATGATCCTAATAGTATTTCTATTTCTGATGCTGAAACTGAAAGTGGTAATGAACATGATAAAGATAATGATAAGAAGGATGCTTCTGATAAAGAAGAGGTTGAAGAAGAACCTGAAAAGCATGCTAAAAATAAAAAGTATACTAAAGAAGATTTTATTGCTGAGAAACATGGTAATGAAAGAGAACCTTGGGTTCAAAAGCAAATGCCTTTTCCTGCTAAGAAACTAAAATCAAAGGAAGAAGAACACTATAATAAATTTTGCGATTGGATGAAACCTTTATTCTTGCAAATCCCTTTGACTGATGCTATTAAATTGCCTCCTTATTCAAAGTATATGAAAGATATTGTTACTAACAAAAGGAAAATCCCCAATGAGGAAATTTCCACTATGCTTGCTAATTACTCTTTCAATGGCAAAGTTCCAAAGAAGTTGGGCGACCCAAGTATACCTACTATTCCTTGTTCTATTAAGAATAATTATGTTAAAACTGCTCTATGTGACTTGGGAGCCGGTGTTAGTGTTATGCCTTTTTCTCTTTATAAGAGACTTTATTTAGATAAGTTGATACCTACTGATATATCTTTGCAAATGGCTGATAAATCTACTGCTATTCCTGTTGGTATATGTGAGGATGTTCCTGTTCAAGTTACTACTAACTGCTTGATATTAACTGATTTTGTTGTGTTGGAAATGCCTGAAGATGATAATATGTCTATTATTCTTGGGAGACCTTTTCTTAACACCGCAGGGGCTGTTATTGATTGCAATAAAGGAAAGGTTACTTTCAATGTTGATGATAGGGAGCATACCGTTTATTTTCCCAAGAGGATTGAGAAAGCGTGTGGAGTTAATACTATTTCTAATGTGAGAACTATCAAAGTGGGAACTATTGATTGTCCTATATATGAGCCTAAGGAAGAATATCAAACTCTCGTGATTGGATCCATATCAATACAATTCAAGGTAACATGATTGATTTGAGGTTTATTTCTTCTTATGCTATGTAAAATTTATTTGGTGGCAAGACTTGATCAACCTTGTTAACAAATACTTTTTATATGCATAGAGGAGGTAAACAACATCTCTTTCTTCCTCCACTTGCTCTAGTTGCAGTAACATTTTAATTTTGCAAAGTTCCTTAGTTAATTGGAGATTTCAAAATTTTCCTGGCCAGTAATAATAAACTAAATACCCAGAAATGTGCATTTTTCAAAGTTTTCAAAAATTCACAAAAATTATACCGTTGGTCCTATTTTTCGACGAGGCACCTGGGAGCACCAGAGGATGACCTGTGGGGCACCACAGGGTGCCACACCACAGGCCGGCGCGGCCAAGGAGGGGGGGCGCGCCACCCTGTGGTGTGGGCCCCTCCTTGCCTCACTATCTCATCTCTTTCTCCCAGCATCTTCTCTCTCCCGAAAAAACTCGAACCAGCTTCCTCTCACTCGCGTTTTTGCTCAAGAGCTCCAGATTTTTCGATCTCTTTGCTCAGCCCAGATTTCTGTCTGAAATTTGGCACATTTGCTCCTTGGTATGTGACTCCTCCAATGATCCAAGTAGAATTTTGTTTGGTTGAGTATATCTTGAATATTTTGCTGCTGTAGGTAACATGTTTAGTGAGCTTGCATGCTTGTTCTAAGTTGTATAAACTAGTTTTGATGCATGATTAGTACTCTAGCAAGTTCCTATGGTAGTTTCCCTCAATTATATGTCACCAAATCAAATTTTTATATTGTTTGTTGAAAATTTCAGAAAATGGAGTGGAATAGATATCAATTGAACCAACAAGAATTGGAAGTCCAACAAGTTATGAGAGTGAATCGTGAAGAGGGAGTATACCCCTCTTACTACCCGTGCGTGGATTTCATGAGAAGCGTGGGAATATTTGAAGATGTTCAAAGTCTAATTTCTCGTGCAGGACTGAGTAATTTTGTTGAGGGAGAGCCAAGACAATATGCAAAATTAACTATGTCTTTTGTGCAGGACTTTAAGTTCAATTGGTCGCGATCTAACCCCACGGTTCAGTATAAAATTTACAATAAAGCTGTCAACTTGCCATTCAGTGATTTTTGTGCAGCAATTAGAGTACCGCAATGGGGATCATGCGAGAAGATAAGGGGATCACCGCAAGAACTCTTAAACCTCTTCAAGATGATTTGCTATGGAAGGAGTTTCTCAGAGGATAGTGGTAAAATCACTAGCATTCAGCTCCCGGCTATCCGCTACTTTGCCTATTTTATTACTAAATGCGTTCTTGCTAGAAAGATTGGCGGTAAACTATCTATCCCGGATTTAGCTTTTCTAGCTGCGGCACTGCAAGGTAGTAGGACTTACAATTTGGGGGCATTGATAGCTTATAGACTTGCTACTAACCGTGAGAAAGGTGGGATTTGTGGAGGTCTCATCGCCTCTCGTTTACTAGCTTTTCATAATGTAGAACCTCATCATTTTGATATTCCATTCCCCATAGAAAAACTTGACATAGCCTCTATGATTAAACATGAATTTGTTTCTGATTCCTCCAACTTGGGTAACCTGTTTTACAAGATGACATTTTATAAGAAAGTCTGGAGAATAACTAAGAAAACCGAGAAACTAGTAAGATTGCCTGCGCCTGTTCTGTCTAACCTTGATTCCAGGGGAGATTGGTCGGTCACAGAAGGTGCACTGGATGCACACATAGAGGGAGGAGGCCATCATGCAAGAGACGACTCGGAGATCGAGGAGCACCTCGACTCATCATCCGATGCAGCAAGTTCCTCGCATCAACATGTTGGACATGTGGAGCCTCCACGCTTTTCTTCTGCACAGGAACTTTACTATGACTACGCCATGAATTATCCACCGGCGAGGAACAGCGATCCTCGTTGGGGTTGAACTCCACTTAGGCCAAAAGCCTAAGCTTGGGGGGAGGTATACCGGCATCACTCATTCTTTGCATATTATGATTGCTGGATACTTGCACATACTTGTTTAGTCTCTTTGAGTGGTTTTCTAATGAGAGGAAGATGATATTCGGGGAAGTGCTGCCTGAAAACAGATTCTGGACTGTTACTAGAAAAATTCGTGCGCACAGCCAGAACGTTATTTTGAGCTGCCAATTTTTGTGCAGGTTCCCCAGGTTGTTATCTAACTTTCATTAGTTGAACACTTTTCGAGCTGAGCAACGTAAGATTTTTGTAAAAATCGATTTCTGTACTGCTGTCAGGTTTTGGCAGATTTCTGCCATCTCACTTTTCTGTGTTTCTTTTAGTTTGCTATTTCTTGTTCTTGCTTTGTTTCTTTCCCAAAACATAAAAAGACCAAAAATATTTCTGTTGTTTCTCTTCACCATTTGTTTGCTTTGGTTTCTTGCATTTGTTTCGCTTTGTTTGCTGTTGCTAGTTTGCTATAAGAAAACCCAAAAAGATTTTGCTTTGTTTGCTTGTTTCCTTTTGTTCTTGTTTCTAATTTGAAAACACCAAAAATATTTGCTGTTCTTCTTTGGTTTGTAAAGTTCATTATGAGTTCAATGGTCTTCGGTGGCTGGAGCGTGGTTTTCATTTCATATTATCCAAGCTATACAAGTGAAAAGGCAATAATGACGATCTACGACAATCTGATTGTGGTGAGAGGCTGGTATGAACTCTATTTGTTTTCATTTTTGTACATATACTCATCCATGTGAGCATGCTTAGTTGGTTCATGTGAGGTATATGTTATTTGAGAAAGTCTAGTAGTTTATGATCTCTCATGTTTAGCTCCAATCTATTAATATGAGTAGCATGTCATGGATGTTTGCTTGTATTGTTTTATTCATAAGTAGGTATGGCATTGTGGTATCCTCCTCTGAATAATTCATTTATATCGATTTGGCACGTGCTCACGCATGCATATGACTGAACAAAAAGTCAATTAAGCCTCGATGATCTATATTGCTTCAGAGTTCTTGTATCACTTTTATGCCTCCGTTAATTTATTTTGCCGCAAGCATGATTATGACAGTTACTGCTCTCTTGGTTTGTCGCTCCCTAGTCTATTGCTAGCCTTCACTTGTACTGAGCGGGAACGCTGCTCGTGCTTCCATACACATGAAAACCAAGTTATTCTAGAGTGTCCACCATAAATACCTATGCATGGCATTTCAAACCATTCCAAGTAAATTCTCATGCGCTACCTTTAAAACCTTCAAAATGCTTCTCAATTTGTGTTTATGTTTCATAGCTCATGAGGAAGTATGTGGTGTTTAGCTTTCAACCTTGTCATTTACTTCTGACGGACTCTCATATGGACTAGTGGCACATCCGCTTATCCAATAATTTTGCAAAAAGAGTTGGCAATGGGATTCCCAGTCCCGAATTAATTAACTTAATAGACACTCCTACATGGTTTGTGATTGTTGGACGGCACCCGAAGGATTCGGTTAGCCATGGCTTGTGTAAGCAAAGGTTGGGGGGAGTGTCATCATCATAATAAAACTAAAATAAAAAAGGGGCACTCCTTCATGGTATGAAATTGTTGGCAGGCACCCGAGGATTCGGTTAGCCATGGTTTGTGTAAGAAAGGTTGGAAGGAGTGCCAAATAAATATGCAATAATTCATGGGAGCCGCTCTTGAAAGTCCGGTTGGCGAGGTAGTTGGTGTACCCATTACCATTCGTTGACAACAACAAACACCTCTCAAAATGATTCTACTCCTGATTTCAAAAATGAAAAGCTCTAGCGCATGTTAATCCCTGCTTCCCTCTGCGAAGGGTCAATCTTTTACTTTTATGTTGTGTCTCCATTATTTCTTTGAGCACTATCTTGAGAGCACAACTGTCATTCTTAGTATAATATGCTTGTCTCAAAATATGATTGATTGTGGTATAACTTTGATGCTTTTATCTTTGACAATCACTACTTCTAGTCTTTCTATGAACTCCAGAGGTGCCCGGGCATTTATGTTTTGCCAATCAAATACAGGCAAGCGAGATACCACTTTATCATACTCTCTTATGAACATTGCAATCTTACTTATATACATGATTCATGATGTTTATTATTAATTGTTGGTACCTCTCCATGATTGACATAGCTGTTAGATGATCTTATTTGCATGTATCTCATTATGAGCTGCTTAAGTATTAGCCATAGCATGAGAATATATACATCATATGAGCAAATGTGTTCGTGAAAGTTCTTTTATCGCTCAGTTGTTAACTGAATTGCTTGAGGACAAGCAATAAGCTAAGCTTGGGGGGAGTTGATACGTCCAAAACGTATCTACTTTCCCGAACACTTTTGCTATTGTTTTGCCTCTAATTTGTGTATTTTGGATACAACTAACACGGACTAACGCTGTTTTCAGTGAAGCTGTTACAGTGTCTCGTTTTTGTGCAGAAATCCAACTTTCGGGAAAATCCTCGGAATTTATGCAGAAGGCCCTATTTTCCAAGAATACTGACGGAGCCAGAAGGACAGGTCAGGTGGAGGCCCGAGGGCCCCACACCATAGGGCGGCGCGGCCCAGGGGGGGCCCGCGCGGCCATGTGGTGTGGCCCCCTCGGCCGGCCTTCGACGCCCTCCTTCGGACTATTTATCGGCCTCGACCTAAAAACGCACGGAAAGAAGTCGAAGTTGCCAGAAACCCTCCAGAACGCCGCCACATCGCGAAACTCCGTCGCGGGAGCCAGAAGTCTCCGTTCTGGCACTCCGCCGGGACGGGGAATTGGAGGAGATCATCACCATCATCACCGCCAACGCCTCTACATCAACCAGCCATGTTTCCCCCATCCATGAGTGAGTAATTCCCCCGCTGTAGGCCGAAGGGGATGGTAGGGATTGGATGAGATTGGTCATGTAATAGCATAAGATTGTTAGGGCATAGTGCCTAGTGTCCGTAATTGGTACTTTGATGATATTGTTGCAACTTGTTATGCTTAATGCTTGTCACTAGGGCCCGAGTGCCATGATCTCAGATCTGAACATGTTATTGTTTCATCATGATATTCATTGTTTATTGATCTTACCTGCAAGTTGTATACACATGTCACTGTCCGGAACCAATGGCCCCGAAGTGACAGAAATCGGGACAACCGGAGGGAATGGTAGTGATGTGAGGATCACATGTGTTCATGGAGTGTTAATGCTTTGCTCCAGTGCTCTATTAAAAGGAGTACCTTAATATCCAGTAGTTTCCCTTGAGGCCCGGCTGCCACCGGCTGGTAGGACAAAAGATGTTGTGCAAGTTTCTCATTGCGAGCACGTACGACTATAATTGGAACACATGCCTATTGATTGATTTGTACTTGGACACCGTTTTATTATTATCTGCAAATGCCCTGCTATGATTGTTACATGAGTTTCTCTCATCCATGCAACGCCCATCATCCGTCCCCGTGCCTACAGTATTTTAATCCTGCTGTTTACTAAAATCACTACTGCTGTCTCTGTTACTCTGCTGTTGTTATTTCACTACTGCTACTGCTATAAAACTGTTACTACTGATAAACCCTTGCGAGCAAGTCTGTTTCCAGGTGCAGCTGAATTGACAGCTCCGCTGTTAAGGCTTTCAAGTGTTCTTTGTCTCCCCTTGTGTCGAATCAATAAATTGGGTTTTACTTCCCTCGAAGACTGTTGCGATCCCCTATACTTGTGGGTCATCAACAGCCTTGCCGATGACGCTAACACCCGGCACTTGTACTCTATCATGATCTGTCCTTGCTTTCTCCCAGTTGGTATGAGTACCTCAAACAGGATCATCAAGCCTGGTTATGAGCCTTACCAACCGGTGGTAGTAGCCCGGCAGCTTGGTCTTGGGCAAGTGCCCCCACACTTCTTTCTCCACCACCTGACAGCAAGCAGAGCTGAGCGCACGACATTCTTACTGGCCAAAGGTGCTATACCTTCTTTGACGCTCTGGCCATTCCAATTCCTCATAACCTCTGTTTCACCACCACTACCGATGGTTTCGAGACTTGGTGGTCCATGTGGAAGACCCACGCCTTCAGAAGAGCTCTAGGACCATTGCTGAAGCAACTTGATGCCGACTATGACGTTCCTGCACACCAGGTACCATTCCACATAAATTACTCGCAATGGCTCATGATGATTGTCCGTAACCTGACTCTATTTCTTGGCAGCAACAGGATGGTCCAGAGCCCACGCAAGCCGATGGCTCCCCCTTCGAGTTCCTTCCAGCAGCCCCGGTGGTTCTCTTCTGCCAGAGCTCGCCCCCCCTGAAGAAGGTCATAATGCAGAGCCAGCCGATTTCACCGAAATCGGCTCCCAAAGCTAAAGCATCTTCGGGGCCTGTTGCCCCCCGAGCCTCAATCCAGGTGAGGAAGGTAGTGAGGAAAGTAGCTGCCAGAAAGACCCTGAAGAGCAAAGCTCCTGTCCAAGCAAGCTTGCATGTAAGCTGACTCGTGCCTCGACCAAATTGATTTGCCTTCCCAGTCTTCCCAGTCTCTTGTAACATGGTTGTACCTCTTCTTACAGACTTCCACTAAAGAGAACTCCAGCGAGGAAGCACAGTCCAGCCCAAGGGACTCCACCCCGGGCGATTCTGGGAGATCCACCACTCAGAGCCAGACGGACTCGCCAGCGTCGGCTTCTAGGAAAAGGTCGACTCCCGAGCCTGCTGACCTTCAAGCTCCGATCAAAACAGGGTCACGCGTGAAGCGTCGATGCGTCAAAAGGGCTCGCAAAGACCCACGAGTTTCCTCGCCGAGCCAGGAGGTTTCAAATGTAATTATTTCAACAGCTCATATTCCATGCCGTCCCGTCGCTACTTGGATCGGCTCACCATTTCTTTTGCAGACTAATGGGACCTCTAGCGGGGACGTTGAAGAGGTACCGATGCCATCCGCCACGCTAGGCCTAACCACCTCGACGAGCGTGGCTGACCAAGTGGCTAACTTGGCCCAGTCCACCGAAAAGCCGATTGTCACAACATCGGCTGCTCTTCCTTTTTTGGGAGAAGTACGCTCCACACTCTCGGGCCTACCCTTTTTCTTTGTTGTATGCTCATACTGCTCTTGCTCGTCTGTCAGGGTTGTGATCTTTCAAGCTTGCTAACGTTCGATCCCGACTCCATCGAGCCAGCTACTTCCAAAGTAGGTGAAGAGCCAAGCCCTAGCGCGGTCCATGGTCCGCTCCAGCGTCTCAAGGTTTTGCTCTCCTCCTCGGTCGAAACCCTGGTCGAAAACCCCGAGGCAGTCAAGGGCATCCTCGAAGACATCCAGCCCCATCTCCCGGTGACGCTGCAGGTTAAGCTTTGGCATTTGTGACTTTGTCGGTTTTCAGGTCAAGGGTGCAGTCGGCTCGTCAAAGAATTATTCTTCGGCGCGCCCAGCTTCCGTTGAGAGCCGATATTGCAGACAAGTGTCAACGGCTCAACGAGAAGAAGGCCGCTTTAGACGCCAAAACTGACACTTCTACCAATAGTGCCGAACTCGAGATCCTGCACAAGGAACTGGAGGACCTTGAAAAGAGGGTCAGGGAAACCAAGCAACTTATCCAAGACAAGGAAACCCTCATTGCTCGCTCTCAAGAGGAAGCAAAAGGCCTCACAGCCAATCTGAAGACCGATCTGGCTGAAATTCGTGCTTTGAGCAGTCAGCTGGTGACGGGCAGAGACGAGGACGACGAGGCTGAGATCGCCGAGGTGGATCGAATCCGTGCCGATGCCCTTCTTCAGTAGAGCCTCTCTATGTAAACTAATAAATGTTTCTGACAAATGTTTTGTCTGAAGTCGACGGCTGTGCATCGGCTTTTCACATGTACTGATTTTTATATTTTTTTTTACTGGCCGATTTTCTATCGGCCCCCCAATATTTCACTGCGCATGTATCGCACATGTTCATCTGATTAGGTGCCCCCCCCGAGCCGAATCTGCCAGGTAACTGCGGATATCGGCTCTGTGGTGAGCCAAGGCACTGTATTTGAACGTCGGCTCTGTTAGGACCAATGTTGACTTCTTCCAGCTCATCAGCCGATGTAAACCCGTTGCCCGTTAGATCGACGTTGAACACAGGCAGAGCGTATGGTGAGGATAATTTGGGCCGATTGCTGGAATCGGCCTCCATGTTGATTGAATCGCTCAATGAAGGTTTTGCAATGTTCGATCACAAGGATCGGCCTCGCCACGTTCGTCTATAGATTTTTTGGGAAGTGTTGGAGCCGATCGCGTGGAACGGCTTCCTCCTTGTCCTCGTTATGAGAGCAGCTGCCCTCGTCTCTGTCCTTACCAGGGTGGTGTCCAAGTCCTACCATGTTGATGTTGAACGAGGATCTTGGCTGGCACCTCCCAGGGTACGTGCATTCCACCATGCCCACGGCGTATGCCGGTGAATTCGGCACTTCTGGTGCTGCCGACGCGAATGGCGGTGGTGGACGGGACTGGAGTGGCATCTCCCCTTGGTAAGTCCCTAGAGCTGGTCCTGACGGAGAGTACTGATGCCTCATGATTTCCTGGATCACCCGAAGAGCGACACGCTCCAAAGTGTTCACCAGGCTCTCAGAATGGCGGTGTAGCGAATGAGCTACCATGAAGTTAATCTCCTGACGCAGAGACCTGGTGCGTTCTTCTGACGGGGCGGACAGGTCCACTCCATCGAGCGCGCCTTCAGGTGAGAACCCTTTCCACCTGATGCCATGTGAGCGGGTTCTGTGAAAAGAGCCGATGAGGTCGGCTTCGAGGATTGCTTTGACCTCGTCATACTTCTTCTTGAGCTCCTCGGTCAGATCCTCGTACGTGACTGGAGTGCCTTCTGCCATCTCAGATGTAGATGGCGATGCGGTTGGTGTCGAAGACTGTCCCACCGGGCGTGCCAGAATGTGTTGCGGTCAGAAACCCACCGGCGAGCAGCGACGGGCAACACAGTAGAGCCGGGAGGCTCCCAGGACTGCGGCTGGCCCTGGTCCCTCCGAGCGACGGCCCGCTAGGACTCGGCGCGGACGTCCGATGCTGGTGCAAGGCGTGCCACCTGACCTATACCTGGTCAGGAAGGTGATGGATGTGCCTCGCTTAGTTTCCTGCATGGCATACACGTAAACATTAAATACGAGCCTCGATCGGCTCTCAGGTTGTCCTGTGAATCGGCTCAAAGAGCCGATCCACCCATGATCCGTACGAGGTGTACGAATATATGGTGGTCCTGCTTGATCAAAATAAAGCTAAAACGACCTACTACGATTTAGGGTTTTCACCACATAATCGGAACATCCTACTCGTGATTGAGCCTGGCGGCCACGCACGGTGATCGTAAACCGACCCTAGACAAGGCCTAAAAACCAACACGAAGTTGATCCCCGGAACATCCTGTCTAGGGCTAGCAAACTACACCCTACGTGCCACTGGATCCTTCAACCCGTTTGTAAGGCCTAACTATGCGGATATTAAACTAATCCTTGAAGAACAAGGAGCAATCATAACGGATCGGATCTACTAAATAATGATCAAGCGGGGTGCCGCCCTTACACCTAAGATAGGTGTAAGGGCGGCTAGACGTCTAAGGGTTGCACGACGACAGCATATGATACGATGAACAATGCTAACCCTAACACGTCTAAGATAACTACGTTGCTCGCCATCAACAAGGCTTCAGCACGAGCAACGCATGAACAGCGAATAAACACGTACTGCCTAGATCGCAAGATGCGATCTAGGCAGCATGATGCTTACCCGGAAGAAACCCTCGAGACAAGGGAGTTGGCGATGCGCCTAGATTGGTTTGTGGTGAACGTGATTGTTGTTTATTTCATAAACCCTAGATACATATTTATAGTCCATAGACTTTCTAACGTGGGAATAATCCCAACCGGGCACGAGCCAAACTCTATCTAATCGACACGTATCCTACTATATTACAGATCCACGGGCAAACTAGCCCAAACTTTGCATATAAGGCCGATTCATGTATTCCTTCCATGTATATTCTTCAAGCCCATCTCCAATCGTGGCCCACCTCTGATCCGGTCAAATTCTGGTGATAACACATTGATAGTAGGAGGTTTAGAAACATGTGAATCATTATCATTACTAGTGGTGGTAATAGTCCAAACTTTAGCTACATTATTCTCTTTAGCAAGTTTTTCGTTTTCTTCTCTTTCCCACCTAGCATGCAATTCAGCCATCAATCTTATATTCTCATTAATTCTAACTTGGATGGCATTTGCTGTAGTAACAATCTTATTATCATTATCCTTATTAGGCATAACTTTCAATTTTAAAAGATCAACATCAGAGGCAAGTCTATCAACCTTAGAAGCAAGAATATCAATTTTATCAAGCTTTTCCTCAACAGATTTGTTAAAAGCAGTTTGTGTACTAATAAATTCTTTAAGCATGGCTTCAAGACCAGGGGGTACACTCCTATTATCGTTGTAAGAATTCCCATAAGAATTACCATAACCATTACTATTAGCAGAAGGATATGGCCTATAGTTGTTACCAGAATTATTCCTATAAGCATTGTTGTTGAAATTATTATTTTTAATGAAGTTTACATCAACATTTTCTTCTTGAGCAACCAATGAAGCTAAAGGAACATTATTAGGATCAACATTAGATCTACCATTCACAAGCATAGACATAATCACATCAATCTTATCACTCAAGGAGGAGGTTTCTTCAACAGAATTTACCTTCTTACCTTGTGGAGCTCTTTCCGTGTGCCATTCAGAGTAATTGATCATCATATTATCAAGAAGCTTTGTTGCCGCCGCCAAAGTGATGGACATAAAGGTACCTCCAGCAGCTGAATCCAATAGGTTCCGCGAAGAAAAATTCAGTCCTGCATAAAAGGTTTGGATGATCATCCAAGTAGTTAGTCCATGGGTTGGGCAATTCTTCACCAAAGATTTCATTCTCTCCCATGCTTGAGCAACATGTTCATTATCTAATTGCTTAAAATTCATTATGCTACTTCTCAAAGATATAATTTTAGCGGGAGGATAATATCTACCAATAAAAGCATCTTTACATTTAGTCCATGAATCAATACTATTCTTAGGCAAGGATAGCAACCAATCTTTAGCTCTTCCTCTTAAAGAGAAATGAAACAATTTCAATTTTATAATATCACAATCTACATCCTTATACTTTTGCATTTCACAAAGTTCAACAAAATTATTAAGATGGGCAGTAGCATCATCAGAACTAACACCAGAAAATTGCTCTCTCATAACAAGATTTAGTAAAGCAGGTTTAATTTCAAAGAATTCTGCTGCAGTAGCAGGTGGAGCAATAGGTGTGCATAAGAAATCATTATTATTTGTGCTAGTGAAGTCACACAACTTAGTGTTTTCAGGAGTATTCATTTTAACGGTAGTAAATAAAGCAAACTAGATAAGGTAAATGCAAGTAACTAATTTTTTGTGTTTTTAATATGGAGAACGCAAACAAGATAGTAAATAAAGTAAAGCTAGCAACTAATTTTTTTGTGTTTTATTTTGGTGCAGCAAACAAAGTAGTAAATAAAATAAAGCAAGACAAAAACAAAGTAAAGAGATTGGAAGTGGAGGACTCCCCTTGCAGCGTGTCTTGATCTCCCCGGCAACGGCGCCAGAAAAAGAGCTTGATGCGTGCAGTTAACACACGTCCGTTGGGAACCCCAAGAGGAAGGTGTGATGCGTACAGTAGCAAGTTTTCCCTCAGTAAGAAACCAAGGTTTATCGAACCAGTAGGAGCCAAGAAGTACGTTGAAGGTTGATGGCGGCGAAATGTAGTGCGGCGCAACACCAAGGATTTCGGCGCCAACGTGGAACCTGCACAACACAATCAAAGTACTTTGCCCCAACGTAACAGTGAGGTTGTCAATCTCACCGGCTTGCTGTAACAAAGAATTAGATGTATAGTGTGGAAGATGATTGTTTGTTTGCGAAGAACAGTAAAGAACAATTGCAGTAGATTGTATTTCAGGTGTAAAGAATGGACCGGGGTCCACAGTTCACAAGTGGTGTCTCTCCCATAAGATAAATAGCATGTTGGGTGAACGAATTACAGTTGGGCAATTGACAAATAAAGAAGGTATAACAATGCACATACATATATCATGATGAGTACTATGAGATTTAATCAGGGCATTACGACAAAGTACATAGACCGCTATCCAGCATGCATCTATGCCTAAAAATTCCACTTTCAGATTATCATCCGAACCCCTTCCGGTATTAAGTGGTAAACAACAGACAATTGCATTAAGTATGGTGCGTAATGTAATCAACACAAATATCCTTAGACAAAGCATCGATGTTTTATCCCTAGTAGCAACAGTACATCCACAACCTTTGAACTTTCAGTCACTGTCCCAGATTTAATGGAGGCATGAACCCACTATCGAGCATAAATACTCCCTCTTGGAGTTACAAGTATCAACTTGGCCAGAGCCTCTACTAGCAACGGAGAGCATGCAAGAACATAAACAACATATATGATAGATTGATAATCAACTTGACATAGTATTCAATATTCATCGGATCCCAACAAACACAACATGTAGCATTACAAATAGACGATCTTGATCATGATAGGCAGCTCACAAGATCTAACATGGTAGCACAATGAGGAGAAGACAACCATCTAGCTACTGCTATGGACCCATAGTCCAGGGGTGAACTACTCACACATCGATCCGGAGGCGATCATGGTGATGAAGAGACCTCCGGGAGATGATTCCCCTCTTCGGCAGGGTGCCGGAGGCGATCTCCTGAATCCCCCGAGATGGGATTGGCGGCGGCGACGTCTCTGGAAGGTTTTCCGTATCGTGGCTCTCGGTACTGGGGGTTTCACGACGAAGGCTTTAAGTAGGCGGAAGGGCAGGTCAGGGGGCGTCACGAGGGACCCACACGCTAGGGCCGCGCAACCAGGACCTGGGCCGCGCCGCCCTAGTGTGGTGTCGCCTCGTGGCCCCACTTCGTATCTCCCTCGGTCTTCTGGAAGCTTCGTGGAAAAATAAGCCCCTGGGCGTTGATTTCGTCCAATTCCGAGAATATTTCCTTACTAGGATTTCTGAAACCAAAAACAACAGAAAACAGCAACTGGCTCTTCGACATCTCGTCAATAGGTTAGTGCCGGAAAATGCATAATAATGACATATAATGTGTATAAAACATGTGAGTATCATCATAAAAGTAGCATGGAACATAAGAAATTATAGATACGTTTGAGATGTATCAGTAGGTGGAGCCACCCAGAGGCGATTCCGATAGCGGTTCGCCCCTTTGATCTCCGCCGGCGGCGGACTGCATACTCTCTGTTTATGTGTTTTCGATCTCCACTTCCATACACCGCAAGGAGGAACCCCTAAAGGTATATATATGGTTTTGGGTCAAAATGATCAAGTGATGGCACAAAAAATGAGGCAATCGGACGCTCCAGGATCCAAATCCTATGTGTGGCGTGGCTTGACTTGTTTGTGCTGCCATTTTTAGCTCGTTGAGCCCCTTGGGCTCTACTTTAGCTCATTTGACCGCATAAAAATTACATGTTGTCCTTGACCTTTCTGGAGTCCCAAAACTTCCTAAAAGTTAAAATACTAATAGAGGCTTTTTCTTACAGATAGAGTTAGAACCAAAATAAGGGAATCTTTTAGAATATCACTATAGAAGAAGGTAATAACTCATAATATGATGCAAATATGATGGAATATAACACAATAACCTACAAAGAACATAGATGCATTTTACATGTATCATTTGCCTCACCACACAACATCCAAACAAACAAAATCTGAATCAAAGAAAGAAAATAGAAAAGAAAGAAAGAAAGAAAGAGAGTGTCACTCTACTGGTGCCAGCAAATCATTGCTCAATGACAGATCACGGGAAGACGGTTCCTATGCGTAGTTCCCCTAGCAGTGATGACCATAGCTTGTCCAAGATGTAGATCTTGTTCAATCTGCACGAAGTAATTCCACCCCTCATTGCTGAAGCAGAGGCGGCAATCCATCTTCGTCTTGTACGTGATGGTGCTGACCTCACCATCTCCAACGTGTAATCCAACATTGCCTTTCACGATGGATTTCATGGCTATTTGTCACCTTCTGCGATAATTTATGGGATATGAATAGGAAGAAAGGTAGGTGATGACCCACAAGTATAGGGGATCGCAACAATTTTTGAGGGAAGTAAAACTCAAATTTATTGATTCGACACAAGGGGAGCCAAAGAATATTTACAAGCTTTTACCAGATGAATTTTCAATTCAGCTGCACCTGGAAATAGACTTGCTCGCAATAGTTTATCAGTAGTAACAGTTTTATAGCAGTGGTAGTAATGAAGTAAGATCAGTAATAAAATAAAAATAACATTATCGCTGATTGCAGTAGACAGTAGGATTAAAATACTGTAGGCAAAGGGATGGATGAACGGGCGCTGCATGGATAAGATAATTCATATAATAAGCAAAATATGAGCATTACAAATAATAATGATAAAAACATCCCAGTATAAAATAACCATAGGCGTGTGTTTCTATTTAGTTGTGCGTGCTCGCAAGGAGAAACTTGCATAACATCTTTTGTCCTACCAGCCCGTTTGCAGCGGGGTCTTAAGGGAATCTACTGGTAATTAAAGTACTCCTTTTAATAGAGTACCAGAGCAAATCATTAACACTCGGTGAACACACGTGATCTTCACATCAAAGCCATCCCCTCCGGTTTTCCCAATTGTTGTCACTTTGAGGCATCGGGTTCCGGACAATGATATGTGTATACAACTTGCACAGGTATGATCAAAAACAATAATTATCCTCATGAATAAATAACATGTTTAGATCTGAGATCATGGCACTCAGGCCCAAAGTGACAAGCATTAAGCATAACAAGTTGCAATAATATCAAAAATACTTACAACGGACACTAGGCACTAGTCCCATAACAATCTTATAGCTATTACATGAACAATCTCATCCAATCCCTACCATCCCTTACAGCCTACAACGGGGAATTACTCACACATGGATGGGGGAATCATGGATGGTTGATGGAGAGGCGTCGGTGATGGCGATGGCGATGATCTCCTCCAATTCCCCGTCCCGGGAGGGTGCCAGAACGGAGTTTCTGGTTCCCAGATTGGGGTTTCTGGTGGCGGCGGATCAGCGGAACTCTTTCTGGAAAAACGTCGAACCCCCCTCTGTTTTTAGGGTCAGGGGCTTAATATAGTCCCGAGGAGAGGTCGAGGGGGTGGCCGAGGCGGCCACACCACCCCTAGGCGAGGCCAGGGTCTCGTCTTCTGGCTCCGTGAGTTTTTGGGTGAAATATGGATTTTCCTGAAAGTTGAAGTTTTGCACAAAAACGAGACACCAGAGCAATTCTGCTGAAACAACGTTAGTCCGTGTTAGTTGTATTCAAAACACACAAATTAGAGGGCAAACAACATCAAAAGTGTTCGGGAAAGTAGCTATGTCTTGGATGTATCAGTAGGTAACTTCATGTAAGCTATATATGGAAGCAAAAGGAAGAAATATAGGTAACTATAAAGAACATACCATATCGTCCCTCCAAACATATGTCGTGGTCAAGAGGGCCACAAATGTCGCCCCAATGAAGACATGGAGGCTGGATTTGTAAGAGGTGATCTTCATCACCATTGGTAAGGTTACATCTTTGGGCGATAATGGTTTGTTCGAAGGGGTTTGCTTCGTCGCCTTTTTCCCTTTCCTCCCGCAATGTTGAAAAAACACAATACTTATGTTTTGCACTCCCCCCCCCTAAGGAAAAACATAGCATTTCTCCTTGACTGAGACAGTTTCGCATAACGAACTGCTTGCACTTGGCGCCTCCCTACCGAGTTTTTATTGACCTTTCTAGGGCATCAATGTTGTATGTGCCAATTTACACATAATGGCACAATATCTCCTATTATTCATTAAATTATAACCTTATGTTGCAATGGACGGTCTGCACAAAAAACACACATTACATAAATGGTAAATGCACTAGAGAAAATGGGTACAAATGTATAAAAAAGAATAGTTTGGTGTACCACTGGATTCTCGAAAGGACCCACACCCAGATGGAGAGGAAATTGTGAGTCCGACACAAAATAACCCTAACGCTCGTGGACATTCATGAAAACTTGACCTAGTGTCATATCATGTGTATAAGAAATCACAAGTTTCCAATCCACTACACAACATGAATTGCACTGTTCATCATCTAAATCGCAAGAAATGCTGCTATAGTGGGAGTTGATCCTTTCAGCCTTTCTAATTTACTACAGAGTGTTCATCACCTAAATCCACTTAGTCATCTACACAAGTGCAAATGTTCTACATTACACAATTTTATCTAACGAAATCTATACACTCCATGATTACTAAATCAATCAATTAACTAACACATTTTTAAAATTACAATGTACCCATATTCTAACAAAATTTACACTACTACATTTTCTATCTAAATATTTTTTTTGTAAAACAACTAAAAAAGTAGGTTGTGGGTGGCTGGTACTAACCGTGGTGATGCGGTCGAGCAGTGGCGACGAGGCAGAGATGTTGGTGGTGTCATGCGGATATGCAAACAGAGACACAACATGGATCGACTGTGATGGCGGCACGGTATGGATCGGCAAAGAAGGCGTGTGACAGAGACGGAGATGCGACGCGGACATGTGAGTGGAGCGAGTGAGTTGGACGGTGGCATCGTGGATGGGATAGTGAGGGGCGGATGTGAGTGGTACAACACGAGTGGGGGGGGGGGGGGGGGGGGGGCAACAATGGAATGTGGGATTGTTGAGCAGGCCGCAGTGTGTAGTGTGGGATGCATATAGCACTGGTGCTGTGACCTAGTACCACCGATACCGGTGGCGTTGCTATGTGACAGGCCACCAGAACCATAAATGATGGTGGTGTGGCCCGAGGTCAATGGTGTCAACTTAGTGATGGCGTGCTGAAATACTCACATACCACCAGTGGTATATTCATGGTGGCATATCAGTATTTCACTGTGTCACTGGTGTTTTGGTGACTCAGTGGAATACTATAAGTGTTATCTATTAGTTTTCACGCGATCCCAAACATATGTTTTTATTTGTAGCAACCTCTCCCCACCCACCAACAATCCACTTTATAAAGCATGTTAAGTCATGGAAATTTCTCACGATTGATTTATTCAAAAGTAAACAGCATTTTCCCATGAGAATCAAACAAGTCCATGGATGCATATAATTTAATAATTTATTTCTTGATTATAGCCATAGATAAGTTAGCAAGTCTAATCTAACTACTAAAAAAAGAGGGTATCCTATAACAAATCCAGATGTCGCCTATTAAATCTATCCAATCTTGTTTGTTTCGTTAATTGGGGAATCCAGTTGGGGTCACGTACTCACGTTGGCCCTTCAAAAAGGACTGCAGGTGTTTGATGAGCATTGGACAAATTACATCTTTGGAATCTTCCTATTACACTCCACTTTATATTTAGTTAGAATGAGAAACCAAAGGGCTAAAAGCTGGCCTTCCGGTCCCGCTCCACAATACAGAGCTTGACGGTGACACTACAAAACTAATCTAACGTTATTGCCATCGAATTTTGAGAAAACGAAGGGAAAAATTCAAATGACATGGATTGATCTTCGGAAAAGATTGTGAATCAACTTGTGGTAGAGATTGTAAAAAACAACCTTTTCGGAAAAGGCAAAACTCCATGCCGTCCGTTATATACATTCATCTAATGTGTTCTTTCCCTTTATGATACAACCTACAGATACAATCCATCACTGAGTAGCGCCCTGATTAGACCACTGCAAACATTTCCACACTTTACAGGCAAAAAGAAGCCATAAAAATGATTCGGGAAGATCGATCGGCGACAATGTTTATGCAAGTTCAGACGTTGACGTGCCTGAGTCCAACGTGGAAAGTAATAGTGAGAGAAAGAATCTCATCCGGATATGTATGTAAAATACATGGCCTTTCCAGTTGGTGCTGCAGGAGTGCAGGAGGTAGGAGAAGCAATACCAGCTCCTGAAACCCTGAAGAGCCATGGCGGCTCATTGGCTCCCCGAAACCTTGCGTAATTAACTTTAGCTCATTGGATCTGCCGTCGCCACCTTGATCAGTTAAACAACATGATAAACTAATGCCACAAGGAGAGACCACAGGGGCCAAGTGTGTCAAGTTGTCAAACCCTGATTAGGGCATGATTATCTTGCCGGATTAGGCATGGCATGAGTTCCAAAGCCATGGCATCTCTTTGGTCGTCATCATCAGCTTGGAGATTAGCATAATTAGTTGGCTTCAATGATCGGTTTAGATTTTTATAAGTATTTCGAGTCTCTTTGTGTATGCTGTTGTAAACGACCGGCTTCGTCAGCATCAAACTGACATACAACGTCAGGATGACTCGACGGAGTTCCACTCTCGCCATACCTCTTTGGTCTCCGCCACAATGCGAGCCGGTCAGACACCTTTTTTTTTGTAGCTGAGAATTTTGGAGAGTAATTATAAAAAAATCACAACACTTCTATGAATTTTTATAGGACTTTTTTCCCATAGTCTTCTTAGGGAAATTAAAATTCATTAGAATTTATTTTATTTTCAAAGGCGGGCTTTCATATTTGCTCCTAACTTTTTTTCCCAGCACCACGCACATAGATATGCCGAAGCTGGAACTCCTACAAATTTGTTGGCATCAGTGCATCACATCACTTGAATAGCTTCATAAACGGGCCGCATTAAGATGTGATTGTATTTTTCTTGAAAATCTTAGAAATGTGCTTACTATATTTATTCAGTTTTATATTAAAAAAATTATTTGGGAAAAGTTTGAATGCTAAATATATATATTTATAAATGAACATATCATATTTGAAAACCAGACAGAAAATGGCGATAACTAGAGTAATCCGCGCGGAATAAACATGGGCCGGCCGATGAGCTCGTCGGGTGTGGCTTCGATCGGCCCACGTTCTGGACGTATTTCCCGTCCTTTCCCCGCCAATCATGGCCGCCCAAACAAAAGCTTACTCGCGCCGGCGACGCAACCAGCAACGACCGGCCGACGGCATCGATCATTCGCCGATCATGCGAGATCTCGGCTGCCGATTCGGTGCACGCAAGTCCGTCTCACCGGGAGATCGGTGCTGCAATTCGACGTTCGCCCGCGAGCCATTGCCCGAATCATTGCTTCACTTCCATGGACGGATGCGGTCACCCTGACATGTACGCGCTCGTACCTCTTCAACTGACCAACGAGCAGTATCCCAACAACTAGATTCCGCGATCGCGCACACCGGGCGCGTGACCGCCGCAGGTGCGTGCATCAATCACAGGGGGTGCCTTACGTGCGTACACTTCATCGTTCACACCTCTCTCTCTGTCATGGCTGTTATCCAGCCGAGCAGCAATGGCAGCACGCAAACAGGAGGAAGAAGAAGGGGAGGAGCCAGCTCGGACTGGCCATCCATTGATTTGTGCGTCCGGACTAAAACTGACAAGTTCAAGATGCCACGCAACATTCCTTGGAAGAAGGGCTTACGGGGAGTGTATGACCTTTCTTGATCTGAATTTGCTGCGCTTAAAACGGGATCCCAGCTTCGTCTCCAGCTGTGCGGCACTTTCTCCAGCTAGCTAGGCAGTGCCGTGCGGCAAGAACGTATAGATCATTTGTATGCATCTGCAGGGTTTTGTTATATGTGTATCATATCCACCTTGCAGGTTTGTACAAATTTCAGATAATCCCTCAGTGCTGAATCCGTACGCGCGTTTGTAATTCCTGTTCCACAATCACAGCAGCAGCTTTGTCCATGTGGCACGGTAAAGGGTTTGTTGTCCTACCTGAATGATCGATATTGCTCCGCTGGCATACACGTTGTGCATATCAAGTTGTCAACGGTTTAAGGCCTCGACAACAAAAATGTAGGTTGTGTGCATCACATGATGCACATACCGCTGAGTTCTCCCTTCCGATATCCAGAAAAATGTCAGTGCTAAGTAGGTTTTCCTAAATAAATTATGGAGGTGTCATTAGATAGTCGATTGAAAATTCGAAGAAATTTATTTACCGAATCTTTATAAAAAGCTTAGAATTCTTCCCTTCTCTTAGACCATAAAACACAATCATGTTCCGCCCCGGTCGCCACACTCTCTTCTTGGTCCCTCTTTTTTTTCTATTTCTTTGTGGCCCTACATGTACCCCTCGTTTTTTGTGACATCGCCGCCACCTCATCAGCTTGCTGATTTATTCTCCTGTTATTTTACATGTCTGAGCTCGATATTGCTATCGTACCGTCCCATTATTACCGCGTGTGCTCTCTGTATCCCTTGCACCCTTCCTTCTAGCCCTAAAGGCATCATTGTCTTCTCCATATCCCTATCCCGACCCTAACCTACATGATCATGCCTCATCCCTAGTCATCCCTCTAGACCTGAAGGAACAGGTTTTCTTTTCAACCAACATTGTGCCATCCTCACCTCCAGATCGTCAACATGAACCTCTAAAACCCTAGCCCTGCCTCCACTGCTGGTGATGGTTTGTTACCTTCCACCGTGTCTGTGTCGGAGCTGCCACTCTGCGTTCCACACCATCACTACCTCCGTCTCATTTCGCCAGTGAATGGATCACAAATAACCAAAGAAAATGGGAATCACACAATCAAAATTGTAGTTATATTTTCATTTTGTACACTTACCTCTGAACTAACAAATTGTGAGAAATTTGTGTGTATTGGCAATTCGGTAGTTAACCAAAAGGCAGCTTATCGGTTTGTACCAATGGCGGACGCAGCAGGGTGACCTAAATTTTCGAAAAATGCTTTTATATTTTGTCATTTGGGAAAAGATTATCACACATGGGAATGCAAAAATAGAAATGGGGGTGTATGTCCACCCAAAAGTTATTCTGTGCGTCCTTGGTTTGTACTCGTACATTCTTAAAAAATAATCATACTATACAGTTATTAGTGTCAAATTGGGAAAAGTTGAATGGAGGAGGTGTGCTCTGCGCACCTGCACATTTTTGCACTTTGTCTTTTTTGTATCTTCCAAATTATGTAATATTTCAATTTGATTTTTTGCAGTTCACTCAAAAATAACAAGTAGAATGGAGGAAAAATAGTTTCGAATTTTTTTGTGCAAATTCCGGGTGCGCCTCACCGCTCGCCGCGCCGCCGCATGCCGCTGCAGGGCCACGGCACAGACGTTCCAGGGGGGCCCCGCCGCCAGCTACGCCCGCGAGATGGAGCGCCTCTCCGCCAAGGAGTCCCTCCTCCTCGCCGTGAGCCCTCTCTCCCTCCCAGTCTCCTGTTCCCGCAGATGAATACGCCTGTAGCCCTGTACTGGTCCATACAAATCGTATCCACTACCCATCATACCTGTGGCGTTTGGATTACTTTGCCAACCTGATACCTGTGCGCAGCCGCACTCAATTTTGCACTATTTCTGATTTGGTCGACCAGTAAGCCTATCAATTGCGCAGTGCAAATCGGAACAAATTAGGTGTTTGCGTTTGCACGTTGATATTTGAGTTGTGCAATCATGGTTTGAGCCCAATGCTCTTGTTAGTTGACGCTGAGCTTCGAGTTGGTTTCTGAACTAGGCTATGTAAACTGCTGCCCATTTTCAGTTCAGAGATGCTGGAGGCTTCGAATCCTTGGTCAGCGGCAAGACCACGGAGATGCAGAAGATCGACGTCAACGAGAGGATTGTGGGGCTCGAACGCCTCAACCCGACTCCCCGACCCACAACGTAAGTGTTGTAGCTGAAGAAACATTTCATATGTTGTGGCTTATTCGAGTAGCTTTCATAGCGACGCAGAAGTTTAAATGGTTGGATTAGTAGAATTTGTATGAAGAAGGGATTTGTGTGATCCTGAATATGGACCCATCATTGAAACAAAATTAAGAACAAGATCACTACCATGATGTTCAAAGACCCAATGACTTCTGCATTCATATCTACATTTTCATGTTTCATATTCATGAGGAACTCCCATCATATTTGACTAAAGTAGTTCTGTTGTCGGACATTTGGTTGCTCATTATTCGTTAACATTAGTTTCACTTTCCAGATCACCCTATCTGGAAGGCCGATGGAACTTTGAGTGGTTCGGTGATAACAGTCCTGGAGCATTTGCTGCCCGGACTTTGTTTGAGTATGCCACTAGCTCTGGATGCAAGTTACACTACCATTTAAATTAGATTTCACATTACTTGATTCTCACTACAATAAGTTACATGGTTTGTTCAAATTTTGCTTTAAATGGCGTGTTGCAAATCTTCATTATTATTTCTTTGACAAAAAGGTGTGTCACATGGCAAGCATGTTGTTATTGTAGGAGGTCACCTACAAGTGTCGCACACTTTACGGGACTTGATGTGGTGATCAGGGATGGCTACTCCAAACTTTCATCGAATATCAAGTTGTTCAATACAGTAAGTTCACAAGATGTGGGAAACCGCCAACAACTATTGCGCATATTTGGATTTATCTTTACATCCTCTTCAATATGTTTGCAATTTTTGTGCCAGTTATATACCTGCCTACAACATGCATAACTAATTATTTTCTTCAAATACAAGTTAGGGCTTGTGTCTTCATTCATTGTACATGAGTAATGTTGAATTCTGTTGTTCCACTTGTGGTCTCACCGTTTACTGCCTTTTGGTATATGTAGATACAAAACAGATTCGTACTGACTACTCAACTGTCAGTGGAGGGGCCTATCAGAATGAAAGAGGAATACGTCGAGGGATTTTTAGAGACCCCCAAAATAAGTGAGGAAACACTACCTGAGCAACTGAAGGGATTTCTTGGACAAACTGCAGGAGCTCTACAACAACTTCCTGCTCCTATAAGGGATGCTGTTTCGGAGGGGGTTAAGTTACCTCTTAGTAAGTACATGAGGCCCAAGTTATAGTCTTATTATAGCAATATAGTACCGATTTAGAGTAGTATCATCGCAGCAATTATATAACTTCCCAATTTTTCGATGGCATGCCCATTCAGACAAGGCAACCACAGAAATTTTACTGGCCTTTTCTTGTTAAAGCACTCCTGCTTGCTTCAATGCACTTGTGTCATTGGATTCTTTGCCAAAAAAATGTTGGAATGCTGTTTTTTTGTGTTCCTTGCTAAACTTTATTTTCACAATGACAAGTGAGGAAATGCTCTCATTGTTCATGACATCATGGTAGCTTGTTCATCTCTCCCAATCTTGTCTATAATATTTGTATACCTGTAATATTTGGTGCACCACCTCAGGATGATTTAGTACAGTTATGCTATTTTTCATTTTGAGATGCCATGAATAGGTAATAACTGTACTGCATATACATGGATTGATAAGTTACGTTACATGTCTCTTTTTTTTTCAGACGGGATGTTCCAGCGCTTATTCATGATTTCTTACCTGGATGAAGAAATATTGGTATGTTTATCCCACACTTACAGCAAACAACAAAATCAGTACATGTGCACTTTACACTGACGATATGGCGTCCATCTCAAAATAATCATCTTACCTTAGTATTGTTCAAATGCCCTATTGATAAGGATAATGCAGTAGTTTGGACTTCCACAAAAATACAGAATCAGTAACTTTAGCATCCACGTTTGAGTTGCGCCCTATGTCTAGTTCTTCTACTTTGCATCTCATGTTGAACACACTTACTGAACTATACCTTGTTCTTTTGCTAGAGAGAAATGTACCTGGTTCTACTTAGTTCATAAACACCTTTAGTTCAGAGAAAATAAAATCTGATGAAAGACTTAGTAGGGAATGCTGCATGGGCTAATCCTCTGAAGTACCAGTGCATGGCATCATCTTGAGAATGATAGAGCAGAGCAAAAATGCACATAGTTGTCAGTGTTTTGGTTACAGGAAATCATGCATAGGATGCCACCTGTATGACATATATTAACATCATTTACAGTTTAAGATGCTGATAATCTAATCACCCTACCAACTCAATTTACACAGTAGTGTCCTTTTGATGTTACCCAGTGCCATCAGTAATTCAGTATCCACCAAATTGCTAAGGAAATACCTTTGCCCCTGAATCCTCTGTTTTACACAGGTAAATTTAACCATGTTTCAACTCAATTTCTCATGATTGTCTTGTCTTTGTGTTTTAGATTATCAGAGACGCTGCTGGGGCACCTGATGTCCTTACCAAACTGGAAGGGCCACAACCGAACCTAATGGAGAACACGCCAGATGTAGTGGTTCCAGAATATCAGAGCTAGTGTCTGTGTACTAAGTGGAACATTCTGATTAACTTTTTCAGATATACCTTTTCTGATCGAACATTTTCCAGGTTTGCACATACCTAAAAAAAATCTAGTGCATGTTAGCAGTCACTTGAGCGTGTATGCTTACTTAAGCTCTCTCTTGTTGCTGGCTAGAGTAGGCAACTGCTATTCTGGAGCTGAGCAATACTCTGGCCATCGAGCACTGAAACAAGATGAAAATATTGATCCACAAAATGGTCAGCAAATGGTCGCCATTGTAACTTTTGTTCGATATAATTTCAGTACCTAGCTTGCATCGGTGTAAAGGTGCAAAAAAGCAAATGACATGTTGTTCTACCTTCCAGTAGCACCAGAGTACACTAGCTTGGTCTCTATCTTTTAAATATTTGAGAAACATCCAACATGAAGACACAATGCGGGTTCTGGGGTCACTTGCCAACAACACATTGTATGGCATTTTCGGAGCGGAGATTATATCTGAATCATGCCTCGCAGGCAAAGGTTTCAAGCACGGGAAGTTCAGTAAAACTAACCAGAGTAGCTAAAGAGAGTGCACGTACTGTACATTTCCTGGAACTTTCATTTTCTTTTAAAGAAGGAACTAAAAAAACTACAGTAAAAAACTGTGTTCCTGTTATATTTCAAGTAGCGTTTTGAATCACCGCATCTTGATCTTTTCGTTCTCTCCATTGGACGTGTGGCTCAAGGTACAACTCCTGACAGTCTGACACAGCAAAGAATTGTGCCATATCCTAACTGCCAGATCAGAACTTGTTTCTACCTCTCTCACTCTAGTTCACCCAGAAGCCAGAAGAACGAAAATAAACCAGGAAGGTTGTGATCCAGTATCTAATTTAATTCAAGGCTTTTTCATGGGAGATCTCCATCGATCCACCATACACCATCATCACCATCATCCTAAATACATTAACATACAGAAACAGAGAGGCTGGGGGGGGGGGCAAAAAATTCAGACTTAGCTCTAATGGCAAGAGGCTGACGGATCAGAGGCTAAAGCCGTCGCCCTGGAAGGCGCTGAGAAGGAAGTCGTCGAGGCCGTGGAAGAAGGCGCCGAACGTGTCGTCCTCCTCCCCGAACGCGCGCGCGAACTCTTCCGCCTCCGGCAACGCGGCGTCCGCCTCCTCCTTCACCACCGCCTTGAAGCCGGCCGCCGTCGTCGCGCCGCCATTTGTGTCCCGGCACGCGCTCGCGAACCCTTCCTCCTCTGGCGACGGGGCGTCCTCCTCCTCCGCCTTCACCTCCGCCTTGACGGCCGCCGGGGCGACGACGACGCGGGCGGACTCCGAACCGCCGGACGAAGACGACTCCGAGGCAGCGATCTCTGCCGAAGACGATGAAGAAGAAGCCCCTCCTCCGCCTCTGCCGCCGCCGCCGGCGCTCGGCTTCCCGGTGAGCCGCTGCACGAGCTCGCGGAACTGCCGCGCGTCCGTCTTGATCACCGTCGGCTCCACGACGTGCACGATCCTGATCTTCCGCGGCGGCCCCTTGGCGATGGCGTGGGACCACCGGTGCGCGCCCATCCCCGGTGGCGGCGCCGTGCGGGACGGGAGCTTCACGGCGGAGGAGTGCGGTGCCATTCTCGAGAGATGCCAGGGAATTAAAGACGGTGGCTTTGGGGTGACGAAGAGGAGGCTGTGGCCTCACAAGGTTTATATAGACCAACTCTGAGGTTTCGGCCGTTGGATGCTTTAGATGGCTCCATCCAACGACTGCCATAGAAATATATTACTGTACAGTTTACTTGTATATTTAATTTGGTACGTATTTTGGTACGTATGCTGTATTTACAAAGATATGTCTGGGTTTAATGCATGACATTTTTTCCGTACACGTGTTCAAGTGATATTCTTTTCAAATTGAAAGAAACATTCCTCAAAGTTACCTAAACTTCATCTGCTGCATCTGAATTTGTTCTTGTTTCATAAGAAATGCCACGCGCGATGTTTATCTACGGTTTTTCAGGTCGCCCTAAACTTGGAAGTGCTAATCTGATTTCTTTCTCTTTTCTACAGGAAAAAAAACATCAAATATGTTCTGAGTAGCTGCCCCTTTCCAACGGATGGGAAGGTCATCCCTATCCAAATGAGGTACACAACGTTCTGGAAAATCCATATTGTAATTTAGCAATTAATTAGTTGCTCCTCTGTGGGAGTATTTCCTATTTTGAAACGGACCTTCCTGTTTTGAGCCGTTATAGGAAGCGGATGCTATCCGGAAAAAAAAAACGCACGCCGTAGGAAATCTGTTTTTGAGATCCCATGCAATCTAACATCAATGCTGCACATTCGGTGATAAGATCGTAGGGGAAATGCTACGATTTGGTGCTCTATCTTTTCCTACCATCACTTTTAAATGATGTAATGAGATTTTATTTTTAAGCGCCGAAATGCTCGTACCAATTTCATTGCTTCCGTGGACTATCCCATGTCAGTGTGTACATTTAATATTGTAGATGTAAATATTTTTTATTTATTTTTAGTTAAAGTTAGTAGGATTTGACTTTTGAGTAATCTTAGACACCTTACATTTTGGGATCCGAGGGAGTACTATATATTAGAGAAATGTCTGAAATGCAAATTCAGAATATAGTTTTCCTGGCATAAAGTACTCACTCTGTTGAGAATAGGTGACTTAGTTTTGTTTAGATATGGAAGTCTTGTAGACGTATCTATATCTAGACAAAGTTGAGTCAATTATTTGTAAAACATTAATTAATAGTCAAAGTTAAATCCAAAATATGCATACAACTTATATTTAAGGCTTCGGTAGTAATGATTTCAGGCCTTAATTAGTGAGTGACCAACGGTTCAAAGTTTAGACATAGTGGAATCATCAAATTGACATCTTTTTAAAGGATAGAACCGCTATTGAAGGGGAGACTAGTAATACTGAAATTCATAAACGAGGTGACAAGGACCTCTCAGATGGGAAAACCTTTGGACAATGAATACGCATGCAAGTGTACACTGATTTTTCGAGGGGCAAGCAACTCTAGGCAGGTGTACACTAATGTCTGATGTGTGCGTTCACAATCACACACAGCTGGTTTTCCAGGACCTTCACCCCGTCCCTTGAAAAGTTGAAACAATCGTTCTTAGCTCGTCTCTTGATAGTATGAGCGGGATGATAGTTGACTTCAATTTTCTTATACTTGTTAACAAGAAAACTATACGGTTGACTTTTCTGAAACAACAGTACGGTTGACTTCACTTGTTTGGATTGGTCCATGAACCAGAGTAGTCGAGCAACCCTCTCTCAAAATCAAAAGAAAATAAGAGAAAAACGCTAGACCAGACAAACCCACTTGACTTGGTGCCAAAAGACAAAATGGCACAATCACACCGCCTTTGCGAATACTTAACCATAATCAGAAACCACACTACACATGTGAATGTAAGCAGGTCACTCTGAACGCACGAGGCCATGCCACACTTTCATACCGGCTTCATTAGATAGTAGTACTCCCTCGATTGTAAATTATGTGTTGCAACTTTTTTCGATACAAATATGTCTACACTAAAATGCATCATATATCTAAACAAAGTTCTTTTTTTTTTCGAGGATACCTAAACAAAGTTGTGATACTTATTTTAAAACGATGTTAGTACACACAAACTAATCGCATATAGACACGCCGGGATCGATCGAACACCTCACGAGGTGACGTACGATCGTGCTCCGCTTCGATGTGATGTTGCAACGATCTCGTTTAATCTTGTCTCGCTGTCAATGGTTTTCGTGTAGTTGCGAGTGTTATCACCAAAATTTGACCAAGTCAGAGGTGGGCTACGATCAAGATGGGCTTGAAGATTATATACGAAGAAAATACGTAGATCGGCCTTATATGCAAAGTTGGGCTAGATTGCCCATATATCTGTAATATAATAGATCGTATCTTAGATAGAGTTTTACCCGTGCACGGTTAGGTGCACGCCTAAATTAGAAAGTCCGCTGGACTATAAATATGTATCTAGGGTTTATGGAATAAACAACAACCAACGTTCAACCAACAAATCAATCTCGGCGCATCGCCAACTCCTTCGTCTCGAGGGTTTCTACCGGTAAGCAACATGCTACCTAGATCGCATCTTGCGATCTAGGCAGCACAAGCTCCACGTTGTTCATGCGTTGCTCGTACTGAAGCCTTGTTGATGGCGAGCAGCGTAGTTATCATAGATGTGTTAGGGTTAGCATAGTTCTTCGCGTAACATGCTATCGTAGTGCAACCCTTGCATGTCTAGCCGCCCTCACACCTATCTCAGGTGTGGGGGCGGCACCCCGCTTGATCGTTATTGAGTAGATCTGATCCGTTACGATTGCTCCTTGTTCTACAAGGATTAGTTTAATATCTGCAATAGTTAGGCCTTACAAAGGGGTGGAGGATCCAGCGGCACGTAGGGTGTCGTTCGCTGGCCCTAAACAGGATGTTCCGGGGATCAACCTTGTGTTGGTTTTTAGGCCTTGTTTAGGATCGGCTTACGATCACCGTGCGTGGCCGTGAGGCCCAACCGTGAGTAGGATGATCCGATTATGCGGTGAAAACCCTAAATCGTCGTAGATCTAATTAGCTTTATCTTGATCAAGCAGGACCACCATATATTCGTGCACCTCGTACGAATCATGGGTGGATCGGCTCCCTGAGCCGATTCACAGGATACCCTGAGAGCCGGTCGAGGCTCGTATTTAATGTTTACGTGTATGCCATGCGAGGAAACTAAGCGAGGCATCTCCATCACCTTCACGACCAGGTATAGGTCGGGTGGCACGCCCTTGCATCGGCATCGGACGTGTGACCCAGGAAGGCTTTGCGGGCCGTCGCTCGGAGGGACCTCAGCCAGCCGCAGCTCTAGGTTGTTCCCGGCTCTACGGTGTTGCCCGTCGCTGCCCGCCGGTGGGTTTCTGACGACAACACATTCTGGCACGCCCGGTGGGACAAGCTTCTACATCAACCACATCGCCATCTACATCTGAGATGGCGGACGGCACGCCAGTCACGTACGAGGATCTGACGGACGAGCTCAAGAAGAAGTATGACGAGATCAAAGTCATCCTCGAAGCCGACCTCATCGGCTCATATCACCGAACCCGTTCACGTGGCGTCAGGTGGAAGGGGTTCTCACCGGAAGGCGCACTCGATGGAGTGGACCTATCTGTCCCGTCGGAGGAACGCACCAGGGCCGTGCGCCAGGAGATTAGTGGCATGGTGACTCACTCGTTGCATCGCCATTCTGAGAGCCTGGTGAATACTCTGGAGCATGTCGCCGTTCGGATGATCAAGGAGGTCATGAAGAATCAGCACTCGCTATTAGAACCAGCTCTCGGGACCTACCGAGGAAAAGTGCCACTTCAGTCCCGTCCACCGTCGTCATTCACATCGGCGGCACCAGAAGTGCCTAATTCACCGTCGTGCGCCGTTGTGGGTTGACGACACTTACCTGCAGGAGGTGCCAACCAGGATACTCGTTCAACATCAACATGATAGAACTGGGGCACCCCCCTGATGAGGATAGAGGCGAGGGCAACTGCTCTCATAGCGAAGATAAGGAAGAAGCTGCTCCACGCGATCGGCTCCGACACTGCCGAAAGATCCTGGTGATGATCAAGATGGAAGCCGATTCTAGCGATCGGCCTGTATCATCCGTACCACCTGCTCTCCCGGTATGTGGCGTCGACCTCACAGGGGACGGAAAGCTAGGGTATGGGTTTACATCGGCTGACGAGCTGGAGGAAGTCGACATTGGTCCTGGGGATAAGCCGCGACCGACTTTTATCAGCAAGAAGCTAGATCCACAGCTCAGGGGACGAGATGATAGCTACGTTAAAAGAATACCCAGATTGCTTTGCATGGGATTACACGGAGATGCAGGGTTGGACGGGAGCATCATTGAGCATCGGCTCCCCCTTAAGAAAGGATTTCGGCCGTTCCAACAACGAGCACGTCAGATGAGGGCCGAAATTCTGGAAGAAGTCAAGAAAGAGATCGAGAAAATGTTGGCCGCCGGATTCATTAGGCCATGCAGGTATGCTGAGTGGATCTCCAGTATCGTTCCGGTGGAAAAGAAGGACGGCCGATGGCGCGTGGCCATCAATTTCCGAGATCTTAACAGAGCCACTCCAAAGGACGAATATCCAATGCCCGTGGCAGAAACGTTGATAAACGCCGCTGCTGGCCACAAGGTGTTGAGCTTCATGGACGGCAACGCCGGTTATAACCAGATTTTCATGGCTCCGGAAGATATACACAAGACCGCATTCAGGGTACCAGGGGCAGTAGGCTTGTTCGAGTACGTGGTCATGACCTTTGGGTTGAAGAATGCTGGTGCAACGTACCAACGAGCCATGAATTATATATTTCATGATCTGATCGGCAAGTTGGTGGAGATCTATATCGACGACGTGGTAGTCAAATCAGTCTCCATGGAGGGACACTTGGACGATCTACGGCGTGTCCTGGACCGAACTCGGAAATTCGGGCTGAGAATGAATCCGAAGAAGTGCGCTTTTGGCGTGACGGCTGGTCAATTCCTGGGTTTTCTGGTTCATGAACGGGGAATTGAGATCGGCCTGAAAAGTCAGGAGGCGGTGCGTACCATGCAGCCGCCGACCACGAAAAAGGAGCTCCAACGCCTCATCGGCAAAATCAATTTTGTCCGACAATTCATCTCTAACCTGTCAGGACGAATCGAGCCGTTCATGGCGCTGGTGAAGACTAAATCTGATGACGAGTTTCACTGGGGGGCAGAACAGCAACAGGCGTTTGATGAGATTAAGCGGTATCTGACGACGCCGCCTGTGCTAGTTCCGCCCCGGCAAGACAGGCCGTTCTACATCTACTTGTCGATGGGCGACACGTCCATCGCTTCGGTGGTGGTGCAACTCTACGATGGCGTTGAGAAGGTCGTTTTCTACCTCGGAGAAGGATGCTTTGGACGCGGAGACAAGATATCCTGAGGTCGAGAAACTTTGCCTCTGCCTGTTCTTTACCTGCACCAAGCTTCATCACATCCTTTTGACGGCAGAGATCATCGTCATATGCAAGTCGGATGTCGTCAAGCACATGTTGTCGGCCCCTGTTTTGAAAGGCCGACTTGGTAAGTGGATGTTTGCGTTGTCAGAATTTGATCTCCGGTATCAGCCTGCGAAAGCAGTCAAGGGACAAGCGTTGGCCGATCTTATCGCTGAACGGATCGGTACCAATATAGCAGCACTATCTATACGTGCATGGGCTATGTTCTTCGATGGATCGGTTTGTGACGATGGTTGTGGCATCGGCATTCTGCTCGTGTCGCCTCGGGGGGCAGAATACTCCTTCTCCATCAGATTATCTACCCCTTGCACCAATAACGTAGCAGAATATGAGGCAATACGTAAGGGAATGGAGTTGCTATTGGAAGCCGGAGCTGAAGCAGTAGAGCTTTTTGGAGACTCAAAGTTGGTGATTAACCAGCTCACGGATGAATATAAGTGCGAAAGTGAATCGCTTTTCCCATATTGGGTGGAATGCCGTGAGTTGATGACACAGTTTCGATACATCAACTTTAATTGGGTCCCAAGATCCCAAAATGCTGAGGCCAACAATCTCGCACAAATGGCGTCAGGCTACTTAGATACAGCTGACGGATCAGAAGTTCAGATACAATTCCTGGAACAGGATGATTGGAGAGCCGAAATCTTCAATTATTTAAAAGATTCGGCTCGGGGGGGCACCTAAACGGATAAGATACAAAGCCATGAAGTATGTCCTTTTAGGAGACGACATGTTCTACAGGACGTTGGAAGGGTTGCTACTCAAGTGCCTGGGACCGACTGAGTCTAATCGGCTCTTACATGAGGTGCATGAAGGCGCCTGTGGAACGCATCAGTCGGCTCATAAGTTGAAGTGGTTGATCAGACGATCAGGGTTTTATTGGCCCACCATGCTTGAAGATTGCTTCAATTATTACAAGGGGTGCCAAGCGTGTCAGATGTTCGGGAAGGTTCAGATGGTACCAGCATCAGCGATGAACCCCATCATCAAGCCTTGGCCGTTTCGGGGGTGGGGCATGGATATGATCGGCAAAATCCATCCGGCGTCGAGCAAAAAACACGAATGGATTTTGGTCATCACAGATTACTTCACCAAGTGGGTGGAAGCCGTCCCTATGAAGAAGGTGAAATCGGAAGATGTGATCAAATTTGTGAAAGAACACGTCATTCATAGGTTCGGAATTCCCCAAACGATCACGACCGATGGAGGTTCGGTCTTTGTTTCTAAAGAATTCAGGACGTTCTGCGATGACATGGGGATTAAACTGATCCGCTCATCCCCATACTATGCTCAAGCTAATGGACAGGCTGAAGCGTCCAATCAGAGTCTAATCAAGCTGATCAAGAGGAAAATTGACGAGAACCCTAGGGATTGGCATGAGAAGTTGTCAGAAGCATTATGGGCCTACCGCATGTCGTGCCATGGAGCTATAAAGACTTCGCCGTACCAGCTCGTCTATGGACAGGAAGCCGTATTGCCTTGGGAAATTACGGCTGGATCAAGACGCGTCACGTTTCAGAATGATTTGACAGCTGAAGAATATGCAGCTTTGATGAGCGACACTATTGAGGACGCGACAGAGCTTAGGCTTTGGTCGTTGGAGAAGATTAAGGAAAACAAAGCCAGGGTGGCTCGTGCCTACAATAAAAAGGTTAGACCAAAGGAGTTCCAAGTTGGTGATCTAGTATGGGAAGCTGTGTTGCCATTAGGAACCAGGGACAAGGCATATGGCAAATGGTCTCCTAATTGGCACGGTCCGTACAAAGTTATCCAGGCCTTGAAGGGTAATGCATACATGCTGGAAGAGTTGAGCGGCGAAAAGTTCCCAGTGGCTGTCAATGGTCAACACCTCAAGAAATATTTCCCAAGCATGTGGGACGATGGGCAGTAAGATGTGGGGGCCGATTTAAAAATCGGCCAGTAAAAAAAAATCACAGCCGGCGCGCAGACATCGACTTGAGAAAACGTATGGAGATAACAGTATGCAAATGCAGCCGATGCACGGGCATCGACTTCAGAAAAACAGAGCCGATACACTGATATCGACTCTAAAGGAATAAGCTCAGATTAGCAAGATATCGACTCTAGAGGAATAAGCTCAGATTAGCAAGTTAACGGGATCGGTTCAAGCCAGAAATCATGATATAAGAGACGAATCTCCTAATGGTGGCTGAGGGATTCAATCTGATGGTTTGGACGAGAATTAGGCCTGTTGAGGTGTTTAGGCAACAGCTTGGCCTCGGATAGCAATATGAGCCGATGTTCTGCTATCGGCTCCCTGTACGACAGCGCCATTAGACAATCGGCAAGGTTAACAAGGAAGCGAAATTAATTAAGGGATTTTTCTTCATAATAGGGGGATTCCTTACAAAGAAAGAGCCGATGGCTCAAGGGAGAAGAGGGCAAAAGCCAACTACTACTACTGATCCCTAATCTAGGGGCCGTTGCTGCCCTCGTCGTCGCTGCCTCCGGTGCAGCTGCTGAGAGGCTCCTCATCAGAGCTTCCGTAGCCTTCTATGGGGGCTTCATCTTCCTCATCGTCGTCCTCGCTGTCGTCGTCCCACCAGGTGCGGAGGCGCTTCGCTGGTGGGTAACCTTCAAGGGAGTCGTCGTCGTCGCCCTCCTCCTCCGCCTCTTCCTCGGAAGAGGTGAAATCGTCCCAGGAGAAGCGGTCGTCTTCGCTCTCCGCCTCTTCTTCCCCTTCGACGAGGAATTGAAGGTCGCCCTCTCCGTCGGTCAGGGATTTGTCATCCTCAGACCAGATGGAGGAATCGTGTTCCTCCTTGTCCCACGTCGTCGGGGCGAGAATGTCGTGTGCAGCCAACGAGCCCCACTCCGGCGTCGGCTCGCGGGAGGGGGAGGAGTCATAAAGGACCGACGAGGAAGAGGAGGAAGAGGAAGACATGGCTATGGGAGATTGGGGGTTTTTTGGGTGCCGATGGCCAGAACAGAGCACGATGATGAAGTGGCAAACTGCTCAGAGCGGTTAAATAAAGGGACTATGGTAAAAAAAAAAAAAATTCAATGCCACAGCAGTTTCCGAGGGGGCGGTGCCCAAAGACAACGGTCAAATCACGCGGAATAGTTGAGAAGACAGGGCATCATGATGAAGAATGCTGCGACGGTTCTGCTCTGCCATGACATGACCCGACGAAGAAAAAACGGAGTGATTTTGGAATTGATAATTCCAAAACCAGGGGGGCATGTGTTATCACCAAAATTTGACCAAGTCAGAGGTGGGCTACGATCAAGATGGGCTTGAAGATTATATACGAAGAAAATACGTAGATCGGCCTTATATGCAAAGTTGGGCTAGATTGCCCATATATCTGTAATATAATAGATCGTATCTTAGATAGAGTTTTACCCGTGCACGGTTAGGTGCACGCCTAAATTAGAAAGTCCGCTGGACTATAAATATGTATCTAGGGTTTATGGAATAAACAACAACCAACGTTCAACCAACAAATCAATCTCGGCGCATCGCCAACTCCTTCGTCTCGAGGGTTTCTACCGGTAAGCAACATGCTGCCTAGATCGCATCTTGCGATCTAGGCAGCACAAGCTCCACGTTGTTCATGCGTTGCTCGTACTGAAGCCTTGTTGATGGCGAGCAGCGTAGTTATCATAGATGTGTTAGGGTTAGCATAGTTCTTCGCGTAACATGCTATCGTAGTGCAACCCTTGCATGTCTAGCCGCCCTCACACCTATCTCAGGTGTGGGGGCGGCACCCCGCTTGATCGTTATTGAGTAGATCTGATCCGTTACGATTGCTCCTTGTTCTACAAGGATTAGTTTAATATCTGCAATAGTTAGGCCTTACAAAGGGGTGGAGGATCCAGCGGCACGTAGGGTGTCGTTCGCTGGCCCTAAACAGGATGTTCCGGGGATCAACCTTGTGTTGGTTTTTAGGCCTTGTTTAGGATGGAAACTACGATCACCGTGCGTGGCCGCGAGGCTAACCGTGAGTAGGATGATCCGATTATGCGGTGAAAACCCTAAATCGTCGTAGATCTAATTAGCTTTATCTTGATCAAGCGGGACCACCATATATTCGTGCACCTCGTACGAATCATGGGTGGATCGGCTCCACGAGCCGATTCACAGGATAACCTGAGAGCCGATCGAGACTCGTATTTAATGTTTACGTGTATGCCATGCAGGAAACTAAGCGAGGCATCTCCATCACCTTCCTGACCAGGTATAGGTCAGGTGGCACGCCCTTGCATCAGCATCGGACGTGTGACCAGAAGGCTTTGCGGGCCGTCGCTCGAAGGGACCTCAGCCAGCCGCAGCTCTAGGTTGTTCCCGGCTCTACGGTGTTGCCCGTCGCTGCCCGCCGGTGGGTTTCTGACGACAACAGCGAGTTGCCGTGATATGGCCCGCCGTTGCATGCAAGTGGCGATTAGCTGCATTAATCCTCGCGGTTACGGACTAAATTATGATGACAGCGTGGGTCGTCGATCCCTAGTTGCGAGGGTTGATGTGATCAGTTTGCTGGATAAGATGGCGGTATAGTGGCCGGTATTCCGGTCGGCAAAGGCAGCAGCATCTGGTAGTCGGTCTGACTTGTCGTAGGAAGCCTGATTTGGTAATGATTTAAGGGAAAAGTAGTAATCTGTTTGGAGTAGCTAGGCTGGGTGCATGCACCGCGTGCACGGCCGACCTGGTTTTGATTCTTCTCGTTAGAAGAGCACATGATGCTGTTGAGGTTTTTAGTTTTTATTTTTACAATCAACATAGTAGCAAATCTATACCTACTAATAAAGGGAGAAGCGTTTCCGTGGTATCGTCCGTTTCGTCCATTCCGTCAAGTTTGTTTCGTCCGTCGCTGTGTACCTTGGCCTCGCGTAGAATCTGCATCGGTTGCGTGGCTCACGGCTGAGACCAAGTCGATTACGTATGCATCTTGTTGTTCATAACCTATAGAGCCCATACACTTTGGGACGGCCCAGCAAAGAGTCATCGCATCCTCCCGAGCATCACGTCGTCTCATCGGTTTAGTGTCACCGGTTTGGTCTCCAGGCTTCGCACGAAAAAGGGTTCAGCCCGATCGATCTGCAGATTTTCGTCTGGTCTCTTGACCTGGCACAGAAAAGAGTCCACCTTGATCGACCTACTACTGTTGCCCTATGTAAACGCTCGTGTATATATATACATGATCGTGTGCGCACCGGATCAGAGGTGGAGGGGAGGTCCCGCAAAAAAGAAGGCGTTCGTGCGCGTCCCTGATCGGCAACAATTCCGAGATCTCAAATCGGGGGAGACGGAAGGGGAGCTCTTCCCGTCAACACGCCCCACCTCGCTCAACAACATGGCGCCGGAAGCAAGCGCTGACCAGTTTCGCTCGCGGTTAACGTGCTCGCACTCGATGTCGCGCGGGGACACGGTGAACCAGGCATGGTTGTGGAGCGCGCGGAGATCATCGATGGCTGATATGGCCATGTAGTCAAGATAGGCCTTGAGCCACCCCTTGGTGACGACGATGACAATTAGAAGTTCGATGCTCGTGTTGTGGCGGCGGCAGGAGTAAACCCCGCACGGAGTCGTCCGTGCACTATCCTGGAGTTCGCCGGCAGGCAGCCACTCGTAGCACCAGTGAAGTGATTCGGGGCTCCGGGCCTGGACGGGGGCATACGCGGGGACGCAGAGCGCATCGACGCGGAACACCGGGACGAGCTAGCGGCGCCTCCTGTGACCAGTGTTCGATGGCTAGGGGCAGTCGAGGAGCACAAGCTCATGTCCGAGGGGCACATACGGCCCTCCAGGTACTATTTTTGGTTAGCCTGAAGCCTAGATTCCTACAATCTCAAGCCGTATGAAACTATGCTGAATTAAAGATACTAGACAGTAAACTCGTGGCTGAGTTTGGAGGGAGAAGCCTACATCGAATTTATGGTTCCCCTGACGTACTCTACTTTATGGTTCCCCTGACGTACTCTACTTAGTTCTTAACTGTATTCATCGGAGAACAGGCCTGGTGGGAATCCAAGGAGAGAAGCAGGAGGAGGGGGAGGGCAACTCCCCTGTTGTTGCATGACCATGGACGGGCCTGCTGCAGGCCAATGTCTGGGCGGTCGAACCAATGCCTGCTGGTCGAGGCGGGAGATGAAGAAGCGTTTTATGGGATGGCGCTGGCCTGATGAGGAGCCAGGAAGAGACAGAGGTAGGGATGAGGAGATGATCTATGGCCGGATAGCCCTGGGCGATCCGACAATGACCGCCGCTGTTGTTGTTTTATCTTCCTGCCTTTGAGGTTGGACGCCAGTGTGGAAGCCGGTGCTCGTCGTGAGCCAGACGTGCCAGAACATAGAGCTCGTTGAGCACAAGAACAAGATGGTGTCGAAGCTGGACACGACGGATGGCGTCCCGAGTCGTACATCATGCTGTCAAGACTGTATTCCCCATATATCATAGTGAGTAAATCTACATACCCAAAGTAGACTATATACATACCAAAATAGATGAATCTATAAAAAACTTAAACATCTTATATTAGTGAATGGAGGGATTACATAGTAACCAGAATACAACGGCAATCACGCATCAGAGATAAGTCAGTTTTCACATTTAGTTTGCAAAAGCAATTTACTAAATATAAATTCTATGTTAAACTGTATCTAAATTCTATTTTTTAGGTGATCTCGTATACCGCGTTTTGTTAGAATTCTAAAGTCCTTCCTTGGCACATGAAGTAACAAAAAAGACTGTTGAAAAGACCCATCACCAAGCAATGGTAGATCATATTTCTATACAAGTCAAAGAGATGTCAGTTCTCGTAAAAATGATGTGTGTCGCTTAAATTTTAAAAGTGGCACATGTCCATCACTATATCTCATAATTGAACCGTAGCAACGCACGGGCAAATTTACTATCTATACCTAATAATAAAGGAGCTAAGGTTTCTGCCAAAATTTTCGTCCAACTTTTCGTTGGACCGTTTTGCCCTCCCACCAAATCACTTAACATTACACCATGCCATGTACCGGTTCGATATTTTTTTCGTCCAATCGAAGAAAAAACAGAACCGGGCGCGGGGCGGCCTCATGGCTTCCTCCTCTGTCCCGCACTCAAACCAGGACGCCTAATCCCTTCCGTTTAATTTCTTGCCTCCTCTCCACGAAGATCCCCCATATATAGCCTCTCTACTCCGCCCGTGAATCCAACAGAAGCCCTAGAAAAAATCCGATTAAATCGCTTGGATGAACCCGCCGCGTGGAAGCTGGAGGCGGCGCCGGCGGTGCCTCATGCGGCGATCTAGATAGCACGAGAGACATCGGGGAGTGGGGAAAAGGAACCAGCGTCTCACGAGGATGAATATGGCGAGTTCGGGTTGACCGGAGGAGTCACCTGGGCGAAGCCGTGGTCAACGGCGGCATGGCCAAAGCACACAGACGGGGGGAGGAAGCTCGGGTGCGCGCGCCACCTCTTTCCTCTACTTATACACAAGCCCCGCCGATCTATCCTCTCCGTTCTACTTCTTCCCTCTCGATTTTCGATTGGTTTTTGCCCTGCACGATTTCGATTGGGAATTTGTCCTGCGCTGGAGATAAGGAGATTCCCTCGATGGCGTCCAAGCAATAATCAAGGAGCTGAACGACCAACCTGCAGAGGGATCCCCTGCCTCATTCAGGAACATGCGCACAAGCAGGGCTGCCAGCCCCTGATCTGCTGCACTGGCTGGGGATATCGCCATCTACAACACGCAGCTTGGGCGGCTAGCTGCGGTGCTGGGAATTGGTCGACAGTGATGAGAGCATTGACCATGTGGAGAAATAAAATTCCGGCCGAGCACATATGTATTCGTCGACCTTCAAGATGCTGGCTTCGCTGGTGAAAAAAGAGAATCCCAAGCTGAAATCTGTGTTGCACGTATTGATCTTACACATGCAGGAGGGCAGCTGGAGGCGGATGCCCTGCTTTCGTCGGCTGTCTCCTTACCAATGGAACGATGGTGCATCTTTGAGGCTGCTGCTGTTGTTGCTTGATCAAATGGTTCACATTGTCTGCGTTCCCAATTTAGAGTACTTCTTCCTCAAAACAAGTGAAGGTATGCTTGCTGTTACTGACGAAATTCATTCAATTATATCTTAACATACGAGCTCGCACAATAAGCGGTTCACTGTTAACTGTTCAAAGATAAAGCTCGGCAAGTACTGCAAGTTTTCTTAGCTAATTTGCCATTGTTTTAGATTTAAGCGATGAGTTAACCACTACGAGGTTTGGGTAAACAACTGTTTTCTATTGAGATATGAATAAGACTGTCTAATTTTCAGTCCTGGATTGGTAATTCTTACTTGTGTTAGATTTAAGTAAAATCTGATTTTCAGTTTTGTCAGGTTAGCTGCTGATCAATGTCTCCGGCATCCTTTCAATTCAAATGCCATACAACGAGGTGTGATCATTACATGGAAACCGTCTGATTTTTTCAGTTTTCATTCACTCGGTTATGGAATCATTATGGCTTATGTGAAACCATGTTGCTTTGAACTCATATTGCAGAGCCCTCATTGAGCAAAGTTCAGAAATCATCCCGATATGAACTTATGAAGTGAATGCTGTTAGACATTTTCAGACAAAAAAAATATATGCAATATTGTTTGTTAATGCATAGATTTTGATTTATTAATGCATTGAAATTTGTTTCCCACTGCATGGTAAGATTTTTTTTCTTCAATGATAGATCCGCTCATCACTGTCGAGGCGTTTGTAAATCATTGATCCAATTTGTTTTGGTTTTCCTCGAAATAGGCTTTCGCCCCGCTATATTAATATAGCACAAGACCGATACATCATAGGATCCATGGCTGGGGCAAACAGCACAAGCACGCCCAAAAGAAAACACAAAAGAAAGACAAGAGAAACTAATACCGAAAAAGGTCGGATCGACGAAAACGGAGATGCCTCGCAACCGCTGCGCCCGCCGAAGAATATCCACCACAAGCCTAGCACATGGAAGCCCCGCGTACCAAGCAACACCTTCAAGAAGGGATGCGACGATAACGACGCTGCTGCCCGGAGTGAACCTAGGGTTTCCCCCGGTACGCGCAAGGACAGGGAAAACAGGGCTTCACCGGACGCCCTTCAAGAAGGAAGGGTGGCACCCGCGGGCGTCACCGCGTCGGTGTCAGCGGAACCGACAGGGATTTCTCCCGACCCTCGTAGTCCCGCCTTGGACGCTCCATCGTGCTCCACCACACTTGCCGCCCACCACCTCACGCCACCACGGCCTTGCAAGCACCACCGCCGTCTCACCGTGACCAACGAACTGGGGACATCAGGAACAAGATGGGCCAACCGGGAGCGACAGGCAGCACGACAGCAGCCACGTCGGAGGGAACCGCCTCCACCGCCACCTGCGGACACCGACCGGACGCGGTGACCAGATCACACCAGGCCCAGCTGGCCCGGCCGAGCCCGAGCGGGCTCGTGAAGATCCGGTCTCCGCGCGCAGCGTACGTGCCGCCGGCAGCGCTACCCCCCACGCTGGCCGCCCCACCGTCCGTCACGAGGACCACCGCCAGGGAGGGAGCCGGCCCGCCCGGACCCAGATGGGCCCCGAAGGGCGGATCCAGGCCGAGCAGGCGCCGTCCCGAGCCCCCACGCCGTCCGCGGCCAGCAGCCGCGCCGCCGCCTCGTCGCCACCCGCCGCCACGCCGCACGAGGGACGCGCCGCCGCCGGAACCTTGTCGACCTGGGTGCACCGCCGCCTGCCCGCCAGCCCCGCCTGGAGAGGGAAACGCCGGGTAGAGAAGGGCCCCCGCCGCCGGCACCGTCCGGGCTTTGCCCGACGGCTTCCGCCGGCGGCGGCGACGGGGGAGGGCGGAGGAGAGGGGGTGGAGGAGAGCTAGGGTTGGACGCCCTGGAGTCGCCTGCGGGGGAGCGACCGAGGGCAGAGCCGAACCGTTTCGTAACTTCTCAATGTTTTGGTTTTCTATGCTATTTTTTTCTGATTCGAGTGGCCATGGATGGATGTCAGGGACGACTCCTGCGCGGAGTGTGGGAAATGCGGCGATTGAGCCAAGGAAGAGCTCGTAGTCTTGTAGAGAAACATGGTGATAGGCGGCTCAGAACCTCAGACGCATGCCCAGTAAAAGCTCTTCAGGAGCATTGGCTCCAAAGCTTTGATGATACACCAGAGTCACAGGAATTTTGTTGCCACTTTGCCGCAGTCGGTTCTGAAGGAGCCTAGGGTTAGTCTGCACATGAATATTGGTTGGATGCATTAGAACTGTTTCAATTCTGAATCTACAGTGGTCGGTCGAATGACTAATTATTTTACAGTGTGGATCAAGACCATGTAGTGCAGCAGCAAGAAGTGAAAATAAAGGGTGGCCAAATTTACCCACCCAGGTATAAATTTTTTTCCAGGCTTATTTATTTTCTTTCCACAAAAATTTCCTACCTAAAAAGATCAAAGGACAGATCATGATTTTGATATAACTTTATATTACCTATGTTTCAAAATAATAAATACTGGCTCGGCGATTGCGCGAGTACATATGCGAAAACCTCTTCTACCTTAATTCCTCATATGCACCCAATTTGATTTGAATTATGGACTACCTAAAAACTCTGAAGGACTACAAACTCCAGGATTTTACTATAGCGATAACGTAAATCAATTTTTTATAATGTATAACCAAATTTCCTTTCCGCAGCAACGCGCGGGCATGTTTCCTAGTATAAAATAAACGAGCAAATCTTCGAAGATTTTAGACTCTTTCTTTTTTAATGGTGCAATCTTGCATTTTTCTGAAGGCAACCGAACGTAGATACCAAACTATGAAACCTATAAAATACGAACGAAGATTCTCTCCCATAATTTATATTTGAACCGCAATGTCAAGGCTAAGTTCACGAGCACATGCAGCCATCGCAATAATCCATCAAACACCGGCAAAAAGTATCAACACCAGTATGGTAGAGAGAAAATATATCAGCCGAACGCTAGCACTGTCATCGTTGGGCATCGAGGACGTAGCATTAACATCGTCAATGACATAGCGGGCGTGACAAATATTGTGAGGATAATTCTCCTCACTAAAACCATCAGAAAAAAAGATCCAAGATTGATCTGGTGAAGCAAGATCTGAAGGCCCGTACCTAGCAAATTGTAATCTCCCAGCACCACCGTTGACGTTGGGAAGGAAATCTCGTCGGCGATGGAAGAGTCGAAAAAATGGTTGTTGTTGACGATGGCATCTTCATAGAGAGCACTGCTTTTATTTAAAACTTCACACGTAGATTGGGTTCCCCTTGCCTCCCGACGTTGGCAAGGCTTGCCGAACGAGGAGGAACCGACCTATGACCTATGGAGGCGGCGCACTAGGCGTTGATGAGGGTTAGTGCGTGAACTTGCATGATGTCGAAGATATGATTTGAGGATTGAGTTGACAAGTTATTAGAAAAGAAAAGGCGGAGACTTGGTATTTAGGCTGGTATGTATGTGGGCCCGATGCCATGTTTCGAGCCTGAGAACTCTGCATCGACACCTCGTGGATCTTCCGACGGTAACGAACGAGTAGTGCGTGAGTGATCGATCTATGTGCACGGCGCTGCAGCTGGCAACGTACGCGGCACATTCGTCTAGCGGGAGACGCGCGCTGGGTTCACGCGGTCGGAGTCGGGGAATCGGGATGGTTCTTCGATCACCGTGTGTGTGTGGGTGCGTCCGGCGACCGGCGAGAGCGGAGCAGAGCAGGTGAGGCGCGCTGGCTGTCCCGGCGGTGACGCAAGCCGTCCTGCCGGCCGTTGCGCGGCGCGGCCTTACCTTTTCGTGTGACCCCGACGTACGCATGCACGGCCACGGCAACCGCGCACGCGCCTGCTTGCCTGGCCGGGGCGTTGCGGACTTGCGGTGGCGCCGGCCGGTGACGACCGCACGAGCGTGCGGGGAAGGAGAGGAATCCGTCCGCCTGAGGTACGAGGTGGTGGTTGGGGTTCTGGCCGGCGCGGCCCAAAGCTCGTGCTCTCTGGGTATCCCATGCGCATCAAGATTCAAGCCATCAGCGTACCTGCCCATGCATGGAGGAAATCGTGTGAGCAACTGAGGATCCATCAAGCCGACACACCTGCTGCCCTTCGCATCACCCGCAGGCAGGAGGCAGCAGCCGCGCGCGGCATGGACGGCCACAACTGGGCTGCGTCTCGCTGCTGGGTCAGAACCCACACGAACCGTACACCCAGCAGCAGCCCAACTGCTCAAAATAAAAAACCAGCAGCAGCCGAAGACACGAGGCCGTTCGCAAATTTCTCTCACCAGTACCTTCTGGCCCATTTGATAACATGAGTAAGCAAACATACTTTCCAAGGGCACCACTAGCTAAAAAACGACCTCTCCGATGTCACGGCGACGGGTGTCCCACGCGAAGCAGCTCCGCGGGGATACATGCGCCGAACTTTAGGCTCAGGTTACTCCCATTGCTCCGTTGGAACCGCTATTTTGTACACAAGAACTATCCGATATACACCATTCTCTACGTCTCGGCTGCGCCTCAATCACAACGCCTTCGGCGTATTGAGCTTTTTCATAAACATCCTAGAGGGGATACATAGGTCGAAGCCCCCGATTTGTCTTAGCCCCCGGTGGCCGAAGAGTGTGTGCCACGGCTCGGCTTCGCCTTGCCTCGGTCACAACGCCGTAGGATAGATGACGTACGTGATTGTTTCTCTTGGTTCTCCAACACACCATAAAATGGATCTGAATTTTGAGTCACGGTTTGAAAGATAAACATTTTAAAATTTCATAACTAAAGAAATTTATGTGACTGCATGCATCATGTAAAGCGAGATATGTAGAACAATCAACAATGCCCACTCAAGACTAATCCAGGGCATGTGCCCTTATTAGCACGGTATTAGTTCATTAATGATCATCATGCTTAAGGGATACGGAGCAATATCATCTGTTACTGTGTTTGAGTTTCGAAGGAGGGTATAAGGGTATTACAGAAGCAAAAGTCTTGTTTAGACTGGTATCGTATTAAATAGTACACTAGTAGAAAAAGAGGCTTTCGTCCACCCCCATTAGTCCCGGAAATATTCGAACCGCGACTAAAGGGGCTTTAGTCGCTTGATTCGGGAGGCGACCCGCGACTAATGCTCCATCATGACGAAAGGGTACCCCTTTAGTCGCGGTTGGTAACACCAACCGGGACTAAAGGGCTATGGAGGGATGCGGTCGGCGGAAAAAACTTTAGTCGCGGTTGGTGTGCCCAACCGCGACAAAAGGTTTTTCAGTTTTACTCCCACGCACCTGCACCCACCCCACCCCGTGGATCGCCTTTTTTTGGTTTGTAAAATACAAAAGAAAATGATAGAAAATTCAAAAAAAAAATTGTTTTCAGATTCTTGTATGTTATGCAACCTACTATTCGGAGAAATTAAGAAATTCGAATTTCCACTTTTTTTGCAAAAAAAGTTTAAAAAATGGTAAAACCGCAATAACTTTTGCATACGACGTCGGAAAAAAACGTATAATATATCAAAAAAATCTCGTCGGCGATGGAAGAGTCGAAAAAATGGTTGTTGTTGACGATGGCATCTTCATAGAGAGCACTGCTTTTATTTAAAACTTCACACGTAGATTGGGTTCCCCTTGCCTCCCGACGTTGGCAAGGCTTGCCGAACGAGGAGGAACCGACCTATGACCTATGGAGGCGGCGTGCTAGGCGTTGATGAGGGTTAGTGCGTGAACTTGCATGATGTCGAAGATATGATTTGAGGATTGAGTTGACAAGTTATTAGAAAAGAAAAGGCGGAGACTTGGTATTTAGGCTGGTATGTATGTGGGCCCGATGCCATGTTTCGAGCCTGAGAACTCTGCATCGACACCTCGTGGATCTTCCGACGGTAACGAACGAGTAGTGCGTGAGTGATCGATCTATGTGCACGGCGCTGCAGCTGGCAACGTACGCGGCACATTCGTCTAGCGGGAGACGCGCGCTGGGTTCACGCGGTCGGAGTCGGGGAATCGGGATGGTTCTTCGATCACCGTGTGTGTGTGGGTGCGTCCGGCGACCGGCGAGAGCAGAGCAGGTGAGGCGCGCTGGCTATCCCGGCGGTGACGCAAGCCGTCCTGCCGGCCGTTGCGCGGCGCGGCCTTACCTTTTCGTGTGACCCCGACGTACGCATGCACGGCCACGGCAACCGCACACGCGCCTGCTTGCCTGGCCGGGGCGTTGCGGACTTGCGGTGGCGCCGGCCGGTGACGACCGCACGAGCGTGCGGGGAAGGAGAGGAATCCTTCCGCCTGAGGTACGAGGTGGTGGTTGGGGTTCCGGCCGGCGCGGCCCAAAGCTCGTGCTCTCTGGGTATCACATGCGCATCAAGATTCAAGCCATCAGCGTACCTGCCCATGCATGGAAGAAATCGTGTGAGCAACTGAGGATCCATCAAGCCGACACACCTGTTGCCCTTCGCATCACCCGCAGGCAGGAGGCAGCAGCCGCGCGCGGCGTGGACGGCCACAACTGGGCTGCGTCTCGCTGCTGGGTCAGAACCCACACGAACCATACACCCAGCAGCAGCCCAACTGCTCAAAATAAAAAACCAGCAGCAGCCGAAGACACGAGGCCGTTCGCAAATTTCTCTCACCAGTACCTTCTGGCCCATTTGATAACATGAGTAAGCAAACATACTTTCCAAGGGCACCACTAGCTAAAAAACGACCTCTCCGATATCACGGCGACGGGTGTCCCACGCGAAGCAGCTCCGCGGGGATACAAGCGCCGAACTTTAGGCTCAGGTTACTCCCATTGCTCCGTTGGAACCGCTATTTTGTACACAAGAACTATCCGATATACACCATTCTCTACGTCTCGGCTGCGCCTCAATCACAACGCCTTCGGCGTATTGAGCTTTTTCATAAACATCCTAGAGGGGATACATAGGTCGAAGCCCCCGATTTGTCTTAGCCCCCGGTGGCCGAAGAGTGTGTGCCACGGCTCGGCTTCGCCTTGCCTCGGTCACAACGCCGTAGGATAGATGACGTACGTGATTGTTTCTCTTGGTTCTCCAACACACCATAAAATGGATCTGAATTTTGAGTCACGGTTTGAAAGATAAACATTTTAAAATTTCATAACTAAAGAAATTTATGTGACTGCATGCATGCATGTAAAGCGAGATATGTAGAACAATCAACAATGCCCACTCAAGACTAATCCAGGGCATGTGCCCTTATTAGCACGGTATTAGTTCATTAATGATCATCATGCTTAAGGGATACGGAGCAATATCATCTGTTACTGTGTTTGAGTTTCGAAGGAGGGTATAAGGGTATTACAGAAGCAAAAGTCTTGTTTAGACTGGTATCGTATTAAATAGTACACTAGTAGAAAAAGAGGCTTCCGTCCACCCCCATTAGTTCCGGAAATATTCGAACCGCGACTAAAGGGGGCTTTAGTCACGGTTCGGGAGGCGACCCGCGACTAATGCTCCATCCGCGACGAAAGGGTACCCCTTTAGTCGCGGTTGGTAACACCAACCGGGACTAAAGGGCTATGGAGGGATGCGGTCGGCCCAACCGCGACTAAAGGGTTTTTTACTCCCACGCACCCTGCACCCCCCCCCCCCCTGGATCGCCTTTTTTGGTTTGTAAAATACAAAAGAAAATGATAGAAAATTCAAAAAAAAAAATTGTTTTCAGATTCTTGTATGTTATGCAACCTACTATTCGGAGAAATTAAGAAATTCGAATTTCCACTTTTTTTGCAAAAAAAGTTTAAAAAATGGTAAAACCGCAATAACTTTTGCATACGACGTCGGAAAAAAACGTATATTATATCAAAAAAATCTCGTCGGCGATGGAAGAGTCGAAAAAATGGTTGTTGTTGACGATGGCATCTTCATAGAGAGCACTGCTTTTATTTAAAACTTCACACGTAGATTGGGTTCCCCTTGCCTCCCGACGTTGGCAAGGCTTGCCGAACGAGGAGGAACCGACCTATGACCTATGGAGGCGGCGCGCTAGGCGTTGATGAGGGTTAGTGCGTGAACTTGCATGATGTCGAAGATATGATTTGAGGATTGAGTTGACAAGTTATTAGAAAAGAAAAGGCGGAGACTTGGTATTTAGGCTGGTATGTATGTGGGCCCGATGCCATGTTTCGAGCCTGAGAACTCTGCATCGACACCTCGTGGATCTTCCGACGGTAACGAACGAGTAGTGCGTGAGTGATCGATCTATGTGCACGGCGCTGCAGCTGGCAACGTACGCGGCACATTCGTCTAGCGGGAGACGCGCTGGGTTCACGCGGTCGGAGTCGGGGAATCGGGATGGTTCTTCGATCACCGTGTGTGTGTGGGTGCGTCCGGCGACCGGCGAGAGCGGAGCAGAGCAGGTGAGGCGCGCTGGCTGTCCCGGCGGTGACGCAAGCCGTCCTGCTGGCCGTTGCGCGGCGCGGCCTTACCTTTTCGTGTGACCCCGACGTACGCATGCACGGCCACGGCAACTGCGCACGCGCCTGCTTGCCTGGCCGGGGCGTTGCAGACTTGCGGTGGCGCCGGCCGGTGACGACCGCACGAGCGTGCGGGGAAGGAGAGGAATCCGTCCGCCTGAGGTACGAGGTGGTGGTTGGGGTTCCGGCCGGCGCGGCCCAAAGCTCGTGCTCTCTGGGTATCCCATGCGCATCAAGATTCAAGCCATCAGCGTACCTGCCCATGCATGGAGGAAATCGTGTGAGCAACTGAGGATCCATCAAGCCGACACACCTGCTGCCCTTCGCATCACCCGCAGGCAGGAGGCAGCAGCCGCGCGCGGCGTGGACGGCCACAACTGGGCTGCGTCTCGCTGCTGGGTCAGAACCCACACGAACCGTACACCCAGCAGCAGCCCAACTGCTCAAAATAAAAAACCAGCAGCAGCCGAAGACACGAGGCCGTTCGCAAATTTCTCTCACCAGTACCTTCTGGCCCATTTGATAACATGAGTAAGCAAACATACTTTCCAAGGGCACCACTAGCTAAAAAACGACCTCTCCGATGTCACGGCGACGGGTGTCCCACGCGAAGCAGCTCCGCGGGGATACAAGCGCCGAACTTTAGGCTCTCAGGTTACTCCCATTGCTCCGTTGGAACCGCTATTTTGTACACAAGAACTATCCGATATACACCATTCTCTACGTCTCGGCTGCGCCTCAATCACAACGCCTTCGGCGTATTGAGCTTTTTCATAAACATCCTAGAGGGGATACATAGGTCGAAGCCCCCGATTTGTCTTAGCCCCCGGTGGCCGAAGAGTGTGTGCCACGGCTCGGCTTCGCCTTGCCTCGGTCACAACGCCGTAGGATAGATGACGTACGTGATTGTTTCTCTTGGTTCTCCAACACACCATAAAATGGATCTGAATTTTGAGTCACGGTTTGAAAGATAAACATTTTAAAATTTCATAACTAAAGAAATTTATGTGACTGCATGCATGCATGTAAAGCGAGATATGTAGAACAATCAACAATGCCCACTCAAGACTAATCCAGGGCATGTGCCCTTATTAGCACCGTATTAGTTCATTAATGATCATCATGCTTAAGGGATACGGAGCAATATCATCTGTTACTGTGTTTGAGTTTCGAAGGAGGGTATAAGGGTATTACAGAAGCAAAAGTCTTGTTTAGACTGGTATCGTATTAAATAGTACACTAGTAGAAAAAGAGGCTTCCGTCCACCCCCATTAGTCCCGGAAATATTCGAACCGCGACTAAAGGGGGCTTTAGTCGCGGTTCGGGAGGCGACCCGCGACTAATGCTCCATCCGCGACGAAAGGGTACCCCTTTAGTCGCGGTTGGTAACACCAACCGGGACTAAAGGGCTATGGAGGGATGCGGTCGGCGGAAAAACCTTTAGTCGCGGTTGGGGACACCAACCGCGACAAAAGGGCCCTTTAGTCGCGGTTGGGGACACCAACCGCGACTAAAGGCCCCTTTAGTCGCGATTGGTGTCCCCAACCGCGACTAAAGGTTTTTCAGTTTTTTACTCCCACGCACCTGCACCCCCCCGTGGATCGCCTTTTTTTGGTTTGTAAAATACAAAAGAAAATGATAGAAAATTCAAAAAAAAAATTGTTTTCAGATTCTTGTATGTTATGCAACCTACTATTCGGAGAAATTAAGAAATTCGAATTTCCACTTTTTTTGCAAAAAAAGTTTAAAAAATGGTAAAACCGCAATAACTTTTGCATACGACGTCGGAAAAAAACGTATAATATATCAAAAAAATCTCGTCGGCGATGGAAGAGTCGAAAAAATGGTTGTTGTTGATGATGGCATCTTCATAGAGAGCACTGCTTTTATTTAAAACTTCACACGTAGATTGGGTTCCCCTTGCCTCCCGACGTTGGCAAGGCTTGCCGAACGAGGAGGAACCGACCTATGACCTATGGAGGCGGCGCGCTAGGCGTTGATGAGGGTTAGTGCGTGAACTTGCATGATGTCGAAGATATGATTTGAGGATTGAGTTGACAAGTTATTAGAAAAGAAAAGGCGGAGACTTGGTATTTAGGCTGGTATGTATGTGGGCCCGATGCCATGTTTCGAGCCTGAGAACTCTGCATCGACACCTCGTGGATCTTCCGACGGTAACGAACGAGTAGTGCGTGAGTGATCGATCTATGTGCACGGCGCTGCAGCTGGCAACGTACGCGGCACATTCGTCTAGCGGGAGACGCGCGCTGGGTTCACGCGGTCGGAGTCGGGGAATCGGGATGGTTCTTCGATCACCGTGTGTGTGTGGGTGCGTCCGGCGACCGGCGAGAGCGGAGCAGAGCAGGTGAGGCGCGCTGGCTGTCCCGGCGGTGACGCAAGCCGTCCTGCCGGCCGTTGCGCGGCGCGGCCTTACCTTTTCGTGTGACCCCGACGTACGCATGCACGGCCACGGCAACCGCGCACGCGCCTGCTTGCCTGGCCGGGGCGTTGCGGACTTGCGGTGGCGCCGGCCGGTGACGACCGCACGAGCGTGCGGGGAAGGAGAGGAATCCGTCCGCCTGAGGTACGAGGTGGTGGTTGGGGTTCCGGCCGGCGCGGCCCAAAGCTCGTGCTCTCTGGGTATCCCATGCGCATCAAGATTCAAGCCATCAGCGTACCTGCCCATGCATGGAGGAAATCGTGTGAGCAACTGAGGATCCATCAAGCCGACACACCTGCTGCCCTTCGCATCACCCGCAGGCAGGAGGCAGCAGCCGCGCGCAGCGTGGACGGCCACAACTGGGCTGCATCTCGCTGCTGGGTCAGAACCCACACGAACCGTACACCCAGCAGCAGCCGAACTGCTCAAAATAAAAAACCAGCAGCAGCCGAAGACACGAGGCCGTTCGCAAATTTCTCTCACCAGTACCTTCTGGCCCATTTGATAACATGAGTAAGCAAACATACTTTCCAAGGGCACCACTAGCTAAAAAACGACCTCTCCGATGTCACGGCGACGGGTGTCCCACGCGAAGCAGCTCCGCGGGGATACAAGCGCCGAACTTTGGGCTCAGGTTACTCCCATTGCTCCGTTGGAACCGCTATTTTGTACACAAGAACTATCCGATATACACCATTCTCTACGTCTCGGCTGCGCCTCAATCACAACGCCTTCGGCGTATTGAGCTTTTTCATAAACATCCTAGAGGGGATACATAGGTCGAAGCCCCCGATTTGTCTTAGCCCCCGGTGGCCGAAGAGTGTGTGCCACGGCTCGGCTTCGCCTTGCCTCGGTCACAACGCCGTAGGATAGATGACGTACGTGATTGTTTCTCTTGGTTCTCCAACACACCATAAAATGGATCTGAATTTTGAGTCACGGTTTGAAAGATAAACATTTTAAAATTTCATAACTAAAGAAATTTATGTGACTGCATGCATGCATGTAAAGCGAGATATGTAGAACAATCAACAATGCCCACTCAAGACTAATCCAGGGCATGTGCCCTTATTAGCACGGTATTAGTTCATTAATGATCATCATGCTTAAGGGATACGGAGCAATATCATCTGTTACTGTGTTTGAGTTTCGAAGGAGGGTATAAGGGTATTACAGAAGCAAAAGTCTTGTTTAGACTGGTATCGTATTAAATAGTACACTAGTAGAAAAAGAGGCTTCCGTCCACCCCCATTAGTCCCGGAAATATTCGAACCGCGACTAAAGGGGGCTTTAGTCGCGGTTCGGGAGGCGACCCGCGACTAATGCTCCATCCGCGACGAAAGGGTACCCCTTTAGTCGCGGTTGGTAACACCAACCGGGACTAAAGGACTATGGAGGGATGCGGTCGGCGGAAAAACCTTTAGTCGCGGTTGGGGACACCAACCGCGACTAAAGGCCCCTTTAGTCGCGGTTGGTGTCCCCATCCGCGACTAAAGGTTTTTCCGAGTTTTTTTACTCCCACGCACCCTGCACCCCCCCCCCGTGGATCGCCTTTTTTTGGTTTGTAAAATACAAAAGAAAATGATAGAAAATTCAAAAAAAAATTGTTTTCAGATTCTTGTATGTTATGCAACCTACTATTCGGAGAAATTAAGAAATTCGAATTTCCACTTTTTTGCAAAAAAAGTTTAAAAAATGGTAAAACCGCAATAACTTTTGCATACGACGTCGGAAAAAAACGTATAATATATCAAAAAAATCTCGTCGGCGATGGAAGAGTCGAAAAAATGGTTGTTGTTGACGATGGCATCTTCATAGAGAGCACTGCTTTTATTTAAAACTTCACACGTAGATTGGGTTCCCCTTGCCTCCCGACGTTGGCAAGGCTTGCCGAACGAGGAGGAACCGACCTATGACCTATGGAGGCGGCGCGCTAGGCGTTGATGAGGGTTAGTGCGTGAACTTGCATGATGTCGAAGATATGATTTGAGGATTGAGTTGACAAGTTATTAGAAAAGAAAAGGCGGAGACTTGGTATTTAGGCTGGTATGTATGTGGGCCCGATGCCATGTTTCGAGCCTGAGAACTCTGCATCGACACCTCGTGGATCTTCCGACTGTAACGAACGAGTAGTGCGTGAGTGATCGATCTATGTGCACGGCGCTGCAGCTGGCAACGTACGCGGCACATTCGTCTAGCGGGAGACGCGCGCTGGGTTCACGCGGTCGGAGTCGGGGAATCGGGATGGTTCTTCGATCACCGTGTGTGTGTGGGTGCGTCCGGCGACCGGCGAGAGCGGAGCAGAGCAGGTGAGGCGCGCCGGCTGTCCCGGCGGTGACGCAAGCCGTCCTGCCGGCCGTTGCGCGGCGCGGCCTTACCTTTTCGTGTGACCCCGACGTACGCATGCACGGCCACGGCAACCGCGCACGCGCCTGCTTGCCTGGCCGGGGCGTTGCGGACTTGCGGTGGCGCCGGCCGGTGATGACCGCACGAGCGTGCGGGGAAGGAGAGGAATCCGTCCGCCTGAGGTACGAGGTGGTGGTTGGGGTTCCGGCCGGCGCGGCCCAAAGCTCGTGCTCTCTGGGTATCCCATGCGCATCAAGATTCAAGCCATCAGCGTACCTGCCCATGCATGGAGGAAATCGTGTGAGCAACTGAGGATCCATCAAGCCGACACACCTGCTGCCCTTCGCATCACCCGCAGGCAGGAGGCAACAGCCGCGCGCGTCGTGGACGGCCACAACTGGGCTGCGTCTCGCTGCTGGGTCAGAACCCACACGAACCGTACACCCAGCAGCAGCCCAACTGCTCAAAATAAAAAACCAGCAGCAGCCGAAGACACGAGGCCATTCGCAAATTTCTCTCACCAGTACCTTCTGGCCCATTTGATAACATGAGTAAGCAAACATACTTTCCAAGGGCACCACTAGCTAAAAAACGACCTCTCCGATGTCACGGCGACGGGTGTCCCACGCGAAGCAGCTCCGCGGGGATACAAGCGCCGAACTTTAGGCTCAGGTTACTCCCATTGCTCCGTTGGAACCGCTATTTTGTACACAAGAACTATCCGATATACACCATTCTCTACGTCTCGGCTGCGCCTCAATCACAACGCCTTCGGCGTATTGAGCTTTTTCATAAACATCCTAGAGGGGATACATAGGTCGAAGCCCCCGATTTGTCTTAGCCCCCGGTGGCCGAAGAGTGTGTGCCACGGCTCGGCTTCGCCTTGCCTCGGTCACAACGCCGTAGGATAGATGACGTACGTGATTGTTTCTCTTGGTTCTCCAACACACCATAAAATGGATCTGAATTTTGAGTCACGGTTTGAAAGATAAACATTTTAAAATTTCATAACTAAAGAAATTTATGTGACTGCATGCATGCATGTAAAGCGAGATATGTAGAACAATCAACAATGCCCACTCAAGACTAATCCAGGGCATGTGCCCTTATTAGCACCGTATTAGTTCATTAATGATCATCATGCTTAAGGGATACGGAGCAATATCATCTGTTACTGTGTTTGAGTTTCGAAGGAGGGTATAAGGGTATTACAGAAGCAAAAGTCTTGTTTAGACTGGTATCGTATTAAATAGTACACTAGTAGAAAAAGAGGCTTTCGTCCACCCCCATTAGTCCCGGAAATATTCGAACCGCGACTAAAGGGGGCTTTAGTCGCGGTTCGGGAGGCGACCCGCGACTAATGCTCCATCCGCGACGAAAGGGTACCCCTTTAGTCGCGGTTGGTAACACCAACCGGGACTAAAGGGCTATGGAGGGATGCGGTCGGCGGAAAAACTTTTAGTCGCGGTTGGGGACCCCACCCGCGACTAAAGTACTTTAGTCGCGGTTGGTGTCCCCAACCGCGACTAAAGGTTTTTCCGAGTTTTTTTACTCCCACGCACCCTGCACCCCCCCCCCCCCCGTGGATCGCCTTTTTTTGGTTTGTAAAATACAAAAGAAAATGATAGAAAATTCAAAAAAAAAATTGTTTTCAGATTCTTGTATGTTATGCAACCTACTATTCGGAGAAATTAAGAAATTTGAATTTCCACTTTTTTTGCAAAAAAAGTTTAAAAAATGGTAAAACCGCAATAACTTTTGCATACGACGTCGGAAAAAAACGTATAATATATCAAAAAAATCTCGTCGGCGATGGAAGAGTCGAAAAAATGGTTGTTGTTGACGATGGCATCTTCATAGAGAGCACTGCTTTTATTTAAAACTTCACACGTAGATTGGGTTCCCCTTGCCTCCCGACGTTGGCAAGGCTTGCCGAACGAGGAGGAACCGACCTATGACCTATGGAGGCGGCGCGCTAGGCGTTGATGAGGGTTAGTGCGTGAACTTGCATGATGTCGAAGATATGATTTGAGGATTGAGTTGACAAGTTATTAGAAAAGAAAAGGCGGAGACTTGGTATTTAGGCTGGTATGTATGTGGGCCCGATGCCATGTTTCGAGCCTGAGAACTCTGCATCGACACCTTGTGGATCTTCCGACGGTAACGAACGAGTAGTGCGTGAGTGATCGATCTATGTGCACGGCGCTGCAGCTGGCAACGTACGCGGCACATTCGTCTAGCGGGAGACGCGCGCTGGGTTCACGCGGTCGGAGTCGGGGAATCGGGATGGTTCTTCGATCACCGTGTGTGTGTGGGTGCGTCCGGCGACCGGCAAGAGCGGAGCAGAGCAGGTGAGGCGCGCTGGCTGTCCCGGCGGTGACGCAAGCCGTCCTGCCGGCCGTTGCACGGCGCGGCCTTACCTTTTCGTGTGACCCCGACGTACGCATGCACGGCCACGGCAACCGCGCACGCGCCTGCTTGCCTGGCCGGGGCGTTGCGGACTTGCGGTGGCGCCGGCCGGTGACGACCGCACGAGCGTGCGGGGAAAATAGATAAACAACTAGTCTAGTCGATCTACTCGTCGTCAGAGGTTGTCTCGGTCCAAATGTCGTCCCACCGAGGGTCGTTGTCGGCCCAAGTTGTATTCGGGTTGTCGAGCTCGAACACGGCGACGGCCCGACGGTGGCGCCTGTTGGACCTGCGTTGTGCCCAGAGGTCAGCGAAGAACACGGCGGTGTTGTCGACGTCGTTGGGGAACTGCGCCCTCCACTGGCGCATCAACTCCTCGTCGTGCTCGGCGATTGCGATCCGGCGCTGCACCTGGCGGTGGCGGCGACGGTCCTCGTCGTCGACGAGGCACGGCGTCGGCGCGAGGAACTCCGCCTCCTCTAGCGATTCGACGTCTGGGAAGTTCATGTCGCACCGTGGCCGCTGAAATCGCCATGCGGCCGCGTCGTAAGCGCGCGCCGCCAGCTCCGGGGTGTTGTACGTGCCGAGGGTGAGCCGGAAGCCACCGGCGCGCATCTCGGTGTAGAACCTACCATTCGGACGCGCTCGGACGCCACGGAAGCCGGACGAGCCGCGACGGCGCGGCGGCATCCCGGCGACGAATGAACGGAGGCGACGGCGACGTGTGGTTCCGCGCGCACGTGGCGCTTTATAGCACAGCGACACGGCAAGTTTGGCGACAGGTGGCGCGGGGAAGCGGCGGGGCGTGGCACGTGGAAGCGGCGGCGACAGGTGGCGCGGGGATGCGGCGGGGCATGGCACGTGGAAGCGGGATCTACACGTCGCACGGCGGTGGCGGCGGGGCGAGGCACGTGGAAGCGGCGGCGACACGTGGCACGGGGACGGGACACGTGTGGTGGTGGCGGTGGTGGCCAGTACATGGCGGTGGCGGTGGTGGGCAGTACACGGCGGTGGCCGGTACATGGCGGTGACGGTGGTGGCCAGGCGGTGGCGGTGGCGACGGTGGCCTGGGCCAGGCGGTGGCGGTGGTGGGCAGTACACGGCGGTGGCCCGTACATGGCGGTGACGGTGGTGGCCAGGCGGTGGCGGTGGCGAGGGGGGCCCGTACACGGCGGTGGCGGCAGTGGCGATACACGGCGGTGGCGACGGTGGCCTGTACATGGCGGTGGCGGTGGTGGGCAGTACACGGCGGTGGCCCGTACATGGCGGTGACGGTGGTGGCCAGGCGGTGGCGGTGGTGGGCAGTACACGGCGGTGGCCCGTACATGGCGGTGACGGTGGCGACGGTGGCCAGTACACGGCGGTGGCGACGGTGGTCTGTACATGCATGGCGCGGGCGGCGGTGGACACGTGTCGCAGTGCGGTGGCTTTTTTTTCATTTGAAATAAGGCGGGAATGAAACTTTTTTAAAAAAGTGGCCTTTGGACCCGGTTTGTATTACAAACCGGGACTAAAGGTCTTTTTTGCGCGCGCAGCGAAAACGCAGCAAAAAAGACCTTTAGTCCCGGTTTGTATTACAAACCGGGACCAAAGGGGGGCCTTTGGTCCCGGTTTGTAACACCAACCGGGACCAAAGGGGGAGGGCACTATAACTGCTCGTCTCCTTCCTCGCGCAAATCAATCGCGCGAGGAGGAGACACCACAGCGCCGCCAGGCTGCCGCGCCGCGAATCGCCACCGCCTCGCCGCGCGCACCACCGCCGCCGCCCTCCGCCTCGCGCACCGCCACCGCCGCCGCCGTGTGCCGCCCCTCTCTCTCTCTCTGACGGCGCGCGCGTGCCGGCCGTCTCCAGCGCGCCGCCGCCCGCGCTCCACCGCGCGCCCCTTAATCGCTCGCCGCCGTGAATCGCGGCCGCCGCGCTCCACCGCGCCGCCGCCGCGCTCCACCGCCGTCGCCCGCGCTCCACCGCCGCGCCCCTCCTCCACCGCCGCCGGCAAGGTGAGAGCGCCCCCGGCCACCCTTAATTTTTTTTTTGTTTCTTATAATTATCAAATTGGACATAGTGTATTAGATTAATTAGTTTTTTTTTGTTTTTATATATGTTAGATTAATTAGTTTAGTTACAAAATAGATTCATTTGTAAATTAGTACATAATTTGATTTAAATTAGTTACAAAAATAGTTAGTAAATTAGTTACAAAAATAGTTAGTAAATTAGTTACAAAAATAGTTAGTAAGTTAGTTACAAAAATAGTTAGTAAATTAGTTAGAATTGAAATAGTTAGTTTGATTTAAATTAGTACATAGTTTGAATTAGTTTAGTTACAAAAATAGTTAGTAAATTAGTTAGAAATAGTTAGTTTGATTTAAATTAGTGTAGTTGTTAATTAGAAAAAAGTTACAAAATAGATTCATTTATGTCGGCGCCGCCCCCCGCGCGCGCCGACGACTTAGACCGTGGCGGTGCCGAGTCCGTAGCGGTGCCGCCGCGACATAGACTTAGGGTTGTAGTAGTGATTGATATGTATTAGGGTTAAATAAACATGAACCCGATCTATGTATGCATATAACTGCACTATCTGCTTTCAGCACTATATTATCGATCCTTAGTTAAGAACTACATATGTAACTCCATTTTCAGTTTTCTGCATTATCCTTAATTTGATCATATGATGGTTCCTATGTATAGCTTGCAGGTCGTTGTAGAAAGCATGGACAGAGATGAAATTCAAGAAAATTTCATGGAGAACCTCATAGCAAACGGTACTCTGGATGATCGCGACGACGACGTTATTCCAGATGATGGCGGTGACGATGTCACCGCAACTTATTTGAATGACTCCGGTGTGGGAGCGGAGAATATTGAGGAAGAAGATCCTAGTGGCGCCGGTGAGGAACAAGATCATCATAATGGCTCCCGAACTGTAGTTATCACCGAGGTATATAAATTAATTAAGCCGCTGTTGATCGACTAGATGCATTAACTAATTAAATTGTACTGACTATGAATTATTTCTTTTTTAGCCCTCCGTATCGAGCACTTCTTCTGTAAAGTCGAGGAAGCGAGGCCCGGCCAAAAAGTTGGATGACGGTGTTAGGCACGACATCACCCACATCGAAAAGGATGGTAAACCGATTGCTCCAGAAAAAGGTGCAAAGGCATTTATAGCTCAATGCGGAGTGCTTGTTAGGGACCACGTCCCGATCACCGTTCGAGAATGGCACAAGCCGAAGGGACTAGTGCTGTCTGCAGAGGAAGAAGCTCAAGGTCTTTATATCGATGATGTAGCCAAAAACAGCATTATGAACAAGCTCATGTCACATTTCAACATAGTACCCGAAGAGGGGGGTGACGCTGAAAAGGCCAAGATGGAGCAGGCCCTCCGCGAGTTTGGCAAGAAGAAGATGGCCGAACTATTCAAGAACCACAAGAAAAGATTGCGCCGCCTTATCAAGATAAAGAAGACTCCGGACAGTGAGAAGGTAAAAAATCACTGGGAAGAATTCGTGAAGTACGACACGGAGTCGGAAGAATTTAAGAGAAGGTCGGAAATAAATAAGGCAAATGCTGAGTTGAAGCTATATCACCAAATTACGGGTCCCGGTGGATACGGGCTAACCGTCCTAAGTGGCAGGCAGCTGAGGCGGGCCCGACCGATAAAGGGATCAGATTAGGGACACACGGTTGGATCGAACGGTGCAAGGAGTGGTTCTACGGGATTGGGGGAACGTTGGATCCGAGAAGCAGGAAGTGCATCTATAAGAAAGCTCATCTGAAGGTTCCCATTGATGCCCTGGAAAGAGCACATAGGGACGTGGAGGCGGGGTTGTTCCAGCCCGAAAGAGAGAACGATGAGCTGACACGCGCCCTTGGGAACAAAGAACACGCCGGACGAACACGAGGCACAGAAGGCTCCGTTCGTGGAAGTATGGCTTTCTGCGGAAAGGAAGAGATTTCTGATAAAAGCCATGAGAGGAGGAAGGCAAGGAAACAGACCGCCTGGCTAACTTAGAGGAGGGTATGAGCACCATGAAAGCCCAATTAACCATGGTAACCCAAGTACTTACATCTCGGATGGCTCAGGGGCAGGGCTGTAGATCCTGCATTGCTCAATGCCCTCGCCCGCTGCAATCTCAACCACACCGGAAAAGCAGCGTGGCTTCCTCTCGGCGGGTGGATAATGATGATGATGATGACCAGGTGGTCGAGCCTCCTCGCTACCCCCCCGTGGATGATCTCACTGAGAGCCGTCCTTGTGAGCTGCATGTTAAAGTTTTCAACCTATCCTTCAAGGCGGCGGTCGGCATCCTCTTACCTACAAGGTCTTACCATTGCCGTCCGGTCCAAGACGACTTTCTTGTTGTGATGGTGGATGAAGTGTTGAGAGATTATGAGGGGTTGGTGCTTGAGCACCCTGCGGTGAAGATGGGGAAATCAAAGAAGCGGGAGAAGCCCGTAGAACCACCGTGCAATGGCGGAAGGAGAACATTGTGTTTCCGGGTGAGAAGCCAACAAGCGAGCCACCTCCGCCTCCTCCGTCACTGTGCGGTCTCCTCCGCGTGATGATTCTCCTCTGCGCGATGATGATTCCCCTATCCATGACCGATCTGCTCCACGTGAAAATACTCCGCCGCCTCCTCCTCCTCGTCGGAGACTCCGCCGCCTCCACCTAAGCAAAAGAGGAAGCGGTCCGCGGCACCTCCTACAGCTCCGAAGAGATCATCAACTCCAATGAGGGCACAGACTCCGAGTTGTTACCACATGAGCGGTGAAGAGCAAAAGGCATTTCTTGCGCCGAAGAAGATGTTTATTCCACCGCATGACGTGAAGCACTTTGCCGAGACGAGAATGAAGAGACCTGAGCTGAGAGCTGATTATGACCGCTCTCTTGGACAGGTCCTCTAGAGCGAGCAAAGAAGCAAAAAAGTCGCCCGACTTGGACAGCAGGACATTCAGGCCGCACCCCACTTCATCGTGGAGCCATATCATGATCCAGAGACGGCATCGATGATCGAACGGGCGGCTAGAGCTCAGGGAGCATCAGTTGAGTACGAAGATTACAATCCAACGGCTCAAGTGGTAAACAAGTATAGATACGGATCTGATCTCGTGAAACACAGCGAGCTCGCGCGTCTAGGGACTCAGATGCGAAGGTTGCATGAATGGTACTGAAAGCTTTGTCGAAGAGGTGATGCCTACCTCACGGTGTATCTTAGAGATGAGCATTACTTCCGGGGAAAGACGAGATAAACCTTGAGTTAGAAGAAGCTGTTTCGATTATTCAATCAAGACGCCCTCGATAAAGTCGTCATCGGTTGCTACTTTGTAAGTGATTTATTTGTGTAATTAAGTTTGTAGCTCATTCATTTGCACTAACAATTATCCTCATTATATTCTTTGTGTACGCTATACATTTAATTATGCAGAATGAAGAAGCTGGAATACAAAAGAGGCAAGCTCCTACCGCTGGGGTTCATAGACCCAAACACAGTTCATGAAGTTACGGTTCGAAACTTCGCCAAGGACACAGAGGACAACATCGTAATGTTTTTAGAGAAGCAAGCAGACAAAGAGGATATATTCTTTCCCTACAACTTCAAGTGAGTGTTATATATAACATACATTATGCTTGTGCACCTTCCACTTTATTCTCGTAATCATTGAGCTATGCTTGTGCAGATTCCACTTTATTCTCCTAATCATTGATCTTCGCCTTGGAGTCATAAAAGTCATGGACTCGAAACGTAAAGAATATGCGGAATGGGCGGACATGGCTGCCATCCTCCAGAGGTAGTTTCAATCAATTTCGTATTGGCATCTTCATCTGTTCTAATTCGAAGATATCATCAACTAATCAATTACTCATTTACTCATTATTTTTTGCCGGGCAGGGCTTGGAAACGGTTCATCAATACTGTTTCGGGTAAATGGAAACCGGAGCTTACATTTGAAGATTACCCTGTAAGTAGTACTATATATATAGCTATGTCCGTGAAACTTTATATATGATATTTACTTTCAATACGATGCTTGATTATTAGTTTGATCGAACTATTTTTTCGTAAAGTGTATGAGGCAGGAACAAGGGAATAACTTATGTGGATACTACGTCTGCACCTTCATGCGTGATATGGCCTGTCCCAAGGGTGGGGATGCCCGTATACACCACACTCGTGTACGATAACAAAATTTCACAATTAATCTTAATTAGTACCATCTATTGTATTGAGTTCCATTCATATATTGATCTCCCTTTTTAAATATAGATGATACGCCTGCGGGACACTCTCATAACGGAGGATTAAATAAAAGCAATTCAAGAGGAAATCGCGGGATTCTTTATTACCGAGGCCCTTACCCCAGGTGGAGAGCACTATCGGCAGATCGTGACGGCGGAGGATATTCGTCGAGGAGATGTTGTATTGTAAATATGCATGCATTACGTGTACTGTTGACGATGTCGTGTACTGTTGATGATGTCTATATATATTCATGACGATTTTTTGTGGTTTCTTGAATGATATATATGCATTGCTGAAACTCTGCCGCGGCAGAGAAACGCCCTGTTTCTCTGCCGCGGCAGAGAAACGCTGGTACAGCCTAAACCTGTGCCGCGGCAGAGAAATAGCAATTCTCTGCGCGCAGAAACCTAGGCCCGGTTCGTACCACGAACCGGGACCAAAGGCCTTCCACCGCGAGCTCCCTGGCCGCACCACGTGTCGAGGCCTTTAGGCCCGGTTCAACTTTGAACCGGGACTAAAGGGTACCCCCTTTAGTCCCGCCCAATTGGTCCCGGTTTGGGAACCGGGACTGAAGGCCCAAATGGACCGGGCCTATTGCCCCTTTTTCTACTAGTGATGGTAGCATTTTTAATGTTGGGGCATTTACTAAGAACATTATGTAAATTTTGAAATAATTGTTTGATCTGTGTGTTAATATCTTTTGATATTACGTGGCAACATGGAGGCATTCAACTAGAATAAAAGCATGAAAAATAAGAAGGAAAAATGAACAGAAAACTGAACCAAAAAAATCCCCTAAAAAGGATGCAACTAATTCTTGGTTGATTGAAGATTAAGTTAAGTCTGAGTCAATGACATCATCCTATTTCATGTGCAAGTAGAAATTTTTGGCTGCAATAGCAATCACACTTTTAGTACTCAGATCGAGCTCTAACTCTGTTCTTGATCGATTAAAAACTAGCAAAATTTCAAAAGAAAACATGAACAATCGAGAAGAAACTGCGACTAAAATCCACGGCCCATAAGAGCATCTCCAGCCACGTCCCCCAAAGAAATTTGCGGCACGGCGGACAGAAAAATGTTCCTAGTCGCATGCGCCAAAGCCTCTTTTTATCCGACGCGGCTCAATACGGTGTCCGGCGCCCCGAGCCCGTCCCCGCTACAAAGGGGAAGCTCCGGGCTCTCCGGATACAGCGAAATGCGACGCCAGGAGTTTAGGACCGACGCGTCAGCGACTCACGTATGGACACTCAACCACCGCCTACCTAGGGACGGTGCAGTTGCCGGGAAGGGGAACCGTCACATTGGCAACCGCGTCGATCGACGCGCGAACCGCCAGAATGGAGCGCGAACTCTGCGGAAGAGCAACCGCCGGTCTCTTCGATATCGTTCATCCGCGCTCAATAAGATCCCTACGTGTGCGCTTTCTCCGATCTACAAATGGCCGCCATTCATCGAAAGCTCTCCTCTCTCACAATGAGCGACCTCTCTCAGCTGCCATCAGACATCGATAGCGAGGGTAAGCCGCTGGGATGGAGCCACTGGTGAGACAAAGCTGCGACTCCTAGCAACGATGATTCCCCGCCACCGGACATCGGCGAGGAATGGGAGGCCGAGGAGGAGGAGGAGGAGGAGGAGGAGGAGGAGGAGGAAGAGGTTGAGGAGGCAGTGGCAGCCCAGGCGAATGCGGAGACGGAGGCGAAAGCGAAGGCGAATGCGCAGCTGGCGAGTAACGTCGACGACGAGGAGGACACAAATTCCTCCGACACGTTAGACGACACCGCCTCTTCAGAAGAGGTGACGAGCAGGAAGCGCCACCATGAGGACGTCGAGGCAGGGCCATCAAAGAAGAAGAAGTTTAATTTTTATATGTAATTTATTTATATTTTTCGAAGGTTTGATATGTAAATATTAGCAGCAATATTAGTACAAACTTATTACCTACACATTTCTTCTATCTACTAAACTAAAAAATAGTATTTTAAAGTTTGGGGCGGTGTTTGAGGACGCTTCTGGAAAGTGACATCCCCAAGCACGACACGAACGAAACACATCCCTAAACGATAAATCCAGCGCCTTTCGGATAACACTTTAGGAACACGGCTGGAGATACTCTAACCTCGTCAGGGTCGTGATGCATGCCAGGCTTCCTTTACACTAACCTCATCGGACGCCAGGTTAGAGTCACGTGTGGTTAGTTTTTTTTTTTATTTTTTTATGTTTTTTAAATCTTATTATTTCAAAAAACAATTTATAGAAAAAAGAATATTTTCTAAAATGTAAAAAATTTATAAAGGTGAAAATTTATAAATTACCAATATTTTAAAAAATTCAACATTCCGAAATTCGAATTTTTAAAAAGTGAATATTTAATTTGAATAGTTCGAAAAATGGGCTTTTTCAAAATTTGAACAATTTTAAATCTGCAAGTTTTTGAAGCTGAACATTTTTTTAAATATGCACATTTTTAAATCTTGAATTTTTTCTAAATCTTACAAGAAAAGGAAATAGAAAAAAAGAAACAGGATTTAAAAAAAAAACCGAAAGAAAAACGCTGTCGGCCTATAGGAATGGGCTATGCATGCCACTGTTGGTGTCGCGCGCCAAATGGGCTGAATAGGATTTGCGTGCCGACTGCCGAAGCAGCTACCCGTTCCCGTTCCAAAATGTGGCCCGCGTTTCCGCCCGGGCCCTAAAGATCCACGCAAGGTCTGTTACGGCGGACGGGTGGCCCGGCCCACGTTCTAGATGTATATTTCCTGCATCGCCAATCATCGCCGCCCAGAAGCTCACTCGCGCCGGCGACGCAACCAGCAACGACCGGCCGACGGCATCGATCATTCGCCGATCATGCGAGATCGCGGCTGCCGATTCGGTGCACGCAAGTGCGTCTCCACCGGGAGATCGGTGCTGCAATTCGACGTTCGCGCGCGAGCCATTGCCCGAATCATTGCTTCACTTCCATGGACGGATGCGCGCGCGCGGTCACCCTGCCCTGACATGTACGCGCTCGTACCTCTCCAACTGACCAACGACCAGTATCCCAACAACTAGATTCCCGCGATCGCGCACACCGGCCGCGTGACCGCCCCAGGTGCGCGCAGGCACCAATCACAGGGGATACGACGTTGCGTGCTTAGACTTCATCGTTCAAACCTCTCTCTCTCTCTCTGTCATGGCTGTTATCCAGCCGAGCAGCAATGGCAGCACGCAATGGCGCAACGAAAACGAGGAAGAAGAAGGGGAGGAGCCAGCTCGGACTGGCCAGCGGAGGATTTGCAAGTCCGGACTGAAACTGACAAGTTCAAGATGCCACGCAACATTCCGTGGAAGAAGGGCCTTACGGGGAGTATGACCTTTCTTGATCTGAATTTGCTGCGCTTAAAACGGGATCCCAGCTTCGTCTCCAGCTGTGCGGCACTTTCTCCAGCTAGCTAGGCAGTGCCGTGCGGCAAGAACGTATAGATCATTTGTTAGAGCATCTCCACCCTCCAAATAGGCGTCGGTAGGGGCGCCGGCACTGCATCCTCTATTTGGGGAGCTGTTCCCACACCGGCGCCCCAAATAGGCGGCCCTGATAGAATTTTTTTTACACAAACTACATATTATGCTTAGAGTTTTATTTTTAATGTCATTCAAGATCGAGGAAATGATTAATATTTTCGGGCAATTTCGAGTAAAACATTATTCACTCCTCGACCTCGGATGGCATTTGAAACCTGCTTATCTCTAGCCTACTACCTACTGGCCACCCGGCTCTGTGGAGGTGGACGATCGACCGGAGCTCTCTCCCATGCTCCTCCGTCGTTGATCCTCCGCTGCTCTCTCCGCCACGAACGTCAAGTAGGCGGCTCTATTCGCGGCCACCGCCTCCTGACGCAGCTGCTGCTCCAGCTCCTCCCGCCGCCGACGGTGATCTCCAACTCCTGCCTCTGTAGCCGGAGCTGCATCTCCTCCAAACGACGCGCATCGTGGACTTCATCCTGATGTTGCGTCTCCTCCCGCTGCAACCGCCGTAGCGCAAGCTCCTCCCACCCATTCTGCCGTCGCACCTCCATCCGGCGCTGGCTCAGCGCCTCCCGCCGCCGCCGCGCCTCCTGGAACTCTAGCCGCTCCGCCTCCTCGAGCGTCGGCCGGTTCGATCTCCTCCTCCTGATGCCGCCGCTCCGCCTCCTGGCGATGCCACTCCGCCTCCCACCGAGCCTCCCCGCGCTCCCGCCGCTCCGCCTCTTGGCGCTGCCGCTCGCCCGTGTCGTAGGCATCTACGGTCGCCGCTACCGCCGCCTCCTCACATGCCTCGTACTCTGCGAGCTGCAGGTCCGCCTCCAACACTTCTACGGCCGCCTCTAGCGCCGCCTCGTCCCACGAATCCCACATTGTGCTTTTTTCTAGGGTTTTTGCAGCAATGGCGGGGGAGGAGGGATAATATAGACCGCCGGCGAGGCGGGAAACATCCCGCGCGGTGTCGTGGCGGGAGACTTTCCCGCGCGGCACCGTGGCGGGAGAGTTTCCGGCCATGCGTGGTGGCGGCAAAATATCCCGCACGGCGCCCTGGCGTCACTGACAGGCGGCTCCCACGCCCAAAAATTTCATCCTCGCAAGGTGCCGACGTGACCGACTCGCGCCCTTGACGAAGGGGCCGGCACGGGGTTGCCGGTGATTCTATTGGGCTCGAAAATTGGCCGGCGCCGTTTGAGGGGCGCCGGTGGAGATGCTCTTATGTGTATCATATCCACCTTGCAGGTTTGTACAAATTTGAGATAATCCCTCACTACTGAATCCGTACGTTTGTAATTCCTGTTCCAGAATCACAGCAGCAGCTTTGTCCAGGTGGCACGGTAAAGGGTTTGTTGTCCTACCTGAATGATCGATATTGCTCCGCGCGCTGGCATGCGTTGTGCATATCAAGTTGTCAACGGTCTAAGGCCTCGACAACAAAAATGTAGGTTGTGTGCATCACATGATGCACATACCGCTGAGTTCTCTCCCTTCCGATATCCAGAAAAATGTCAGTGCCAAAGTAGGTTTTCCTAAATAAATTATGGAGGTGTCATTAGATAGTTGATTGAAAATTCGAATAAATTTATTTACCGAATCTTTATACAAAGCTTAGAATTCTTCCCTTCTCTTAGACCATAAAACACAATCATGCTCCGCCTCGTCGCCACTCTTTCTTTTTTCTGTTTCTTTGTGCCCTACATGTACCCCTCGTTTTTTGTGACATTGCCACCACCTAACCAGCTTGCTGATTTATTCTCCTGTTATTTTACCCGTCCGAGCTCGATAATGCTATCGTACCGTCCCATTATTACCGCGTGTGCTCTCAATATCCCTTGCACCCTTCCTTCTAGCGCCCTAAAGGCATCGGTGTCTTCTCCATTTCCCTATCCCGACCCTAACGTATATGATCATGCCTCATCCCTAGTCATCCCTCTAGACCCGTAGGAACAGGTTTTCTTCTCAACTGACGATGTGCCATCCTCACCTCCAGATCGTCAACATGAACCTCTAAAACCCTAGCCCTGCCTCCATTGGTGGTGATCGTTTGTTACCTTCCGCCGTGTCTGTGTCGGAGCTGCCACTCTGCGTTCCACACCATCACTGCCTCCGTCTCATTTCGCCAGTGAATGGAGCATAAATAACCAAAGAAAATGGGAATCACACAATCAAAATTGTAGTTATATTTTCATTTTGTACACTTACCTCTAAACTAACAAATTGTGAGAAATTTGTGTGTATTGGCAATTCGGTGGTTAACCACAAGGCAGCTTATCGGTTTGTACCAGTGGCGGACGCAGCAGGGTGGCCTAAATTTTCAGAAAATGCTTTTATATTTTGTCATTTGGGAAAAGATTATCAGTATCACACATGGGAGTGCAAAAATAGAAATGGGGGTGTCTGTCCACACCCAAAAGTTATTCTGTGCGTTCTTGGTTTGTACTCGTACATTCTTAAAAAATATTCATACTATACAGTTCTTGGTGTCAAATTACAAGCAAGTCATTTCTCTGTTGCATGAGAAATAGCAAAATTGCAATTTCGACGAAGTTGTACGAGTACATTTTTTAGGTGAAGGAAAAAAAACTTCTGTTGCGGCAAAGATGTGCTAATCCAGCTAGGCATTGGGCTAACTGACACGGGCGATGGCATTGGAGCACAAGCGAGACACATTTGGCCACACGACACACACGAGACTCGTGTGTATAAACCCACGGGAGTCGCGCAGGCGAGCTCACCGCCTTCACCTCCATCGCCATGGCTCCACTGTTCCACGTGGAGGCCCTGCTCCCGAGCTCCATCTCTCCCAAGATCGACAGTATCCTGCACTCCCACATCTACCCGCAGGTCGGCCACGTCTTCCGCGCCGTCGCCAAGTTCAAAGCCTTACTCGTCGACGTGATACTCAACAAGAAGAAGAGGACGGCGGCAGCGGGGCGATCAGCCGCTGCCGGCGGGTACGGCCGCTCGACGAAGAGGAGCGGCGGCAAGAAGCGGGCGAGCAAGATCGCCGGCTTGGTGAAGATGCAGTTCACGGCCAGCTCCTCCCCGGCCGGAGCGAGGCGTCAGCTGGACTACGCGACGAGCCGCGAGTACTCGGCTCCGTGGAGCGCGGCGGCGACTGAGGTTGAGGAGGCGGTGCAGGTCTGCGACGACGCGACGGAGTGCGGGTACCTGTGCTGGCTGGAGGAGGAGGAGAGGCCTGCCGGAGAGGAGGGTGCCGTGCAAGACGACGGCGACGACGGCGATGTGGCGGTGAACGAGATCGACAGGCTGGCGGAGAAGTTCATCGCGAGGTTCCACGCCAAGTTCCTGCTGGAGAAGCAGGAGTCGTACCGGAGGTACCAGGAGATGATCGCAAGGAGCATCTGATCGATCAGGTGATCAGCGCCATTAATTCGAGGCTAAGCTCTGAGCCTCATCTGGAGTACGTGATCAGTATACCAGGAACAGTGAGTGAGCGATTCATGCATGGCGCGCCGCGGCCGGCGTGCCTCGGAATTGGGGTCGTTTCCGGAAGTTTGTGTGTGTGTGTTTTGTTGGTGGGATGGTTTTATGTACGAGTTGGGGGTTACGGCGGTTTGAAATTTGAATTTGGGGAGCCAAAAGGGGACTGCTGTAAATTCATTCATTTTCAATGGACCGTATATATGGTTGTCAAATAAACAGTGGAAGCTCGAGCTGCCATGGTAATATGCGTTCTGCAAGAGGGTTTGTGTGATATATAAATTCTCGAACCATTAACTAGCATGTGCCATTGGAGGAGAAAATCCTATATTTCCATGTCTACTTTCTCGACATGTTGGAGCATGTTCCACGAGTGGCGCCAAAATGCTATCCCGCCTAAAAAATTATTAATGAAAGTATATTATCTTGCTATTAAGTTTACATCTTTTATGACCCCCTTTGGAACCAAACATGGATCTTTCCCTTCATTTGGCTCTCACGCTTTTTTGTTTTGTTCTGGTTTTGCTATAGCTATTTCCGGTTCTTCTTTTTTGTTAAGCAACGAGTCTATCATTTATCTTCTCTTTTCTGTTTATATTTCAATATACCAAAACCCATATAAGACTAAGAGTAAGATGACTCCTCTTCCGAAATATTTGTTTTCTTCTTCAAAACCACTTTTTTTTTTGTAAATAGGGTCTCCGCAGAGCCAACTATGTTAGGATGCCATCATGGATCCAAAGCGAGTGCTGGGAGAGATATACGTTGTTTCTGAAGCTTGGGTGCTTGAGGAGGGATGTTCTTTTTAGGGAGGACGCGCTATATTCGTATGAATAAGGTGGAGAGAGGGAATGTGCCATTATATACATGCTTGCGTTGTTGATGATGATGAGTGTGATTGGTGGTGGTGAAAGACGATTACGAGCCTGACCAAGGCCGAGGATGGCAACGAGCTCCCTCAGCAGAACTTCAAGCTTGACAATATGATGTTGATATCTAGAGTTGCTAGACTACAACAATCTACCCTACTTGTTGGATACTTCCATGACCATTAAAGTTTTTTTAGTATCAGAAACTCTCCCTATCGTGGCTTATGCAAGAGAGATGGAGATTGAGCTTGGATTTTAGGTGGACTTGGAGGAGAGATAATAATAATAATAATCTTCCACCAGGCAAGAAAATAAGAGGGTGGCTTATGCCGAACATTGTAAGGAAAAATAAATAGATTTAGATGACATAAATACACGAGTGATAGAGTGAGGGTACTATGTATTGGTCTGCTGATATGTTGAATGATGCATTGAAAAATATTTTGCTCGGGTGGAGAGCTGAGTGATAGGATTGTGATGCTTGCATCAAGCATGTTGAACCATTTCTTTCTTGCAAAAGTTAAAATGCCAGGTCACATTTGAAAAAGGATGGTGCATGGTATAAATCTTAATTTCTAATGGAAATCGCTGGGAGAGTCCAAGTTACTTCTTTCAGATGCGAACAAAAAGTCCAAGTTTCTAAACTTTGATCGTGTACTTGAAAAGTGGTATGACCGTTTAAGATTATTTTATGGGAAAAACCAAACCGGGCTACATAAGGCGGAGACCAATTGTTAGCGCACACGAACCATGTGAGCTCCGCTGAGAAAAACAAACCATATTTTTTGGGGGTGAAAACCGAACCATGTGAGGACGTGGCTAGGGATGGAAAATGCAACTGAAACTTTTCGCTTGTTTCCGAAAAAAATGAAACATAGAGCAAAACGTGGATACATAAATGGTATTTTGCGGAAAAGGAACTGAAATGGAAAAGGAAACAGAAAGCCAGTTTCGATGGAAACTGAAACGGCATAGAATTTCCGGAAAAATAAATACGTTTTTTTTTGAAAATAGAACTCCATGGGATCACACTCCGAGTTGGTGATCCTTTGCTGAGGAGGCCATGGAGGACATGAAACTAGGTCCTACATCAGACTTGCGACCAGGCCACTCTATGTACTACATTCAACCTCGCTTGTTGAAGTTGTGACTATTCATTGTCTTGCTTATTTGTACAAAACCGGGGCGGAGCTCCCATTTCGAAATTTTTTTTGTACAAAACCAAGATATTATATTATGGTGCGTTCCGACAAATGTTCTTTTTCATATTGTATCCGTCTCATATCCGTTCCATATTCGTCCCTTGTGATTTCCATTTTCATATTCATTTTCAGGGTTTTCGACTTCGACAAAATAGGCGGAAACGAAAACGATAAAGCATGTTTGGCTCCTTTATGTTCCGTTTTGAAACCTAGACTAGACGTGGCCACTTAATTGGGCCCGAACGCGAACTCCCTATCTGACTCGAGGCCCAAACAAATCTCAAGACTCGGGCTTATAAGCCCAGCAAGAATAAGCCACGTACACGCCAGCGTCCCTCGCCGTTAACTCGACCCAAGCGATTTCGCAGTTGGCCTCTTCCTCCCTCCGCTCCGCTCCACTCCGCCTCCGCCTCCGCCAAACCGCAAGCTAGGGTTTCGGCCTCCACGCGGACCGCTCGCTCGCTCGCCATGGACGGTGCCGCCGCCGCCGCCCGCAAGAGATCCCGCCCAGACTCCGCCAACGGCGCCGCCGCCGGAGGGAAGCGCTCCAGAGGTAACCACCCCATCCCCCCCGTCTCTCCCGCCTCGCACATGCTTCCGTCTCTAGATTTCGTTGTTGGATTTCCGTCCTGCTGCTTCGTCCGTGCCGCTGGATCTTCAAGCTCGGCGCTCTCTAGGGTGGGTGTTTCTAGGGTTTATATTCCGCGAGCGTGGATCGAGCGAGGGTGTCGCGCCGTACTGCCCGTAGCCCCAATTAAGATAAGATTCACCCGCATCTCGCCTAACGGTGTTCACCCTCTAGTGCTGGCGAATCCCTGTGGTAGGTATGATAGTTATAGCAAATCTATCAGCTGCCCTCATTGACCAGAAGGCAGCAGTATAATGTGGTGAAGCGGAATTAAGATTTACCTGCTGGGCAATTTTTCTGCTATCGTAATGAAATACTTATGCAGTACAGAAAAACACAGCTCGATAACAGAAGTCCGAAACAACTCACCGAAGAGCAGCTTGTACTAAAAAAAGTTGATCTACATGAGGTTCCTTTGAAAAGAAGGAAAGAACATGTGTGATGGGAATCGAATTTGGGAAAGAACAGCACCTGCTTTTGATCAAAACCGAATTCGAAGACACCCACCTGCTTATGTTCCCGAGTTTCAACAATATGCAGTGGAAACATAACCATGACTATTTTCTGCAGGATAACAACCTCGGAATGCCATATAGCTATCTTATCTAAAATTGTGTTCATTCATCACATTTATTCGACACAAATTGCATATGTTTACTTGATTACAAGATCAACAAGGCAACTTCTAACTAGTGGAAAATTGTAATTAATTCTATGCAACAGACACGGAGTCACAACAAACTGGTCTATCAAGCAAATCGAAGCCTTGCACCAAGTTTTTCAGGTTCAAATCTTAACCTATCCAAAATAACATCACAACGGTAACCTTTAATTTTTCAATATACATTTTAATTTTCACTATGTATTACAGTTAAGAATTAATTCTCCCCTGCAAATTTTGCTTTTGGTGCAGAACCTGCATGCATTTTTACAAATTGTAATTCATGCACTAGATTCTGTCTTGATTTTAAATAAATAAGATGCATAACAGTACCTCAATCCACAGTTATTGCATGTTTTTGTTCTTTATTGTTAATAGGAAATGGTGTTCTCCTTCTCTATTACTTTGCTTGTGCTTGTGCACTAATATGGTTTTGTAATATTCAAGTAATAGAAGCATCCATATAAGCAATTATTTATTTTGTAGAATCGAATTAGTATATTTTTCTGCACATACAGAATACATGTGGTATTTGCAAATACTGTGTTTCTTGTCAGTCTTGGTTGATATTTGCACTTGCCTGCATCTTTGTTGATGTGGCTTGGTCTGCGGAAATTCTGAAATACCGTTGGTCTCACGCAAATTCCTGCACAACTGGAAATTATTTCTTGCACCTTCTCAGTTACTATTCTACTTAATACCTAAATTTAAGCTCATTTTCACTAATATAGTTTTTGGTCTTGAAACTGCTTGCATTTTACAAATTGTAGTTGATATGCACTATATTGTTGCCTAACAGTACTATCCACAGTTATTTCATGTTTTTGTTCTTTATTGTTAATAGGATATGGTGTTCTCCTTCTCTAATACTTTGCTTTTGATTGTGCACTAATATGGTTTTGTAATATTTGGGTAATAGAAGCATCCATATAAGCAATTAGAGTTGAATTACTATGTTTTTCTGCGCATTCAGAATACACGTGGTATTTGCAAATATTGTGTTTCATGTCAGTCTTGGTTGATTCTTGCACTTATCTGGATCTTTGTTGAAGTGGCTTGGTCTATGGAAATTCTGAAGTACTGTTGGTCTCACGCAAATTCCTGCATAACTGGAAATTGTTTCTAGCACCTTCTCAATTACAATTCTATTTTGATACCTAAATTTAGGCTCATTTTCACTAATAAGCATCAATAAATCGTGTAAACTGTTGCACTTGACAACACTGTTATCTTGTTTTGAAAAATCTTAGTACAGCAAGCAGTACAGCCTTTCACATAATAAAATGTGTAAAATGATTCATCAATTGCTGGTTCAGCTATGATTTGCCTTTTTCCGCTATTGCAATATCAGTACATAATCTGTAGTGTTTTGAATGATGCAGCACTGTTGGGTGCCCCTTTGGAGAGAGCTGTCACTTCCTGCACTTTGTTCCCGGCGGATACCAGGCAGTATCAAAATCACACAACCTAGGCCATTCTGCTGTGTCTGCACCGTCAAGAGGTCCTGTGGATCATTCGGCTAATTCCCATTCAGCTCCTGCTGGCAAAACACGCCTGTGCACCAAGTACAACACTGCAGAAGGCTGCAAGTTTGGTGACAAGTGCCATTTCGCCCATGGAGAGAGGGAGCTTGCCAGGCAGGGGCCGCCATCCTACATGTCCCAGGAAAGTCCCTATGCTCCTCCTATGAGTGGTCGATATGGAGGTCGACATGAACCACCTCCGCCAGCTTCAATGGGCCCTGCAACCGGAAGCTTTGGCGCATCAGCTACTGCTAAGGTCAGTGTTGACGCCGCTCTTGCTGGAGGCATCATCGGGAAGGGTGGAGTCAACACGAAGCAGATCTGCCGAGTCACAGGTGTTAAGCTCTCGATACGTGACCATGAGTCAGACCCGAACCTGAAGAACATTGAGCTCGAGGGCAACTTCGACCAGATAAAGCAAGCCAGTGACATGGTGCGCGAGCTCATTGCTAGCATCAGCGCCAGCATGCCGTCGAAAAACCCTCCCAGCACCGCACCCCCTGCTCGATCCGGCGGCCCTGGCGGCAGGAGCAACTACAAGACCAAGATCTGCGAGAACTTCCTCAAGGGCACCTGCACCTTTGGCGACCGCTGCCACTTTGCCCATGGTGAGAATGAGCAGCGCAAGGGTGCCGCAGTCTGAGAACTGCCGTCATATCTCTCACTCTCCATTGGCTACTGTGACTATTCTCCCTGCTGCTCTAGGTGGTTAGCCTGTTGTATTGCAATTTTATGGATTGTGTTTTTTAGATTCATCTTTTGAAAGATGCTTAAGAAGTAAGAACACTCGTACACATGTGATCCCTGTGTAGTTAGTCGCCTTTTGAATTTTCCCTTTCTGCATTTTATTGTCCAGCTGTGTTGAGCTTACCAGGTTGAACTTGGTATATTTTGCATCATGCCAGTAATACTATCGCCAAAGCGCAGCTGTTCTCAGTTCAGAAGTACTGTACTATTCAGTGTTGTGCCACCTTCTTCAGTAATCCCCCTCGCTCCATTTTTTTCCTTCCAAGTAAAACTTCCTTACCTTCTGTAAGGTAAAGCATACCAATAGATACACCATGAAATATATGTTGTATAAGATATGCATACATTTTGTTTTATGTATATCGATATTTCTTTTTATAAAATTTGTCAAACTAAAGAAATTTTGACTTGGTATTCTCGGAATTTTGACTTATAACAGAACAGATATGACTTGCATTGTGAGAACGAATGGTTTATCTCAATGCCATGTATACTCAATGTGTACATATTTGGTTTATTTATTTCTACAAACTTGAACAAACTTAAGAAAGCTTGACTTAAAAAAAAACAAATAGTAGAGGACTTCTATTTTCTTTTTTACATGATAGGACTTCTTGAGAATGAGGTAGCTGGTCATCCCAATGACATGTGGGACCATGCTACACTTGTGATGGTCATTTCCTCTTGAATATTCTACGTGGCCTTGCCTAGACAGCAGCTTCTAGCAACTCACTGTAGCACCCACGGCAGCGACATCTCCATTCTCGAGCTCCTCCCCCCCCTCCGGCAAAGTCGCCTCGTCCGGCATGGCCGCCGCCGCCGCAGCCACGACGCTCGCCCCCGCCTCCCCTCCGCTGCTGCCCGCCGTCCGCGGCAGCCGCGACGGCCGGGTGCGCCTCACCGCACGCCGCGCCGCCGCATGCCGCTGCAGGGCCACGGCGCAGACGTTCCAGGGGGGTCCCGCCGCCAGCTACGCCCGCGAGATGGAGCGCCTCTCCGCCAAGGAGTCCCTCCTCCTCGCCGTGAGCCCTCTCTCCCTCCCAGTCTCCTGTTCCCGTAGAATGAATACGCCTGTAGCCCTGTACTGGTCCATACGAATCGTATCCACTCCCCGTCATACCTGTGGCGTTTGGATTACTTTGCCAACCTGATAATTCTGCGCAGCCGCACTCAATTTTGCACTACTTCCGATTTGTTCAACCAGTAATCCCATCAATTGTGCAGTGTAAATCGGAACAAATTAGGTGTTCGTGTTTGCACGTTGACATTTGAGCTCTGCAACCACGGTTTGAGCCGAATGCTCTTGTTAGTTGACGCTGAGCTTCGAGTTGGTTTCTGAACTAGGGTATGTTAAAAAAATACCACCATTTTCAGTTCAGAGATGCTGGAGGCTTCGAATCCTTGGTTAGCGGCAAGACCACGGAGATGCAGAAGATCGACGTCAACGAGAGAATTGTGGGGCTCGAACGCCTCAACCCGACTCCTCGACCCACAACGTAAGTGCTGTAGCTGAACAAACATGTCATATGTTGTGGCTTATTTGAGTAGGTTTCACTGCGACACAGAAGTTTAAATGGTTGGATTAGTAGAATTTGTATGAAGAAGGGATTTGCGTGATCCTGAACACGGAGCCATCATTGGAACAAAATTGAGAGCAATTTCGACGACTTGCATTCGTCTCTACATTTTCACGTCCCATGTTCATGAGGAACTCCCATCATATTTGACTAAAAGCAGTTCTGTTGTCGGATCATTATTCGTATACATTTGTTTCACTTTTCAGATCGCCCTATCTGGAAGGTCGATGGAACTTTGAATGGTTCGGCGATAACAGTCCTGGAGCATTTGCAGCCCGGATTTTGTTTGAGTATGCCACTAGCTCTGGATGCAAGTTATACTACCATTTGAATCAGATTTCACATTACTTTATTCTCACTAGAATAAGTTACATGGTTAATTCAATTCTAGCTTTACATGGTGTGTTGCAAATCCATTATTATTTCTTTGACAAAAATGTGTATCACATAGCAAGCATGTTGTTATTGTAGGAGGTCACCTACAAGTGTCGCACACTTTACGGGACTTGATGTGGTCATCAGGGATGGCTACTCCAAACTTTCATCGAATATCAAGTTGTTCAATACAGTAAGTTCACTAGACGCGGGAAGCCGCCTACAACTATTGCGCATATTTGGATTTATCTTTACATCCTCTTCAATATGTTTGCACTGTTTGTGCCATTTATATACCTTCCTACAATATGCATAGCTAATTCTTTTCTTCAAATTAAAGTTATGGTTTGTGTCTTCATTCATTGTATATGAGTTATGTTGAATTCTGTTGTTCCACTCGTGGTCTCACAGTTTACCTCCTTTTGGTGTATGCAGATACAAAACAGATTCGTACTGACTACTCAACTGTCAGTGGAGGGGCCTATCAGGATGAAAGAGGAATACGTCGAGGGATTTTTAGAGACCCCTAAAATAAGTGAGGAAACACTACCTGAGCAACTGAAGGGATTTCTTGGACAAACTGCAGGAGCTCTACAACAACTTCCTGCTCCTATAAGGGATGCTGTTTCGGAGGGGGTTAAGTTACCTCTTAGTAAGTACATGAGGCCCAAGTTATAGTCTTATTATAGCAATATAGTACCGATTTAGAGTAGTATCATCGCAGCAATTATATAACTTCCCAATTTTTCGATGGCATGCCCATTCAGACAAGGCAACCACAGAAATTTTACTGGCCTTTTCTTGTTAAAGCACTCCTGCTTGCTTCTATGCATTTGTGTCATTGGATTCTTTGCCAAAACAATGTTGGAATGCTGTTTTTTGTGTTCCTTGCTAAACTTTATTTTCAAGTGAGGAAATGCTCTCATTGTTCATGACATCATGGTAGCTTGTTCATCTCTCCCAATCTTGTCTATCTGTAACTATAATATTTGTATACCTGTAATATTTGGTGCACCACCTCAGGATGATTTAGTATAGTTATGCTATTTTTCATTCTGAGAATGGCATGAATAGGTAATAACTGTACTGCATATACATGGATTGATAAGTTACGTTACATGCCTCCTTTTTTTTCAGACGGGATGTTCCAGCGCTTATTCATGATTTCTTACCTGGATGAAGAAATATTGGTATGTTTATCCCACACTTACAGCAAACAACAAAATCAGTACATGTGCACTTTACACTGACGATATGGCGACCATCTCAAAATAATCATCTTACCTTAGTATTGTCTAAATGCCCTATTGATAAGGATAATGCTGTAGTTTGGACTTCCACAAAAATACAGAATCAGTAACTTTAGCATCCACGTTTGAGTTGTGCCCTATGACTAGTTCTTCTACTTTGCATCTCATGTTGAACACACTTACTGAACTATACCTTGTTCTTTTGCTAGAGAGAAATGTACCTGGTTCTACTTAGTTCATAAACACCTTTAATTCAGAGAAAATAAAATCTGATGAAAGACTTCGTTGGGAATGCTGCATGGGCTAATCCTCTGAAGTACCAGTGCATGGCATCATCTTGAGAATGATAGACCAGAGCAAAAATGCACATAGTTGTCAGTGTTTTGGTTACAGGAAATCATGCATAGGATGCCACCTGTATGAAATATATTAACATCATTTACAGTTTAAGATGCTGATAATCTAATCACCCTACCAACTCAATTTACACAGTAGTGTCCTTTTGATGTTACCCAGTGCCATCAGTAATTCAGTATCCACCAAATTGCTAGGGAAATACCTTTGCCCCTGAATCCTCTGTTTTACACAAGTAAATTTAACCATGTTTCAACTCAATTTCTCATGATTGTCTTGTCTTTGTGTTTTAGATTATCAGAGACGCTGCTGGAGCACCTGATGTCCTTACCAAACTGGAAGGGCCGCAACCGAATCTAATGGAGAACACGCCAGATGTAGTGGTTCCAGAATATCAGAGCTAGTGTCTGGGTACTAAGTGGAACATTCTGATTAACTTTTTCAGATATACCTTTTCTGATCGAACATTTTCCAGGTTTGCACATACCTAAAAAAAAGTCTAGTGCATGTTAACAGTCATTTGAGTGTGTACGCTTACTTAAGCTCTCTCCTGTTGCTGGCTAGAGTAGGCAACTACTATTCTGGAGCTGAGCAGTACTCTGGCCATCAAGCACTGAAAAAAAAAAAGAAAAAAAAATGATCCACAAAATGGGCAGCAGATGGTCGCCATTGTAACTTTTGCTCCATATAATTCCAGTACCCAGCTTGCATCAGTGTTAAGGTGCAAAAAAGCAAATGGCATGGTGTTCTACCTTCTAGTAGCACAAGAGTACATTAGATTGGTCTCAATCTTAAATATTTGAGAAACATCCAACATGAAGACACAATGTGGGTTCTGGGGCCACTTGCCAACGACACATTGTATGGAATTTTCAGACTGGAGATCGACAGTCATTGTATCTGAATCATGCCTGGCACTCTCGCAGGCAAAGGTTTCAAGCACGGGAAGTTCAGTAAAACTAACCAGAGCAGCTAAAGAGAGTGCACGTACAGTACATATTACCCGTACAGTAAAACTAACCAGAGCAGCCTGTCTCTTTCTCTCTCCCTCTACTTCACCCAGAAGAACGAAAATAAACCAGGAAGGTTGTGATCCAATATCTAATTTAATTTAAGGCTTTGTTATGGAAGATCTCCATCGATCGGCCATACATCATCATCATCATCATCATCCTAAATACATCAACATACAGAAACAGAGAAGCTGGGGGCAAAAATTTCAGACTTAGCTCTAATGGCAAGTGGCTGACGGATCAGAGACTAAAGCCGTCGCCCTCGAAGGCGCTGAGAAGGAAGTCGTCGAGGCCGTGGAAGAAGGCGCCGAACGTGTCGTCCTCCTCCCCGAACGCGCGAGCGAACTCTTCCGCCTCCGGCGACGCGGCGTCCGGCTCCTCCTCCTTCACCACCGTCTTGAAGCCGGTCGCCGTCGTCGCGCCGACGTTTGTGTCCCGGCACGCGCGCGCGAACCCTTCTTCCTCCGGCGACGCGTCGTCCTCCGCCTCCGTCTTCACCTCCGCCTTGACGGCCGCCGGGGCGACGACGACGCGGCCCGACTCCGAACCGCCGGACGAGGACGATTCCGAGGCAGCGATCTCAGCCGACGACGACGAAGAAGAAGCCCCTCCTCCGCCTCTGCCGCTCGGCTTCCCGGTGAGCCGCTGCACGAGCTCGCGGAACTGCCGCGCGTCCGTCTTGATCACCGTCGGCTCCACGACGTGCACGATCCTGATCTTCCGCGGCGGGCCCTTGGCGATGGCGTGGGACCACCGGTGCGCGCCCATCCCCGGCGGCGGCGCCGTGCGGGACGGGAGCTTCACGGCGGAGGAGTGCGGTGCCATTCTCGAGAGATGCCAGGAAATTAAAGACGGTGGCTTTAGGGGTGATGAAGAGGAGGCTCTGTGCCGTAAGAAGGTTTATATAGACCAACTCTGAGGTTTGGGCCGTTGGATGTGTTAGGTGGCTCCATCCAACGGCTGCCATAGAGATACATTACAGTACAAATTACTTGTATATTCAATTTACTATATTTACAAAGATATGCCTGGGTTTAATGCCTGACATTTTTTCCGTACACGTGTTCAAGTGATATTCTGCATTTTGAAATCTCTTTGTGTAAGCCAACCGCTTCCTAAGATCTAGCTCATATTCAGGTGTATTGGAATGATCTTACTAGCATATCCTTTTCAAATTGAAAGAAACATTCCTCAAAGTTCATAATATATACCTAAACTTCATCCGCTGCATCTGAATTTGTTCTTCTTTTAAAAGAAATACCACGATGTTTATCTATGGATTTTCAGATCGCCCTAAACTTGGAAGTGCTAATCTGATTTCTTTCTCCTTTTTACAGGAAATAAAACAACAAATATGTTCTGAGTAGCTGCCCCTTTTCAAGGGATGGGAAAGTCATCCCTATCCAAATGAGGTAGACAACGTTCTGGAAAATCCGTATTGTAATTTAGCAATTAATTAATTGCTCCTCTGTTGGAGTGTTTCCTATTTTGAAACGGACCTTCCTGTTTTGAGCCGTTATAGGAGGCGGATGCTATCCGGAAAAAAAAACGCCGTAGGAAATCTTTTTTTGAGATCCATGCAATCTAAAATCAATGCTGCACATTCGGTGATAAGATCGTAGGGGAAATGCTGTGATTTGGTGCTCTATCTTTTCCTACCATCACTTTTAAATGCTGTAACGAGATTTTATTTTTTAAGCGCCGAAATGCTCGGTAGCAATTTCATTGCTTTCTTGGACTATCCCATGTCAGTGTGTACATTTAATATTGTAGATGTAAATAATTTTTAATTTTTTTAGTTAAAGTTAGTAGGATTTGACTTCTGAGTAATCTTAGACACCTTACATTTTGGGACACATGGAGTACTATATATTAGAGAAATGTATGAAATGCAAATTCAGCAATATAATTTTCTTTGCATAAAGTATTCACTTTGTTCAGAAATAAGTGACTTACTTTTGTCTAGATATAAATTTGTAGACGTATTTTAGTGTGTTGATATATCTATATGTAGACAAAGTTGAGCTACTTATTTCCAAACAGAGGTTGTATAATATTAAAACATTAATTGATAGCCAAAGTTAAATCCAAATTATGCATACAACTCATATTTAAGGCTTTGGTAGTAATGATTTCAAGCCTTAGACTAGCCACAGTGAGAATATCATAAGTAGTATCATGCATGTCATGTTGAAAAAATCAGATGTGACACACCAATTAATGATGTGAGAGATGAGTGTGGTATCATAATATGATACTTTATCATAACACGTAAAACTAGAAACTTAATGGCAAGTACATCATGTAATGGCAAGTACATCATGTACACAAATTTCCATTGAGATTCTACAAGATATTAAATATGATAATACTATGATATTATCTTATGATACTATGCATTGTGGGGTAGTATTATAAATTAGTATCATGTAGTCTTAATTAGTGGGTGACCAACGGTTTAAAGTTTAGACATAGTGGAATCATCAAATTGACATGTTTTAAAAGGATAGAACCGCTATTGAAGGGGAGACTAGTATACTGAAATTCATAAACGAGGTGACAAGGACCTCTCAGATGGGAAAACCTTTGGACAATGAATACGCATGCAAGTGTTCACTGATTTTTCGAGGGGCAAGCAACTCTAGGCAGGTGTACACTAATGTCTAATGTGTGCGTTCACAATCACACACAGCTGGTTTTCCAGGACCTTTCACCCCGTCCCTTGAAAAGTTGAAACAATCGTTCTCAGATCGTCTCTTGATAGTATGAGCGAGATGATGGTTGACTTCATTTTTCTTATACTTGTTAACAAGAAAACTATACGGTTGACTTCTCTGAAACAACAGTACGGTTGACTTCACTTGTTTGGATTGGTCCATGAACCAGAGTAGTCGAGCAACCCTTTCTCAAAATCAAAAGAAAAGAAGAGAAAAACGCTAGACCAGACAAACCCACTTGACTTGGTGTCAAAAGATAAAATGGCACAATCACACCGCCTTTGCGAATAATTAACCATAATCAGAAACCACACTACACATGTGAATGTAAGCAGGTCACTCTGAACGCACGAGGCCATGCCACACTTTCATACTGGCATCATTAGATAGTACTCCCTCGATTGTAAATTATGTGTTGCAACTTTTTTAGATACAAATATATCTACACTAAAATGCATCATATATCCAAACAAAGTTCTTTTTTTGCGATGATACCTAAAAAAAGTTGCGATACTTTTTTTTTTGCGAATCAGTAAGAGCTTTATTAATTAACTGACGGGATTACAATCACTCAATAGCTTATTTTAAAACGGTGTTAGTACACACAAACTAATCGCATATAGGCACGCCGGGATCGATTGAACACCTCACGAGGTGACGTACGATCGTGCTCCGCTTCGATGTGATGTTGCAACGATCTCGTTTTAATCTTCTCTCGCTGTCAATGGTTTTCGTGTAGTTGCGAGTTGCCGTGATATGGCCCGCCGTCGCATGCAAGTGGCCATTAGCTGCATTAATCCTCGCGGTTACAGACTAAATTATGATGACAGCGTGGGTCGTCGATCCCCAGTTGCGAGGGTTGATGTGACCAAGTTTGCTGGATAAGATGGCGGTATAGTGGCCGGTATTCCGGTCGGCAAAGGCAGCAGCATCTGGTAGTCGGTCTGACTTGTCGTAGGAAGCCTGATTTGGTAATGATTAAGGGAAAAGTAGTAATCTGTTTGGAGTAGCTAGGCTGGGTGCATGCACCGCGTGCACGTCCGACCTGGTTTTGATTCTTCTCATTATAAGAGGATGATGCTGTTGAGGTTTTTTTTTTACAATCAACATAGTAGCAAATACTATATGGTAGGAGGTTATAAAATATAAAATAGACGAGCAAATCTTCGAGGATTTTAGACTCTTTCTTTTTTAATGGTGCAATCTTGTATTTTTGTGAAGGCAACCGAACGCAGATACCAAACTATAAAACCTATAAAATGCGAACGGAGATTCTCCCCCATAATTTATATTTGAACCGCAATGTCAAGGCTACATTCACGAGCACATGCAGCCATCGTAGTAATCAATCAAACACCTGCAAAAAGTATCAACGCCAGTATGGTAGAGAGAAAATATCAGCCGAACGTAGCACTGTCATCGTTGGGCATCATCGAGGATGTAGCATTAACATCGTCAATGACATAGAGAGCGTGAAAAATATTGCGAGGACAATTCTCCTCACTAAAACCATCAGAAAAAAAGATCCAAGATTGATCCGGTGAAGCAAGATCTGAAGGCCCATACCTAGCAAATTGTAATCTCCCAGCACCACCGTTGATGTTGGGAAGGAAATGAAAGAGTCGAAAAAACTGCTTGTTGTTGACGATGGCGTCTTCATTGAGACGGATGCGAACAAAAAGGCGGCTACCGAATTCTTAGAGATCACTACTTTTAGTTAAAACTTCACACATAGATCGGGTTCCTCTTGCCTCCCGACGATGGCACGGCTTGCCGAAGGAGGAGGAACCGACCGATGACCTATGGAGGCGGCGCGCCGTTGATGAGGGTTAGTGCGTGAGCTTGCATGATGTCAAAGATATTATTGAGGATTGAGTAGGGTAAGTTAGAAAAAGAAAAAGGCGGAGACTTGGTATTTATTTAGGCTGGTATGTTTGTGGGCCCGACGCCATGTTTCGAGCCTGGGAACTCTGCATCGACATCTCGTGGATCTTCCGACGGTAACGAACGAGTAGTGCGTGAGTGATCGATCTATGTGTACTGCGCTGCAGCTGGCAACGTACGCGGCACATTCGCTAGCGGGAGACGCTGGGTTCACGCGGTCGGAGTCGGGGAATCGGGATGGTTCTTCGATCACCGTGTGCGTGTGCGTGTGCGTGTGCGTGCGTCCGGCGACCGGCGAGAGCGGAGCGGAGCAGGTGAGGCGCGCGGGCTGTCCCGGCGGTGACGCAAGCCGTCCTGCCGGCCGTTGCGCGGCGCGGCCTTACCTTTTAGTGTGACCCCGACGTACGCATGCACGGCCACGGCAACCGCGCGCCCACAGACAGCCCGGCCCGGACGCGCCTGCTTGCCTGGCCGGGGCGTTGCGGTGGCGCCGGCCGGTGACGACCGCTCTCTCGAGCGTGCGGGGAAGGAGAGGAATCCGTCCGCCTGAGGTACGAGGTGGTGGTTGGGGTTCCGGCCCAAAGCTCGTGCTCTCTGGGTATCCCATGCGCATCAAGATTCAAGCCATCAGCGTACCTGCCCATGCATGGAAGAAATCGTGTGAGCAACTGAGGATCGACCAAGCCGACAGCAGCCACGGCGTGGACAGCCACAACTGGGCTGCGTCTCGCTGCTGGGTCAGAACCCACACGAACCGTACACCCAGCAGCAGCCCAACTGCTCAAAATAATAAAAAAAAAAACCAGCAGCAGCCAAAGGCACGAGGCCTTTCGCAAATTTCTCTCACCAGTACCTTCTGGCCTATTTGATAACATGAGTAAGCAAACATACTTTCCAAGGGCACCACTAGCTAAAAAAACGACCTCTCCGACGTCACGGCGACAGGTGTCCCACACGAAGCAGCTCCGCGGGGATACAAGCGCCCAACTTTAGGCTCAAGTTACTCCCATTGCCCCGTTGGAACCGCTATTTTGTAGACAATAATTATTCGATATACACCATTCTTTATGTCTCGGCTACGCCTCGATCACAACGTCTTCGGCGCATTGAGCTTTTTCATAAACATCCTAGGGGGGATACATAGGTCGAAGCCCCCGATTTTTCTTAGCCCCCAGTGGCCGAAGAGTGTGCCACGACTTGGCTTCGCCTTGCCTCTCGATCAGAACGCCGTAGGCACCGCTAGACAGATGACGTGCGTGATTGTTTCTCTCGGTTCTCCAACACACCATAAAATGGATCTGAATTTTGAGTCACGATTTGAAAGATAAATCATTTTAAAATTCGATAACTAAAGAAATTTATGTGACTGCATGCATGCATGCATGTAAAGCGAGATATGTAGAACAATCAACAATGCCCACTGAAGACTAATCCAGGGCATGTGCCCTTATTAGCACGGTATTAGTTCATTAATGATCATCATGCTTAAGGGATACGGAGCAATATCATCTGTTACTGTGTTTGAGTTCCTAAAGAGGGTATTACAGAAGCAAAAGTCTTGTTTAGACTGGTTTCGTATTAAATAGTAGTTGACGAATGAAGATAATATTTCTTGGTAAAATCCTTCTTGTCGACAGGAAAACAGAGAAAAGGCTTCACATGCACTAGAACTACACACCTAATTACTACTACAAGCATAAGATTGCACCAGCCTAACAGAGCACATGTTAACGAGACTTGAGCTCCCGGAGCTGGAAGTCGTCGCACCCCTCCGCACCGATCTCCATGAAGGCTGCCACAAGGCTTGGCACCAAGTTGGTGAGTGCATGTTTTAACCCAGCCGAGCATGGCTGCTGCTCCTTGTACGCCTTGGTGGCCTGAGCATCACCTGCGAGCGTGCCAAGCGCGCATCCTTGAAGGCATGCCTCACATGTCTTGAGCACAAACCTCCCCCGACGGCGGAAATGATCCTTCACAAATTCTTCAAATCCTTGTGGCGGTCGGCGCAACAGATAGAGCATTGTCCGGAGGTTGAGCAGGTAAGCCTTCTCGCCATAGGGCAGCGCGTTGTGCTGTCCAACTGGTGTGCCGACCAAGGTCTCATACGCAGGCTCATTGTAGTACGGTTGGTCGTTGAGAACGAGCCCCTGGATGGAGACGAGGACCTGGAGTAGGCTCGACACTGTCGGCGACCATACCTCAGTCCCCTCGCCACCAAACGTGCCCAGCAGGCTGAGGCAGACCGTGCCACATTCATAGAGGTTAGGATTGAGACGTAGGCCAAACGAGTGGTAGTATGCCTGCGGTGGCACGGCCGGGTAGGATGACGGCAGCTGAAGGTCGAAGAAGAAGAGCCCGTCCTGGTATGGCGTCCCGCTCGTGCCCAGCATCACCGCCCGGAGGAGGTCCATCCGGTCCTCGGAGGCACGCACGTAAATAGTGTCTGCATATATACGTACACATCAGATTGATATGTCAATTTCATTCATTGATTTATTACTGAGACACACATATATATGGTTATGCACTTTTCAAATGCCAACCTCGACTTGTGATGTACGTACCAGGTAAGTCGTTCAGAAGTATTTTCCACTCTGTTTGCACGGCTTTGACCCACCTCTTTTCGCCACCGCCCTGCAGTTAATTTGCCAAAATAACGAGCATAATGTTCAACTTTCTTGTCATGACATGATGTTTTCAGTAATCGAAATAGGCACACGTTCACACACATTGATGCACATCTCTTAGCTAGTCAGCTAGCAAGAACATTTACACATGTGTTTGAAATGCATTTCAAATAAAAGGAGCACATGCACCCAAAAGCGAAAACTCTAGGGTGTACAATACAATGCACGACTTTCTAAGTTGTTCTATCATCCCAGTAGTATTTGGATAGGAAAAGCAATTTTAAAAGGCGAAACATTGAAAGTATTAAGGGAAAAAAGAAGGTCTTGGTGCATGTGCCTACCTGTTCAATGGTGTCAAGGTAATGGTGATCTTGAGGGCTCTTCACTATATCAAAGTGTGGCCATTTAGACGGACCATTATCTTTAGTGGCATCTGTATTATTGATCACCACATCCTCAACAGAGTCGTTGACGTCATCTAAAATTGAGCCGATTCTTGTCTCCGTTGTAGCGCCACCAACGTTCTCCACGTTTGCAACATGGTCATCTAGTTCATTCACAGATGCGTCACCGCCTTGAACCATGTTGCCTTGGACGCTTGTAGCATCTGCTGGATCATGTTGATCATTGTCCTGCAATTGGTTATAACTTATAAAATATGCATCTATCATTATGAGCTAGGTTATGTATGATCTGTACATAAATGTATAGTTAGGGTGCATGACAATGTACATCCAATTCTTGAGGAGCATCGGCTCCGTCCTCCGTCGAATTCTTGAGGCCCATTTCAGCCTGTAGTTGCGTATAGTGTTCGTTGTTGACGGTAATGATCTCATGGGGTAATACCTGAGACATCATATTGAAGATAAGTAGTTAGACTAGCCGCAATAATAATATCATAAGTACTATCATGCATGCTATGTTGTGCCGTAGTAGATCATTTTGGATTCGTAGATCATGCATACCACTGTTGTGCTGCCGTCACCCCACTTAACTTGGACATGCCCGTCATGAAGGTCAACAACGCGTCCGACCCATGAAAGATCAGCTGGTTGCTGCACTAGTGGTGTACTTTCGCTTACGCGGACAACGACGTCTCCGTAGAAAACAGAGTGGTCAAAGTCCATTGCCAAATCGTACGCACTTACGGTGTCGTCGCACTCCACCTCCCAGCTATCAAGCCCCGCCTTGAACCACGACCCACTTGTACCATTTGCTCTTTGGAATTTTGGCTTCTCACGACGCCGACGCGCCTCTTTGATCCACGGCAAGCAGGAGCACCCACGACGTCTTCTTCTTCCACGGTGCCCTCAACCGCAGCAGCATGGATGATGGTATCATCAGCAGGAGAGTTGTCGACAACGTACTGCCCTGGGAGAAAATCGAGCTCACTCCGGAACTCCTCGACGGGGTAGACGGCCAATGAGTATGCGATATTCTGTCGCTTGCCGTCCTGCCACAGCACCTCGACTGAGTTGGTGGTGAGGGAGACGGCCATGGCGTCGGGTGTCCGCGCCGGCGAGCGTTGCTCATCTTGCTGGTTATTTGTATCTGTATCAAGAAAGCAGCGGTCGCCAAGACTCCAGACGCAGCCGGGCGCGGAGCAGAAGAAAGTCAGATTGCCAGGATTCTGGTTTGCCGGAGGGGCCGACTCCATGCCATGTCCCGCGGCAGACGCGATCCAGTAGACAAGAACGTCAGCCATATCCATCAGGATGTAAATGGGTGAACCGCTGGACACAAATGGAGTGCCGCTTCAGCCACATAAGTGATTAGCTGTATTTGTGGCAGCCATTTACCATTTCTGGCGGCTTTGCGTGGCTTTGCGGCGCCGCGACAGCCACTCCACGCTTCCGTTTCAGGCTCTAGCGGCTCGAGCTCCACTTTGATGCCAGTCTATTTCTACAGTGCATCTCTTGTAGCACATAACAGTAGCCATTTCTACAACTCTGTATCACTAATATAAGTTTTCTCGTGTACTGCACATATTTTTTTCTAAGGATTCTTTTTTCGTTGGACAGGCATAAATAACAGAGAATAATATTAAATAACACAAATCTTCCAAATTAGAATTGAGGTCTGCATACTGATACAAGGTCATGACCAAAGCATTCAACTGACATACATGGTACACATAATCTTGTCCAACAATTTAAGCACAATCTATGAGGCAGGCATATCGATACATGGCATTGCTGCAGCCAAAACAAAAACGAGCATCCAGTAGAGATAACCTCTAGAAACAACAAACTGTGAGCATTTCAGAGTTCTTCTTCAAATGTGAAATAACAGAGGTCACCACGGTTCATGAATATACCACCCTTTTAGCAGCTGAGATCAACTTGGCATGAATCTACATCTTCAAGTGAAACCAGGGAGCAACATCAGCAGATGAACAGGAGCCTTCCAAACATCTTATTAAAATAAAGGGAAATGCACCTGAAATTTTGAGTCATGCTAAATATAACTTCTATGTGTGTAAATCAGATAGACTGTATAGTATATAAGAATAAAAGGGAACCCAAAAGTAATACATGTCTAGGATAGTCACTCGAGCAATGCCCAAGGCTAGAACATAGGTGAGCAACAATACAATGAAGCACAGGTAAAAACATGCAGTACAAATGCCTTATTCTAAAGCTAGATAGTACAGTACACAGTATAGCGACAAAAATGAAGCCATGCCAACTTTCTATAAGTTCTATAGCAGATGAATCAGTAGGGCATGCATGTGTCTGTACTTGCTTGACTCTTGCATAATGAACATGTAAATATTAGGTCTGTGACTTCTGTAGTTTGTAGTCCGATATGTTCTTCAGTACTAGTATATGGCTGGTCAAAAATCTGTAACTTGATGTATATATTAGCAGAAAGCGAGGGACACTAGTAAATCGGAAGGAGGTTTAAGTTACACTGAACATTGAAAAGTGTTTCACGTGTTTTCCCTGTGATGTGGTCACATTTTTGTACACTTTGAATTCCTGGAGTGTTGGACTTGTATCGTTTTTTGACCAACACATTGAGCAGCGTCCAAGCAACGGCATGCTTATGAACTGGCAACCGTAGTTGCTCGAATTGACTGCTTGCACTAGCTGGATGCAATAGACGTGTGTATATTTTTCTAGTTGTGGCATATTTCTACGATGAGATATAACAATGCAACAACTGAAATGAAGCCTGCCGAGGAGAACATGCTCCCGGCGGGAAGGGTACCCATGGAGGACAGCGTAGATGCGCTGATAGTCGAGGCAGAGAGAGCCCCAAGGCTGGACGGCGCGGAGATCGCGCCAGTAGTCGACGAGGAGAGAGCGCCGATGGTGGACGGCGGAGACAGAGTCCCGTCGGTGGCCATGGTGAGCGCCCCAGCGGTGCTTTGTTGGAGAACACCGGTGGTGGCGTCAGTGGAGCTAGCGGAAGACATGAACGCGGCGGCGGCGGCTACCAGATTGGATCGGCGGCGGCGGCGCACGCGTGCTCTGATACCATGTAAAACCTAACCCTAGAATAGGAAAGGTTGGAGAGAATCAGCACAACGTATCAACGTACGTGGCTGGTGTTGTATATTTATAGATTGAAGAGATTACATCAGATTACAATACAGGGACATATATGTAAATACACTGTCTAACAGGCTTCTCACGACGCCGACGCGCCTCTTTGATCCACGGCAAGCAGGAGCACCCACGACGTCTTCTTCTTCCACGGTGCCCTCAACCGCAGCAGCATGGATGACGGTATCATCAGCAGGAGAGTTGTCGACAACGTACTGCCCTGGGAGAAAATCGAGCTCGCTCCGGAACTCCTCGACGGGGTAGACGGCCAATGAGTATGCGATATTCTGTCGCTTGCCGTCCTGCCACAGCACCTCGACCGAGTTGGTGGTGAGGGAGACGGCCATGGCGTCGGGTGTCCGCGCCGGCGAGCGTTGCTCATCTTGCTGGTTATTTGTATCTGTATCAAGAAAGCAGCGGTCGCCAAGACTCCAGACGCAGCCGGGCGCGGAGCAGAAGAAAGTCAGATTGCCAGGATTCTGGTTTGCCGGCCGACTCCATGCCATGTCCCGCAGCAGACGCGATCCAGTAGACAAGAACGTCAGCCATATCCACCTTGGTCACCTTGCCTTCTTCGCGGTCCGGGCTCCACTCGCCGTTTAGCCACCGCGCCTCCGTGAAGATGCCCGCGGACTCGCCGCCGGTGCGCACGCGCGCGCCCGTGTAGAAGACGGGGTTCGTTTGGGGGAGGAAACAACGGCTCTTGTCCGGTCGCAGCTCCTTCGACCCGGGGTTGGTGACCCTGCAGACAGCGCCGTCGTCGAACGAGACCTCCACGTCCACGGACACTTCGACCACCCGCCCCAGCCACTCGCCGGACACGACGTAGTCCCCGAGGCTGAGCGGCCGGACGCGCCGCAGGGCAGCCGGCGACACACCATTGACGGCCTTTGTCACTCCGAGGCGCTCGTTGAGCTGGACCACGTTGAGCGTGGTGGTGACCCCGGTGACCACGCCGATCTGGCCGCCGTAGTCGGACAGCGACCCGACGATCTGTCCGACGTACACAAGGGTCCTGTCAAAGACGCCGAGAATGTCTCTGACCTTCTTGGTCACTCGTGAGCCGTCGATGAGGAGAATATTGAACTCGTCGTCGTCAGGGTCCTCGGTGAGAGATAGAACCAGGCCGCGTTCCAAGAGCTTGCGACGCCCGAAACCAACAAGGTCTAGAGTAGATAGATGGCTCCTAATCAGGGCGGCCTCCTCGGCGACGGCGACGGCCATCTGAACAAGATAGAGCCTTTCTTCTAGATCGATAAATTGATGTCTAGATCGAAGGCCGGCTGGCGTGTATGGAGCTAGTATATATATACCCGTCGCTAGGTCATTTAAATTTGATATATGCTTGTTTTCACGGGAAAGCTAGGTTGGAATTCGAGTTCAGGTAGATACGAGCAGGAGGAGTACTAGTGCGACTACACAGGATGAATACCTGTCTCCTAGAGAAAGTATATTGGATGCAATCACCGTAGGCCGCACGTGGTACACCTGAACTCCAAAAGGATCTACCTGTCTCACAGGATTACTACCTGTCTCCCAGAGAACGTATTGGATGCGGCACGGGTGCGGAAGGTGTGGCGCGGGCGACGCCCGCCCGGCCGCCAGGTCCAGCAAATGCTTCTGCTGCTCTGCCTCCTCCCTCTCCTAGTCTGTCTGGATCAGCAAGCACCGCATCCATGGAGAGAGCGTTGTCGGCGGGGACGAGATCTTTTAGTGACCTCGCGATGGCCTCGAGGATCGCCGAGTCCTCGGCCTGCGCAGCCTCCTCTTCGGCGAGCTGGGACGCATCTGCGACCACTGTGGCCTCCTTCTTGGCCGTCTTCCTTTTGCGGCTGCACGATGGAGACGACGATGGGAGCCCCCTCGCCGATGACGAGGGCGCCGCTGCTGCGCCCTCCGGTCGGCGGTGGCAACGTCGGCAGCTTCTTGACGGCCCTCGGCGTCGCTGGTGGAGGAGCCGATCCGCAGGAGCATGATGGCGACCTCAACGCCGACCCAGACGACGACGACGACGGCGCCATCCTTCGTAGCATCTACAAGCTTCCGTGTCGGCGCGACACGGAAGGTGCCGCCGGCGGCGGCATCCCCAATACGTGGTAGTTGCCGCCCTCGCTATGTGCGAGCACGTTCTCGAGGGTGCGGCCCGGCGCGCTCCACCAGCGGTGGCGGCCGGCGGCGTTGTTGCGCGCGGGAGGAGGGGGAGGGCCATCGTAGGCGGCGAGTTCTTGCTCGTACCTTCGCCGGAAGAAGTCGGTCCACGCGTCGTAGTTGTTGGGGAAGAAGCGCGGCTCGGTGCGCTGCTGTCGCTGAGGGTGAGGAGCACGGCGTCGATCTCGGCATCGAGCGCGCCGTGTCCCACTGGCGGCGGTGGGATCGGGACGCACCCCGCGCTCAGGCGCCAGCCTCCGGGCACGCGGAAGTCCCGCGGCGCCGGGTAGCCCTCCATGTGGAGCAGCCTGCCCTCCCATTGGTGCCGACACCGCCGGCCGAAGCCGTTGTTCGCCGCGACGTCACCGTAGCACGCCATTGCTCGCTCGAGGAGATTGAGGAGAGAAGTTTGGGCTGGGGAGAGAAGGGAGACGGGGGTGGTGAATGTGGTCAGACGCGGCAGTTCCGCGATAAATAAATGAAACCGCGCGTGAATTCGAGGCGACGTTATTAACTCGCCGCGTGGAAGCGACGCGTCCGCGCGCGGAAGACGATGCGATGAGGACGACGATCGACATTTCTCGCCGACAAGTTAGGGCCACCAGGCGCACGGAAAGTTTCCTCGACATTTCCCCCGCTTTTGTTTCCTTCGGACTTCGCGAGCACTCTTGGGGGGGGGGGGGGGTGGGGGGGGGATTGACATGAGCTCGCCGGATGGATGAAAGCCCAATCCAAACGAAAACGAGAAATCGGGGGCGCAACTGAACCATTTTTTATTGTCCGGATGAAAAAAAAGTCTGTCGGAACCTTGTTCTTGAGACGGCTGGAGATACTCTAAGGGTGACTTCTTTTGGGCTTCTTGAGCAGCTTCGAGGTTGTGGGCAGCTGAAGCCCAAGAGATCACTCAGGCTTAATCTGGGCTTTTTTCCACCGAGAAGCTCCTACGTAGTGTAATAGTAGAAACTGGTAGGGAGCAGTTTCCCGAGCTTCTCTGTTTGGAAACCGAACCGGTACCTCAAATTACCCCTCTCTTTCAGTAGTATTTACAAGCAAATGCCACTCCACACAATAACAACAACAGATAACGTTTGTTTGAGCTCTAAAGAAAAAAAAAGAAAAACATAACGCTGCCTCGACCTGCTCCCGTCTCCTCCCGTGACCCTGTAAAAAGCTAGCGTTCTTCCGCCGCCACCGCCGCCGCCGCCGCCGCCCCACAGCCTCCTCCGTCACCGCCCACGGCCGCCTCCGCCACCTCACGTCCGCCGCCGCGCCGCCCCCACGGCCTCCTTCGTCGCCGCCCACGGCCTCCTCCGCCGCCGCCCAATGGCCGCCTTCGCCGCCGCCCACGGCCTCCTCTCGCAACTGCCCCACGGCCGCCTCCGCCGCCGCCCACGGCCGCCTCCGCCGCCACCCACGGCCGTCGCCGCCCACGGCCGCCGCCGCCCACGGCCGCCTCCGCCCTCGTCGTCGTCGTCTGTTCACCACCAACAGACGAGCTCGGGCGCAACCTCCCCAACCAGCGTCGAGCTCGAGAGCTCGAGATCGCTCGAGCTTCTTCTGCACGAACGGCGCTGACCTCGTGCTCGTCCTCCCTGAACCCACATCAGCCAAAAAAATCCAGAAGCCCCAAAGAAGTCTCCGCGCACAGTTTCTGGAGTTTCTGTCCGCCGCTGCTTTTCCTGACCGAAAACCAGAAGCGAGCTTCTGCATAAGCAGCAGCCCAAAAGAAGTGTGCCTAAGCCTAGCGTGGTGCACCTGAGCTCCAAACAGATTGATCGAAGCTAGCCTCACTTGTATAGATCGGCCATTTAAGGCCCCGTCACACATATATTGAGGGCCTTATTCATGTGGGAAGATCGCTGGCGTTCCAAAATTCTATCGTCTGTCAAGATAGTTTCTTCGCGGGGATATCAACTGCACACTAAAAGAAGATTTTTTTTAATGTACCTACCAAGAAATCATTCTAAAACTGAACCACCCAAATTTTTAAGGGGGCGTGCTGAGCGTCCCCCGGGGGATCAAATGCCCCGATCCCCCGGGTCGCCAGCCGTCCGATCGACAGATCTTACCCATCCATGCACGGTCAACGACAGCGAACAACAACAGAAAAAAGAAAAAGCAAAAAAGCACACTCCACGATCTCGTGATGGAACTCCCGCACATGGCACTGCCACAGACCCTCTCTCTTTCCCGTCCCCGCTCCTCCCGTCAACCACAAGCGTCGCTGGAGCACTTGATGCGGAGCCTATGGGCGCCGCCGCAAAACCTTTCAAGGACTCGCCGGATAACTGATGCAGCATCTTCTCATCCCCTCCGCCGGCCACGCGGTCATGGAGAAAACCGACGCCTCGGCAGCATTGGAGTTGGCCACCTGTAGCACCGCCGCCACGGCAAGGTAGCACCGCCGGTCGCCCCTTGCAGCAAGGTTGGTCAGCCCTTGTAGCAAGGTCATCCACCATTTGTAGCAGCGCCGCCACGCCATGGTAGCATGGCAGACCGCCTTTTGTAGCGACGCCCGGTCGTCAGTTGCCGCCGCCGCTGCTACCCACGCCCACCACCACTGTTGCGAACGGCCGACGCCGCTGATACCCACGGCCTCCGCCGCTGCTACCCACGGCCACCACCACTGCTGCGAACGGCCGCTGCTACCCATGGTCGCCTCGCCGCCGCTGCTACCCATGGCCACCACCACTGCTGCGAACGGCCGACGCCGTTGCTACCCACAGCCGCTGCCGCTGCTACCCACGGTCGCCGCCGCTGCGGCGAACGCCCGCCGCCGACGCTACCCATGGCCTTCACAGCTGCTACCCACCGCGCCTCCACAAGGGTAGCAGCCCGTCCTGTGCCCTCGACGACGGGACACGGAATCGGCACGGCCGATTGGGGAGGCGGCGTCGGCGTCGAGGCTGCCGCTCGTATGAGGGCCAGAAGCTCGACGGGCGGCGCTCAGCGTGGATGCAGACGAGCGCACGACGGCTGGAGGGAGGACGTCGGGGCAGCAAGGCGGCCACGCGCAGCGGAGCCGGAGCTCGGGGCGAGGGTGGACGAGGGTGCGGCGGCTGCGAGGTGGAGGAAGTCCGTGGAGGTGGCGGCCCTGCGTATGGGAGGCGGGCGATGGATTGGCGGTCGCACGCGACACTACATCAGCCTGCGCCGCGTGCATCAGCGATGAACAGCCGCTGGACGGAGCTAGAACATGGATAAGGTGGGGAATTTTCTACCGCTCAGTTTAATGGGTCCCACCCATGTGCGTGTGTGGACAGAGCATACCATGCGTGGCAGGAGGCGGAGGATGGAACGCTTTGATCCCCCGGGGGATCATAAGCATTTTCCTAAGAGTATTAGACCATATTATATGTGCAAATCACCAACTGGTTGCACTTCAAAAGATTTTAGGTACCTCTGGCCAAAAAGATAAATAGTTGCCGATCCATCTAGAATCTAGCGGAATTTGAACTACACATGCATGTTTGATAGGTTGCCCATGATTTTTCAAAAAAATTATCTTTAGATTCACAACTATTTATTTTATCATAGATCCACAAAGATTTCTGAAAGATTATGATAATAGGTAAGAAAGTTCGTGTCCGCCGTGGAATAGAAGTATTAATATGGAAGGAGCTAGGTCGACGGCATTGCAATCAGCATAGGTAACACCATCATACGCCTGTTAACCGTGCTAATGACTTTTCTACGCTGACGGCCGAGTTATGGAAGGATGACCTACGTCGATGGCTCCGATAAATGGCCGTCGGTCCATTGGGGTCTAACTTTTTTAGATAAGGGAATATATAAATATCAGAAGATATAAATTACACCCAACCTCTGCAAACAACGCACCACCCTAATAGCAATACAGATGCATACAACCAAAATGAGCAAAAAAGAAACTAAAAAAGGTCACGCGACAGCATTCTAGCCCTAGCAGCAAAAATACAATCACCACCATGACAACACCTGAACTTGAGGCTCTTCAAAGAACAAAGATCTTAGGTTTTCACTTTAAAGATAGTCCGTGCTTTCAAAAGAATGTCAAGGTCATTGCTATGCACAACGAATTAAGGCCAAATCTTGAATTTTCATCCTGAAAGGCAGCTGAACTTCACCAGTGCTACCGCTCCCACTTTCATATTGCTGCTGCAAGCACAGAACACCAAGCAAGTTCCTCACTAGCGCATAGATTTAGACCTCCATTGTTAGTACTCCAAGTCCGGCCACCATGATATTCTCCGCCTCTGACTTCACCCAGGACCAAAATGTCGTTGTATGACAAGAAAGAACAGAGCTTCGCGCCGCTCCCTCCGAAACCAAACGGTCGGAATAAACACATGGGTGAGCACGACCGAATACCACCCTGTCCAGCAAACTCCATGCATCATGTGCACTGTTACATTTGCCGGTGGTGCCTTCCGGAACTCAACACACTGGCCAGATCGAGAAGGACATGCTCAGGCAGGTCTTCATCTTCGCACAAGAGCAACCCTAGGACCGCCACCTTTATTCAGGTCGTGCCCCAACGCCGTCGACCATCGCAGGCCAGCCGAAGCTACGTGGAGACACCAGGAAGACATGGGCAACGCCTTGCAACCAGCCAGCCCTCCACCAGCGACAGATGGGATCACAGAGAGGACAAAGAGGAGAAACCTAGGGTTTTCACCCAATCAGCCCGTCCCCCTGCACCACTACCCCCGCAACCCGCCGCCGGAGGCAACCACCACCGCCACCATCATGAAGTCTTCCGCCGCCAAGCCTCGGCCCGCTCGAACCCATGCACCTGGCCAAACCCATCTGAGACGGGGCGGCGAGGTTCAAAGCTGAGCCGCCGCCGGTGTCCGCTGTGGCCGTCATGGGACCAACGCCGAACCCGAGCTCCTGAAAGTGCCCCGCCGCCATGGAGGAAGAAGGCTCCAACCCCTCCCCTGTGACGCGGGTGATGAAGATCCGCCGCCGCCGGCGTCGCCCGGGCTTAGTCCGATGACCCCTTCCTGCGGCGGTGACGGAGGGGATGGGAGAGGCAGAGGCGCCCCGTCGCCCTCGGGGTGGGGGTAGGGGGGGTTAGGGTTGAAGGTAGAACCCCTTTTTTTTCCGCCGGGGGCGTCTAACTGTTTTCCTATAGTGAATTCTACCGGTTTATTCCATGTGGGATGCTATGCAACTACTTTTATACTCCCTCCGTCCCAAAATATAAGGCGTCTAAGGATTAGTTAAAAGTCAATGTTTTTAAAGTTTGACCAAGTTTATACATAAAAATATAAATATTTACAATACTAAATCATTATCAATAGATTCACCCTAAAGTATATTTTCTTAATATGTCAATTTGATATTGTAGATGTAAATATTTTTTCTAAATATTTGATCAAAGTTTGTAAGGTTTGACTTTTGACCAACCCTTAGACGCCTTACATTTTGGACGGAGGGAGTATGATATAATGGGTTTTTCTTGGATTATTAGATATTTTTAACATGATTCGTGCAAGTTCTGGCTCAAGTGAGGCGATACATGTCTTTCATCAGCTATGCGCAACATCGCAACACTGCCAGGTGGAGGTATCTAAGCATTATGATCGCAAAAAAAACCGCCTAGGACTTTCATGACATACCTTGTAAGAATTATTTTTAATAACTTAAGCAATGTTAATCGGTTTCCTTTAGAAACAAAACAATCCCCAACTCTTGTACAAAATGGCTACTATACTGATCCACAATATCTTAAAAGCGCCACGGAGTAAATCTTAGTTTATAAGAAGCTTCTTGATTTATACCTACATCATCAAATTGTTCATTCGAAATATGGCTTTTATCAAAATGCATTAAAACAAAGTAATCATTTTTAAATACTATATATGGCTACCTTTCATAAAAGTGAATTTTCACGTGCATTATATTTGCATATGTAGATAACGAAAAGACTTGACAGGCCATAGCAACACACGAGTATTGTGCTAGTTTCACATAAGGTTACAAGATGCTTTCGGTGTGCGATTGATATCCCCGCGAAGGAGTCTGTCTTGGCCGTGGGCACACCATCTAATTTTGGAACATCAGCGATCTTCCGTATCACACATAAACACGGCCTTTCATTTGTGACGGAGCCTTTGAAGGACACATCTAGGGAGCACGCGCGTGCTCGTTGGTAGAATCTGACATACCTATATTTATAGTAATATTTTGTATGATTAAATTTCACAAAAGTCAAAAAAAAAACTCTAAAAGCAGGCACGTGGTCGCAGTAACGCAAAGAAAAAAACAACCTGGCCGAACCTGAGCGTCCACAGCTCAGCTCACGAGCACCTCCATGCCCACATAGTCTCACATGGATGCCTAATGATTACTTTCCAAAATTATTTCAAAAAGCTATAACTTTTATGTCGAATCTCGAAATTATGATTCACTTTTACTTTCGGGATTCTGACAATGAGATCTTCAAAACAAGTTTTCATTTCCATATGTTTCGATGAAATCTATTAAGAAGCAGCTTTGATATTTTGATATGTGACAGAGCAACTCCATTTAAAAAAAACAACTTTGGTGCACGATGAAAAAGGTAAATTCACATCGATATTAGGAAACTTCCCAAGAACAATAGAAAATTCATAACAACTAAAAATCAACTTAGTCTTGACCGAATACAATAAATGATGGCAACCCATTTTCTCGTCACTAACGAGACACACTTCTAGAACACCATGACCTATTATTGTTGCGAAGTTTTTTACCATTTAGCCGAAAATTACCCACTGATGAAGCGAAGTTGTCTACAAAAGTTGGATACAAAGTTGTGCACCAGAATTGCACCGTCGGGCTCCAAACTTGCTCTACCGTGGACCAAAGTTGCTCTGTGGGGAATCAAAATTGCTTTGTCACACACCAAAATTGTTCAGTGGGCCGGGCATCAAATATGCTTTTCCGGGCACTAAAATTGCTCTATGAGGCACCAATATTTTGCCGCCGGGCACTGAAGTTGTTTTGTCGGGACCAAACTTGCTCCAGCAGGCACCGAAAGTTATGCCTTCGGACACCAAAATTGTATCGTTGGACACCAAAGTTGTATTGTCGGAGACCAAAGTACATGACAAAAAGCAACTTGAGTAAAGGAACTACACTAGTCAACTTTTGCAGCGGTAGGCAACTTTGGTACAGTGGTAGGTGACTTCGCATAGGGTTAGGAAACTTCACACCAACGGTTCTGAAGTTGTTCCGTTGGGTTCTGAAGTTGCTCTGTCTGGCAGCAAAGTTGCTCCGTTGGGTTCCAAAGTTGCTGTGCTGGCAGCAAAGTTGCTCCGTTGGGTTCCAAAGTTGCTCTGGTGGACAACAAAGTTGCTCTGTCGGGTTCCAAAGTTGCTCCGTCGGGTCCCAAAGTTGCTTCGTCGGGTTCCAAAGTTTCTTCGTCGGGTTCTGAAGTTGCTCTGCTGGGTAGCAAAGTTGCAAAGTGGGCTTGAGATTACCTCCCCAGATACTGCTGACCTGAAAGGAACGCCACAGCGTGGCATGGCGCGATGGTCTGGAGGGCAAGGTCACTCCTGTTGTGGGAGATGTGGCCGAATCAGATGGCCTCCGGCTGCACCCGCTGGGACTTGAACGGGTCACACTTGTTTCCTATGCTTTTGGAGACACATACCTGGTGGCCGCCGATGAGCTCATGGAGGAAGGCTGGCGATGATCGACAGGGACGGAGGGAGGACTACGACTACCGTCTACTGTAGTGTTACCCATGTCCTAGGCAGCCCTAGCTCTGAATCAATCTGGACTGAAGGACCGCGACGGTGGGAGCAGCGTCGTGAAGGCCTTTACAGCCGCCGCCTCTCACCCGCTCACGCCCAAACTATTCCCCCTCTCCTCCTCCGCCTTGCACTACCGAAAAGCATTATAGGCGACTTAGCAATGACGAAAAGCAACTATTGCAACAAAGTTGCTAGGATGACTCGGCCGGCATGAGAGGGGAAACGACTAACTCGGCCACCGTGGGGGTGTTTCGGAAAGCAAAGCTCGCTATGCCAGAGCCACCAAATGTGGAGCGATGATACTTACAACTGTGCTCGTTAGTAGCGAGGGCTCGGATGGCTTAATCGGCAATATTGTTGCTGCGACCGACTAGGGTCAAACCTTGTGAACTACATCATGGGTGCGGCCAACGACCTAGAGTTGCTCGTATCATTTCTTTTGGTGCATTAGGCGTTGTTGCTACAGCTGTTGTGAAGCCTACCATCGTTGTGAATCAAATGTTTTTGTTGCACATCAAAGTTGTTTTGTCGCACACCAAAATTGTTTTGTTGCACAACAAAGTTGCTCCATCGCGCATCAAAGTTTCTTGTTAAACAACCCATTGAAACATATGAAAATGTGGTCTGGTTTCGAAGCTCTCGTCGTGAGGATTGTAAAAGTGAAGACAGATTATAATTTTGCCGCACGATTTAAAAATTTAAGTATTTTTAAAAAACATCATGTGTTATCAGCCTACCATTTTTATTTTTTGAGGACGCACGGTTTGCGTCCGCCCGGCACTTCGGTTTAGCACGCGCCCGCTCGCAAGAATTCATGGCGTTTGAATGGCCCGATATATACAAGTGAGGCTATCGTCGATCGATCGATCGATCCGTTTGGAGCTCATATGCACCACGCGCGGCGTATGGTGGTTGCATCCAATACGTTCTCTAGCTAGGAGACACGCAGTCATCAACCTTGTGTAGTACTAGTACTCCTACTCGTATAGTCGTATCTACCTCGACTCGAACTCCCACCCTTGCCGTGAAAACAAGCATACACGCCGGGTATATATACTAGCTCCATACACGCCGGCCGGCCTTGGATCGAGAACAGCAAATTATCGATCTAGAAGAAAGGCTATCTTGTTCAGATGGACATGGCCGTCGCTGGCGAGGAGGCCGGCCTGACTAATCGTCATCTATATACCCTAGACCTTGTGGGTTTCGGGCGTCGCAAGCTCTTGGACCGCGGCGTGGTTCTATCGCTCACCGAGGACGTTGACGAGGATGCGTACAATATTATCTGCGTCGACGGCTCACGAGTGACCAAGAAGGCCAGCGAAATTCTCGGCATCTTTGACAGAACCTTTGTGCACGTCGGACAGATCGTCGGGTCGGTGTCCGACTACGGCGGCCAGATCGGCGTCGTCACCGGGGTCACCACCAAGCTCAACGTGGTCCAGCTCAACGAGCGCCTCGTAGCGACAAAGTGTTGGGGTTGAATCTCTCAGCCCCTTTCTTCTACCTCTAGCTCACACGGGAACAACAATGGAGACTCAAGTATTTTGGTGTCGTGCTGCCTCACACAGCTCCGACGTTTTCTTCTCTATTGCTACTGTCAAATAAACATAATACAACGCTTTAAATAGACACACATGCACTGCCGAAGCGAACTATTAATCCTACTTTATGGCACTCGCCTTCTAAGCTATCCACTAACACATGCACTCACACCACACCGGCCACTCTCACGACCAGGCCAAACATTCACACACGCACCAAGCTAGCTAACGAACTATGACCATGTCTTCTCCTAGAATCACTCCAGGATAACCACACGCTCATGCAAGCCATAAACTCGACACCTTTGCGCACCAAGTCGTTTCACACGACCTCGCTGCATCTCACAGCACCATTGCATCACACCTTACCGACCGCATCGCACGGCAGCTTGGCATCTCGCCATTTCCGCGCTCAGATGAAGGTCCACCGGCCGACGGTTCACTAGCTAGATAAACTACATGCAAACGAAAATATAAATGCAGATACATGAATCAAGATTATGCTAACACAAAGGCCGTCGTAGGCGTGTCGCCGGCTGCCCTGCGGCGCGTCCGGGCGCTCAGCCTTGGGGACTACGTCGTGTCCGGGCAGTGGCTGGGGCGGGTGGCCGAGGTGTCTCTGGACGTGGAGGTCTCGTTCGACGACGGCGCTGTCATGATCTATAGAGTCGCCGACGCGGGGTCGGAGGAGCTCCGACCGCACAAGCGGCGTGTCGTCTTCCCCGAAACGAACACCGGCTTCTACCCAGGCAGGCGCGTGTTCACCGGCGGCGACTCCTCGGACCGCAAAGAAGGCAAGGTGACCAAGGTGGAGATGGCTGACGTTCTTGTCTACTGGATCGCGTCTGCCGCGGGACACGGCATGGAGTTGGCCCCTCCGGCAAACCAGAATCCTGGCAATCTGACCTTTTTCTGCTCCGCGCCAAGATGCGTCTGGAGTCTTGGCGACCGCTGCTTTCTTGATACAGATATAAATAACCTGCAAAATGAGCAACGGTCGCCGGCGTGGACACCCGCCACCATGACCGTCTCCCTCACCACCAGCTCTATCGAGGTGCTGTGGCAGGACGGCAAGCGACAGAATATGGCACACTCATCAGCTGTCTACCCCGTCCTGTTCCGGAGCGAGCTCGATTTTCTCCCAGGGCAGTACGTTGTTGACAACTCTCCTGATGATGACAACATTATCTATGCTGCTGCGGTTGATGGTACCGAAGAAGAAGAAGAAGAATACGCCGTGGGTACTCCTGCTTGCCGTGGATCAAAGAGGCGCGTCGGCGTCGTGAGAAGCTTAAATTCCAAAGAGCAAATAGTAGAAGTATCGTGGTTCAAGGCGGGGTCTGAGAGCAGCTGGGAGGTGGAGTGCGACAACACCGTAAGTGCGTACGATTTGGCAATGGACCTTGAACACTCTATTTTCTATGGAGACGTCGTCGTCCGTCTACTACCAGACGTAAGCGGAAGTGCACCACTAGTGCAGCAACCAGTACGGGTGAAGAGCGCCCCAGCTGATCTTTCATGGGTCGGACGCGTTGTTGACCTTCATCGCGGGCATGTCCAAGTCAAGTGGGGTGACGGCAGCACAACAATGGTATGCATGATCTACGACTCCACTTTACAAGAGCACCTATCTCAATTCTCAACTATATTACTAATACATTTCTTTTATCGAAAAAATCTCAATTTTCAACTCGACTTATTAAGTGCTTATTTTCAATATGATGTCTCAGGTATTACCCCATGAGATCAGTATCGCCAACAAAATACACTTTACGCAACTACGGGCTGAAATGGGCCTCAATAATTGGTTGGAGGAAGGTGTCGATGCTCCTCAAGAATCGGATGTTGTCAACACGGTATATATCTATCCACCTAGATACATTGTCATATATTTGCACAATAACCATGCATTTCCATGCCTTTGTAATTATGTAAAGATTATGCATAACCTAGCTAGTAATGATGTGGCGGTGTATCTAATTATAACCAATTGCAGGACAATGATCAAAATGATCCAGCAGATGCTACAAACGTCCAAGGCAACATGGTTCAAGGCAGTGACGGCTCTATGAATGAATTAGATGGCTCTGTTTGTGGCAATATGACGGAGACAAGAATCGGGGAAATTTTAGATGACAATAGCGACGATGTGGTCATCAATACTACATATGCCACTAGAGAAGATGATCCTTCTAAATGGTCACACTTTGATGTAGTGAAGAGCCCTCAAGATCACCATTACCTTGACACCATTGAACAGGTAGGCACATGCACCAAGACCATCTTTTTTTCCCTTATTTTCAATGTTTCACCTTTTTAAAATTGCTTTTCTTATCCAAATACTACTGGGATAGAACAACTTAGAAAGTCGTGCATTGTACGCCCTGGAGTTTTCACTCATGGGTGGATGTGCTCCTTTTATTTAAAATGCATTTTAAATACGTGTAAATGTTCTTGCTAGCTGACTAGCTAAGAGATGTGCATCAATGCGTGTGAACGCGATGTGCCTATTTCGATAAGACTACTCATAGTGGGAGTAACATAGCAAGTAACATCACACATCTCAAATCATTTTGGTGACATGGCATGCTAATAAATGAAAAAAAAGAGTGAGGTGGTAACTAGCTATGTTACCATAACATCACACACCTCAAGGCAAGATGAGTCTACAACATAATAAATGTTACAATGTATGACACCACATATAAGTTACTACACACTATGAAGGTAGTAACATAGACTAGTAACATGGCATATGTTACTAGTCTAAGTTACTCCCTACTATGACCAGCCTAAGTGACGACATCATTAACTGGAGCACACACTATAGACAGGAGACATTCCCTACAACAAAATGTATCCAAAATCATGCCATGACAAGAAAGTTAAACAACTCTTTTTTTTGCAAATCAACTGCAGGGCGGCGGCGGAAACAGCTGGGTCAAAGCCGTGCAGACGGAGTGGAAAATACTTATGAACGACTTACCAGGTACGTACAGCACAAGTCGAAGTTGGCATTTGAAAAGTGCATAACCATATATATGGCTGTCTCAATAAATGAAATTGACATACCAATGTGATGCGTACGTATATATGCAGACACTATTTACGTGCGTGCGTTTGAGGACCGGATGGACCTCCTCCGGGCGGTGATGCTTGGCGCGAGCGGGACGCCATACCAGGACGGGCTCTTCTTCTTCGACCTCCAGCTGCCGCTGTCCTACCCGACTATGCCACCACAGGCATACTACCACTCGTTCGGCCTACGTCTCAATCCCAACCTCTATGAATCTGGCACGGTCTGCCTCAGCCTGCTAGGTACGTTTGGCGGCGAGGGCACCGAGGTATGGTTGCCGGGGACATCGAGCCTCCTCCAGGTCCTCGTCTCAATCCAGGGGCTCGTCCTCAACGACCAACCATACTACAATGAGCCTGCGTATGAGACCTTTGTTGGTACACTGGTGGGACAACGCAACGCGCTGCCCTATGGCGAGAACGCTTACCTGCTTAACCTCCGGACAATGCTCTACCTGTTGCGCCGACCACCACAAGGATTTGAAGAGTTCGTGAAGGATCACTTCCGTCGCAGGGGGAGATTTGTTCTCAAAACATGCGAGGCATGCCTTCAAGGATGCGCCATTGGCACGCTCGCCGGTGATGCTCACGTCACCAAGGCAGACAAGGAGCAGCCATGCTCGGCTGGGTTAAAGCTTGCACTCAGTAACTTAGTGCCAAGACTTGTGGCAGCCTTCATGGATATTGGTGCGGAGGGGTGTGATGGCTTCCAGCTCCGCGAGCCTCGTGAACATGTGATGTTAGGCTGGTACAATCTTATGCTTGTAATTAGGAGTTTTTGGCAAATCCTTTACTCTTTTTTCCTTCGGATCAAAAGGATTTTACCAAAAAATTATTGACTTCAGTTATCATCTTGTATTTAACACTATATGTGCAATAGGATTTCTATGTTTTAATACCGTATGTATACGTTTTTTGTGATGTATCCGATACGGATTAGTACTCCAATCGGTATAGCCACCCCTTGTACCAAACATAGCGATGGGTTTTTCCCTCGCCCTATATACACAAAAAGCATTAACATGGTATCGCCCCAAATCCCCATTGCCGCCACGCAGTTCCTCTGCCGCCACCACACATCGCCGCCGCAAGTACTTTGTCCCCAACGCTACACCCACCGCTGCCCAGAACCACAAGCCAAAAACACCAGCCGGCGTCACATATCTTTTCCGCCACCGCTCATAACATACACACAAAAACACAAAGCCAATCAAAACCCTATGCCAAGCACAATATATATAACTATGATTCACCTATCTGCACTAACAATTTATGCTAAGCAATACAAGAAATTATGTGATAGCAAGATATATAACTTCAAGCATGAAGGCTGTCATAAAGTAAAGTACACAAGTAAATAGCTTGGGTATAGGAATAACCGAGGTGACGCACGCGGATACGACGATGTATCCCGAAGTTCGCACTCTTGCGAGTTCTACTGTCACGTGGGCATTATCCTTCGGGTACTCGACATTGCTATAACCGGTGTAGATTATGGAGGTGGACTAGCACAAGGACTCAATAAGCTGGTTCCGCACGTAATATCGACTTGGACTACAAAAAAGGACTCCAATATGTATTATACTAGAACTCTTGTAAATCCTAGCCTGGTTGCATATATAAAGCCAGGCAGGAGCACCCCTTAGATTATATTATGATAACGCAACACGCATAGACGCATACAATGATACCCACCAATTAGAACTAGATCAGACCAGATACAATCCGCCTACGGCGGCACCCTGTACACATATATTCATATACTGGATTGCTAGCAGGACGTAGTGATCCTCCACCGCGGGGACGTGAGCCTAGGTACGTCGTGCGAAATCTTGCTCCCGGAATCTTCGGGCGTCGCCTTTCCTACAACCGAAGTCCCTAACCTTGTCCAAGGGCACAACCTCATTATTGACGCCGTCTGTGGGAAGTGCGGCGATTGGATTTCGTTATCTGGGCGGGATACCTCACCATCAACAATGGCGGCTAGATCCCATCTAGTTGTTCATCTGCATCAAGCACAATCAATTTCGTCGCAATTGCAAGGCAGCAGGCGAGTCGGCAAACTTGACAAAGTGTGCGTTCCTGCGTTGGCGTACGTCTCCACGTGGCTAACTCCGAGGTCCATACAAATCTACGCCGGAACCATCCGCACGGTGTTCATTACCAGATTTTTTTTCCCAAGTCAAATGAGTCACATGGCAAGTTCGATAGGAGGCGACCGTTCAAGTTCCAAGAAAGACATGTACGTACTGGTTCTAGATTCTAGTACCAGTGGATTTATTGCTAATCCACTAGATAAAGAAACCATTTCATCTCCCGAATGAAACTAGTGTTCAATCATGTATCACTAATTCCTATCTTTCTTACGAACTCGTGCGAGAAGCTAACTACTGATCGGGTCCTCGAGAACCAGTCGACCAAGTTTACTTCCGTCCTCATAGCCTCAAGGGGAGTTGTCGACTGAATTGAGCCACATGGAGGAGCAATCTCACGAGCTGAACGACTGGCAGCACCGACATAAGATTGCACCACCACTACACGATGATGCGACACGACTATCCGATCGGAATCAAACTTCAGCTTCCTCTGCTGCGACAAACTTGTTCGCCATCGTGGACTTAACGCGCTCGGGGGCTCGCCCATTGAGGATCCGTCACATCGACGGCGTCCTCTTCATCGATTACTTCCGGCCAGGCGTCGCGCGACTACATCGACTGCACTAGCCACATGACCTGCTTCCACGTCGGCTCCGCCGCAGCCGATAAAAAAGCTAAGTGTTCATCTACTAAGAGTCAATTATTATTTACTTTCATCACACCTGAATACTCGGGAGCTGCGCCATTACATCATTACAAGAAATACACCCGACACTCGGGGCTGCATCATTACATCGTTACCGCAAATACATCTGATTACTCGGTTACTACGAAGTAAACTATCGATTGATGACGGGGTATACGCCTCAACATATATATATATCATCGACTTCAAGAATCTGACACCTCACATGTGACCTGAGTAGTTGCTAAGATCCTTGTCCGATCCTTGAAAACTCCAACCCAGTTGCAACCCAACTGTTAGGTTGGTAAGGCATTCCGACCTTGGGCGGCAGGCTAATGAAAAAGGCTCGACATATGGTGACCACGTAATGGATCGTATCATCGTCATCAACATTACAAGTCTCAACATCATTATAAGTTGCAAAGACAATATTTCTTAAGTAACAAATATTTGACATCTCTTCACATTGTTCGCAGTTTACACGATGGGTCGAGTACTTCCCCACACACACTCGATAGAAAATTTCAACATCGGAGAAGCAAGGATCCGAAAAATTCGGAAACTGCGTCTACTCCCATCGGAAGCACGTGGATTTAAAAAAAACATCGACATCTTCATCAAGTTCTTCGAGTGGTACAACTTGAGTCTACGCGCGGCTGCAAGCACCCGCCCATAGACTCGGGGGCTACTCTCATAGGGACCGCTGGTCGCGCACCCGGTAGAAAATAACTTTGACTCTTCACCAAGCACAAGATATAATATTTTTCGACTGATCAAGACATTTGGATGATGGCAACTTTAGTCCCTGCATGAAGCTTCACTTCGGCCAGATACTCGGGGGCTACTGATGTGGGCATTACTGATACATTGCAAACGTATCTATAATTTTTGATGATCCATGCTTATTTTACACCAATTGTTGTATGTCTTTTACAGTTCGTGGTATTTTTATGCATTTTCTATAACTAACCTATTAACAAGATGCTAAAGTGCAAGTTCCTGTTTTCTGCTGTTTTATATTTTAGAAAAGTTGTACAGGAAAAATTCTCGAAATTGGACGAAACGAAAGCCAAAGTTCTTATTTTCCTGTCACGAAAACGGAGTCCGAAGGAGAGACGAAGGGGGGCACCAGGGCAGCCTTAACACCCCTAGGCACGGGGCCACCCCTGGCTGCACCTAGGCATGGTGTGGCCCCATCCGGGCGCCAACCGACATCGCCCTTTCGCCTATAAATTGCCCCGCGACGCGAAAACCATAAAAACCAGTTATATTCCCAGAAAAGTTCCGTAGCTCGGCCACCGCCGAAGACAAGTTTCGAGGGACAGAAGTCTTTGTTTCGGCACCCTGCCGGGATGGGGAATTGCCCCCGGAGCCATCTCCATCGATTCCAACGCCATCTTTATCGCCGTTGCTGACTCCCATGATGATGAGGACTAGTTCTCCCCCGGGGCTGAGGGCTTTACCGGTAGCTATGTGGTCTATCTCTCTCTCTCTCTCTCCCATGATATGATCTTTATGTGATCATGAGCTTTGTAATCTAGTTGCATAAGTAGATGTTATTTTTCAACTATTATGCTACTCAAGTGGTTTTATTATGTGATCTTCGGAGACACCTTGTCCCACAGTGTGAAGGTGACAGTGTGCATACCACGTGTGTCTCTTAAGCTTAATTTACAGGAAGTATTTATGAATTGTGGTGTCTTGTTAGTACTATCTTTGTATGCTCAAAGTGATAGCGTGGGGCGTCCATAGATTGGGAACGCGAACTTTAAGGAGTGCTTATGCAGCCCAACGCAGTGAATTTGTGTTTGTTATCCAACTGGAGAGTGATTCGGCGTAGCGTAGTGAAGAGATAATATTTATGTATTCAATTATGCTATCATTGTTGAGAGCGTCCACTAGTGAAAGTATGATTTCTAGGCCTTGTTTCTAAGCATTGAAACACCTTTACAACCAGTTCTGCAACATGTTTGCTTGATGTCATTTTTATTTCAGATTGCAATTACCACTTATAATCATCTATATTACTTGTATTTCACTATCTCTTCACCGAACTAGTGCATGTATACACCTAACAAGTGTATTGGGTGTGTTCGGAACACAAGAGACTTCTTGTATCTTAATTGAGGGTTGCTTGACAGGGGTGTCTTTGACCTCTACCTCCCTGAGTTCGTTAAACCTTGGGTGATCCACTTAAGAGAAACTTGTTGTTCTACAAACCTCTGCACTTGCAGGCCTAACACTGTCTACAAGAATACAAGCGTGCGTAGACATCAAGATCTTTTCTGGTGCCGTTGCCGGGTGATACGTCCATTTTGCATCACTATTTTATATCATAATTTGCTGTTATTCATTGATATATTTCATATTTGGAGATGATACTTATGTTATTTCATCTATTTTGCATGTTTCATGATTATCTGGGGATCGCGCACCGGAGCCAGGATTCTGCTGGAAAAAGCACCGTCAGGATGCAATATTTCGGAAGATCAACAGTTGACGGAAATTATATGAAAATTCCTATTTTTCCAGAAGTCGAAGGGAGCCAGAAGGGGAAGCCGAGGGGACCCGAGGTGGGCCCACCTCATAGGCCGGCGCGGCCCAAGGCCTAGCCGCGCCGCCCTGTGAGGAGGGGGCCCACAGGCCCCTCTCGCCTCTTTTTCTTCGCGTACGTCTTCGTCCCGAAAACCTAAGCCCCAGAGGATAGTCGCGAAGAGTCACAGCCGCCTCTGCGGGGCGGAGAACACCAGAGAGAAAAGAGCTCTCCGGCGGGCAGGAATCCGCCGGGGAAATTCCCTCCCGGAGGGGGAAAACGACGCCATCGTCACCGTCATCGAGCTGGACATCATCTCCATCACCAGCGTCATCATCTCCATCATCATCACCGCCATCTCCACCGCAGCACCTCGTCACCGCTGTAACAATTCGGGTTGGATCTTGATTGTTTGATAGGGGAAACTCTCCCGGTGTTGATTTCTACTTGTTATTGATGCTATTGAGTGAAACCATTGAACCAAGGTTTATGTTTAGATTGTTATTCATCATCATATCACCTCTGATCATGTTCCATATGATGTCTCGTGAGTAGTTCGTTTAGTTCTTGAGGACATGGGTGAAGTCTAAATGTTAGTAGTGAATTATGGTTGAGTAATATTCAATGTTATGATATTTAAGTTGTGGTGTTATTCTTCTAGTGGTGTCATGTGAACGTCGACTACATGATACTTCACCATTTATGGGCCTAGGGGAGTGCATCTTGTATTCGGTTGCTAATTTCGGGGTTGCCGGAGTGACAGAAACCTAAACCCCCGTTGGTATATCGATGCAGGAGGGATAGCAGGATCTTAGAGTTTAAGGCTGTGGTTAGATTTATCTTAATTACTTTCTTGTATTTGCGGATGCTTGCAAGGGGTATAATCACAAGTATGTATTAGTCCTAGGAAGGGCGGTGCATTAGCATAGGTTCACCCACACAACACTTATCAAAACAATGAAGATTAATCAGCTGTAGGAAGCAAAAGCACTAGACTAAATTCCCGTGTGTCCTCAAGAATGTTTGGTCATTATAAGTAAACAAACCGGCTTGTCCTTTGTGCTAAAAAGGATTGGGCCACTCGCTGCAATTATTTCTCTCGCATTTACTTACTCGTACTTTATTTATCTGCTATATCAAAACCCCCTGAATACTTGTCTGTGAGCATTTACAGTGAATCCTTCATCGAAACTGCTTGTCAACACCTTCTGCTCCTCGTTGGGTTCGACACTCTTATTTATCGAAAGTACTACGATACACCCCCTATACTTGTGGGTCATCAAGACTATTTTCTGGCGCCGTTGCCGGGGAGTGAAGCGCTATTGGTAAGTGGAATTGGTAAGGAAAACCTTTACTGTTTGTGCTGATTTTATTTCTGCTCTTGCTATAAGTCATTATGGAGAGATCTTCTCTTGAATTTCTATTTGGGAAATCTACTACTACTGCAACGGTAGTGGATGAGGCGCCAGGTGAGGAAGTAATACCATATAAAATACCTATGAAAATTATTGAACGTGTTATGGATAACCGCTATGAAGGGGATGGAACTGTCCATCCTGGTGATCATTTACTGTTTTTACATGAATTATGCGGGTTATTCAAATGTGTAGGTATTGCTATGGATGAAGTTAGAAATAAACTATTCTCTATGTCGCTGTCTGGTAAAGCAGCGCACTGGTATAAATTGCTGAAGAAAAGGGATTCTCTTAATTGGGAGGACACTGTGCCTTTATTTTATTCCAAATTCTATCCTCCAAGTGAAATTCACAAAGATCGGAACCGCATATATAATTTCTGGCCTCATGATGGAGAAAGTATTGCCCAAGCTTGGGGGAGATTGAAGTCTTTAATGCTCAAATGCCCCATTCATGAGCTTCCTGGTAATATTATTATTGATAATTTCTATGCAAGATTGTCTTTTCAAGATAAGACTCTGCTGGATACTTCTTGTTCTGGATCATTTACACGCAACAAAGAAGAGTTTAAAAGGGACCTTCTTGATCGGATCCAGGAGAATACTGAAGGATGGGAGAACGACAAAGATAGAGAGTCAGGTATAAACTTTGATTATAAATGCATTGAAGTTTTTATGGATACCGATAAATTTCGTAATATTAGTGCTACTTATGGTTTTGATTCTCAAGTCGTTGCAAATCTTTATAAAGCTTTTGCCTCTCATTATGAATTGCCTAAGAAGAATTTTGATAAGTATCATGAACCGTATAAAGATAAAATTGATTCATCTATAAACAAATGTGTTGTAATTGAAACTGTTGATCATGTTATTCCTGAAGCTTATATTGAAAAAACTCCTTTCCCTGCTAAAATGAAGGAGTACTCTATTATATCTAGTGCGGTTAATAAAAGTGCAAAGAAACCTATAGAACCTGAAGAACAAATTAAGGTTGAACCTGCTGCTGCAATAGTTAAAGATCTTGTGACTGAAAATGTGGAAGATGGTCACATTATTTTCTGTGAAGATGCTTCTAATATTGTTTCGCATCCTAATAAGTCTAGAAAAACTAGTGTTCCTATGCTATCTGTTAGAATTGGTGATCATTGTTATTATGGTTTATGTGATATTGGTGCAAGTATTAGTGCTATTCCTTATGAGCTTTATACGGAGATCATGCATGAAATTGGCTCTTGTGAACTTGAAGATATTGATGTGGTTATTCGGCTAGCTAATAGAGAAACTATCTCTCCAATTAGTATTGTTCGAGATGTGGAAGTTCTATGTGGTAAGATTAAATATCCTGCTGACTTTTTGGTACTTGGTTCTGCTGCTAGTAATTATTGTCCTATCATTTTTGGTTGACCTTTTCTAAATACTTGTGGAGCTGTTATAGATTGCAAGAAGGAAAAGATTGTTACTAAATTTGCTGGTGAATCTTATGAGTTTAATTTCTCTAAATTTGCCAAAACTCCTTATAAAGCTGATTTGCCTAATAATGATTTTAGAGTTGAACAGTGTGTGTCTATTGCTCTTGCTCCTAATAATCCTTTGCAGCAACATTTGGCGAATAGTGAGAGCGAAGTCTTTAGGGAAGAAAGAAATGAGCTTGATGAAATTTTCCTTCGTCAACCTATTCTTAAACATGACTTGCCGGTTGAAGATCTAGGTACAACACCACCACCAAAGGAAGATCCTGTTTTTGATTTGAAACCATTGCCTGATGATCTTAAGTATGCTCATATTGATGATAAGAAAATATATCATGTTATTATTAGTTCTAAGCTTTCAGATATTGAGGAAGAAAGGTTACTGGAAATATTGAAGAAACACCGAGGAGCTATTGGCTACACTCTTGATGATTTGAAGGGGATTTCTCCCTCTATTTGCCAACATGCTATCAATATGGAAGATGATGCAAAGCCTGTTGTTGAACATCAACGTCGTCTAATTCCGAAGATGAAGGATGTGGTAAGGAATGAGGTATTAAAACTTCTTGAAGGTGGTATTATATATCCTATTGTTGATAGTAGATGGGTTAGTCCTGTGCATTGTGTTCCTAAGAAAGGAGGAATGACTGTTGTGCCTAATGATAATGATGAGCTCATCCCTCAAAGAGTAGTTGTAGGTTATAGAATGTGCATTGATTATCGAAAAGTTAATAAGGTTACTAAGAAAGATCATTACCCTTTACCATTTATTGATCAAATGTTAGAAAGGTTGTCTAAAAATACTCATTTTTGCTTTCTTGATGGTTATTCTGGGTTTTCACAAATTGCTGTTAAAACTAAAAATCAAGAGAAAACCACTTTCACTTGTCCCTATGGAACTTATGCTTATAGGCGTATGCCTTTTGGTTTATGTAATGCTCCTGCTACTTTTCAAAGATGCATGTCTGCTATTTTTCATGGCTTTTGCGAGAGTATTGTAGAGGTATTCATGGATGATTTTTCTGTCTATGGGAATTCTTTTGATAATTGCTTGCGGAACCTCGATAAAGTTTTGCAGAGATGTGAAGAAACTAACCTTGTTCTTAATTGGGAGAAATGCCACTTTATGGTTAATGAAGGAATTGTATTGGGACATAAAATTTCTGAGAGAGGTATTGAAGTTGATAGAGCTAAAGTTGAAGCAATTGAGAAGATGCCCTATCTGAGGGATGTTAAAGGTATTCGTAGTGTTCTTGGTCATGCTGGGTTTTATAGGAGATTTATTAAAGATTTTTCCAAGATTTCAAAGCCTCTTACTAATCTTCTTCAAAAAGATGTACGTTTTGTTTTTGATGATGATTGTAAGGAAGCTTTTGAAACTCTAAAGAAAGCCTTAACAACTGCTCCTGTAGTTGAACCTCCTGATTGGAATTTGCCTTTTGAGATTATGTGTGATGCTAGTGATTTTGCTGTAGGCGCTGTTCTTGGACAGCGAGTAGATAAAAAATTAAATGTTATTCATTACGCTAGCAAAACTCTTGATGCTGCCCAAAGAAATTATGCTACAACTGAAAAAGAATTATTAGCTGTAGTCTTTGCTTGTGATAAGTTTAGATCCTATATTGTTGATTCAAAAGTTACAATTCATACTGATCATGCTGCAATTAGATACCTTATGACAAAGAAAGATGCTAAGCCAAGGCTTATTAGATGGGTACTTCTTTTGCAAGAATTTGATCTGCATATTATAGATAGGAAAGGTGCTGATAATCCTGTTGCTGATAATTTGTCTAGATTGGAAAATATTGCTTATGATCCCGTTCCTGTTAATGATAGTTTTCCAAATGAACAATTGGCTGTAATAAAGGTGAGTTCGCGAGATAGCCCTTGGTACGCTGATTATGCTAACTTTATTGTATCCAAGTACTTGCCTCCAACCTTTTCAGCTCAGCAAAGGAGGAAATTCTTTTATGACTTGAGGCATTATTTTTGGGATGACCCACACTTATATAAAGAAGGAGTGGATGGTATTCTGCGAAGATGTGTTCCTGAATATGAACAACAGGAGATATTGAGTAAATGTCATGGTAGTGCTTATGGAGGACATCACGCCGGAGATAGAACTGCACAAAAAGTTCTACAATTAGGTTTTTTTGGCCAACTCTCTTCAAAGATGCAAGGAAGTTTATTTTATCTTGTGATGAATGTCAAAGGGTTGGTAATATCTCCAGACGCAATGAAATGCCTATGAATTATATTCTTGTTATTGAACCATTCGATTGTTGGGGATTCGACTTCATGGGTCCTTTCCCTTCTTCAGAAGGTAACACTCATATACCTGTCGCTGTTGATTATGTTACTAAATGGGTAGAAGCTATACCCACAAAAAGTGCTGATGGTGAGACTTCTTTAAAAATGCTTTTAGATATTATTTTTCCTAGATTTGGAGTACCTAGATATATTATGACTGATGGAGGTTCTCATTTTATTCATGGAGGTTTTAGAAAAACTCTTGCTAAGTATGGTATTAATCATAGAATTGCTTTCGCTTATCATCCTCAAACTAGCGGGCAAGTAGAATTATCAAATAGAGAGATTAAATCTATTTTGGGAAAGACTGTTAATAAATCTAGAAAGAATTGGGCTATTAAATTGAAGGACGCATTATGGGCTTATAGAACTGCTTATAAAATCCCATGGGTATGTCACCTTATAAAATGGTTTATGGGAAAGCTTGTCATTTACCTTTAGAACTAGAGCACAAAGCTTATTGGGCTGTAAGAGAACTAAATAAAGATCCTAAACTTGCCGGTAAGAAGAGATTGCTACAATTGAGTTCTTTAGATGAATGGAGAAGTGAAGCATATGAAAATGCTAAACTCTTTAAGGAGAAAGTTAAGAAATGGCATGATAGAAGAATTATCAAAAGAGAATTTAATGTTGGGGATAAAGTCCTATTGTATCGGTCTCGTCTCAGATTCTTTGCAGGGAAATTGCTTTCAAAATGGGAAGGACCATATGTTATTGTGGAGGTGTATCATTCAGGGGCAATTAAAATTAGTTCTCTGCAAGGTGATGCCACACAAGTAGTGAATGGACAAAGACTCAAGCATTATATCTCTGGAGATTCTTATAATGAAGATGTTGATATTATCCAAGTGGTAACTCCGGAAGCTTTCATCAAAGGTCAAGTTGACAGTCCTGCAGAGTTCGACTTTGAATAGGTAACAGTACTGGTAATAAAATGTCCGCGATTTACTTTCCGAACAATGTTTTTGCTGTTTTTGGAAAATATGAAAAATTACGAGATCGAAACGGAGTGGAGGAGACGCACGAGGGCGTGCCCCCATAGGCCGGCGCGGGCCCCAGCCTGGCCGCGCCGCCCTATGAGGACACCGCCTCGTTGTCCCTCTCCGACTCTTGTTCGATCTGGTACTTTCCTTCTGTCGTAAAAATTACTGCTATATAATCCCCCGGACCCCTAGAGGTCCGTATATCGTTTTCTCGCCGTGTTTTGTTGCGAGCTGTTTTCTGCCAGGATCTATTTTCAATCTAGAAGCACCATGGTCTCCAACAACAAAGACAAGGAGCCTATGGAGGAAGATATTCAAGGTTTCGAGCTGAAAGAAGAATTCAAAGAGGAAGTGAAGGAGACGTCATCAATAAAAAGGAAGCGGCAAACTATGGGGAGTAAGCCAATATTGGTGGGATCGGTTAACACTAGACGTTCTTTTTCTCATAACTTGCAGGGACCTCTACCGCCTGCTCTTAGCCTCGACTCTTTCCCTTGTGTGGAAGAAGCACTACGGGTTACCGATGAGTTTTGTGATCAATACCGTGCGCTGAGAAGGGAAGTGGAGATACTTCTTGAGGAGAACAACCGACTTCGCAGAATGCTGGAGTATTACTCAATTCCTATCACAAGGCTGCCTCCGCCACTTTCAGATAACAATGAATCTCTTCGAGTCTTAGTGCAGAATTGCCAAACTGAGAAGCTGAAGCTGAAGGATATCCTTAAGGATCGCAGGAACGGACCATCACCATCAACACCAAAGCAGTAATTCATCATCGGTATTGGCATCCCCTTGGTTTGTTCCAAGCTTGGGGGAGTGCCGCGGTATCACATCATCACTATCTTTTACTTTTTATTATCAAGTAGTGTCATATCATGAGTAGGGAAGTTATCATATAAGATGTGTTGCGGTATGGAAGTACCTCTCTTTAGTTGGTTATCTATGTATCCCTTGTTGTGAGTTATCGTTATGGAATATTAATGAGAAGTTTTATCATTTACATATTGCACATCTTATTTTAGTTTGCAATCTCTATTATGTGATTCATCTTGTTGTTAGTATTGGCATCACTTTGGGAGCATTGAGTAAATCTATTTGGTTTTGGCAAACTTAGCATTGGTCAATAGCAACAACACTTTGAGTTTTAAGTAGAGAAGAGGAAATACATGTAGATATGTTATTATCTTTCTTGTTAGTTCTTAGCTTAGTATTCTGAAGTTAAAATTGTTGTGCTTACAAGTAAGATGCATGATTGTTTCTATCACATGTATATTTGTTTGTTTCCCTCGACTCTTATGCTTGCTAATCAACCTTGCTAGCCAAAGACCTGTACTGAGAGGGAATGCTTCTCGTGCATCCAAACCTTTAAAATCCATGCCATGTGTGTCCACTATAACTACCTATTATGTGGTATTTCCTGCCACTCCAAGTAAATACTTCATGTGCTACCTTTAAACAATTCAAAATTTATCATCTCTTATTTGTGTCAATGTTTTATAGCTCATGAGGAAGTATGTGGTGTTTTATCTTTCAATCTTGTTGGGCAACTTTCACCAATGGACTAGTGGCTTCATCCACTTATCCAATAACTTTGCAAAAAGAGCTGGCAATGGGGTTCCCAGTCCCAAGTTAATTAACTTTTGTAATTTTACAAATAGACACTCCTCCATGGTATGTGATTGTTGGACGGCACCCGAGGATTCGGTTAGCCATGGCTTGAGAAAGCAAAGGTGGGGAGGAGTGTCATCTAAATAAAGCTAAAATAAAAAGACACTCCTTCATGGTATGAGATTGTTGGCAGGCACCCGAGGATTCGGTTAGCCATGGTTTGTGAAAGCAAAGGTTGGAAGGAGTGTCAACCAAAAAGAAAACTTTATGGGAGCCGCTCTTTGAGAGTTTGTCTGGCAAGGGGGTTAGAGTACCCAGTACCAGTCGTTGACAACAATAAACACCCCTCAAAACTTTACTTTTATGCTCTCTATATGATTTCAAAACTTGAAAAGCTCTAGCACATGATTTAATCCCTGCTTCCCTCTGTGAAGGGCCTATCTTTTACTTTATGTTGAGTCAGTAAAACCTATTTCACTCCATCTTAAGCAAGCATTTGAGTTGTTGTGATCCAACCATCTATATTGTGATATATTTAATCATGCCTTTTATTCTTCCTTGTTTAGTACAAGTTTTATCTGATGAATATAGCTTTGAAGATTATCAATGATTATGAAGAGATTATTATGATTGAGTATGCAAGTTGTGCTATATAAGCTTTAATATAAGAGCTCCGCACGATAGATAAGTATAATCTGTTAACTGTTCTTTGACCAAGAACGAAGTTTGCCATCACCAATTATGATTTCCTATGCACCTTTACTTGTGATTTCCTTTTACTTGCTTAAAGTTGAATTATATGAGGAAGTTGTTCACTAGAATGTCTTGTGTGAGTTAATATGATGCTTCTTGTCCGTATTTTATTTATCGACTCTTCACTCCATAAACATGTGGTCTTGTTTACTGAGCTCAGTTTCGCTTGGGGACAAGTGAAGTCTAAGCTTGGGGGGAGTTGATACGTCCATTTTGCATCACTATTTTATATCATAATTTGCTGTTATTCATTGATATATTTCATATTTGGAGATGATACTTATGTTATTTCATCTATTTTGCATGTTTCCTGATTATCTGGGGATCGCGCACCGGAGCCAGGATTCTGCTGGAAAAAGCACCGTCGGGATGCAATATTTCGGAAGATCAACAGTTGACGGAAATTATATGAAAATTCCTATTTTTCCAGAAGTCGAAGGGAGCCAGAAGGGGGAGCCGAGGGGACCCGAGGTGGGCCCACCTCATAGGCCGGCGCGGCCCAAGGCCTGGCCGCGCCGCCTGTGAGGAGGGGGCCCACAGCCCCCTCTCGCCTCCTTTTCTTCGCGTACGTCTTCGTCCCGAAAACCTAAGCCCCATAGGATAGTCGCGAAGAGTCACAGCCGCCTCTGCGGGGCGGAGAACACCATAGAGAAAAGAGCTCTCCGGCGGGCAGGAATCCGCCGGGGAAATTCCCTCCCGGAGGGGGAAATCGACGCCATCGTCACCGTCATCGAGCTGGACATCATCTCCATCACCATCGTCATCATCTCCATCATCATCACCGCCATCTCCACCGCTGCACCTCGTCACCACTGTAACAATTCGGGTTGGATCTTGATTGTTTGATAGGGGAAACTCTCCCGGTGTTGATTTCTACTTGTTATTGATGCTATTGAGTGAAACCATTGAACCAAGGTTTATGTTTAGATTGTTATTCATCATCATATCACCTCTGATCATGTTCCATATGATGTCTCGTGAGTAGTTCGTTTAGTTCTTGAGGACATGGGTGAAGTCTAAATGTTAGTAGTGAATTATGGTTGAGTAATATTCAATGTTATGATATTTAAGTTGTGGTGTTATTCTTCTAGTGGTGTCATGTGAACGTCGACTACATGATACTTCACCATTTATGGGCCTAGGGGAGTGCATCTTGTATTCGGTTGCTAATTTCGGGGTTGCCGGAGTGACAGAAACCTAAACCCCCGTTGGTATATCGATGCAGGAGGGATAGCAGGATCTTAGAGTTTAAGGCTGTGGTTAGATTTATCTTAATTACTTTCTTGTATTTGCGGATGCTTGCAAGGGGTATAATCACAAGTATATATTAGTCCTAGGAAGGGCGGTGCATTAGCATAGGTTCACCCACACAACACTTATCAAAACAATGAAGATTAATCAGCTGTAGGAAGCAAAAGCACTAGACTAAATTCCCGTGTGTCCTCAAGAACGTTTGGTCATTATAAGTAAACAAACCGGCTTGTCCTTTGTGCTAAAAAGGATTGGGCCACTCGCTGCAATTATTTCTCTCGCATTTACTTACTCGTACTTTATTTATCTGCTATATCAAAACCCCCTGAATACTTGTCTGTGAGCATTTACGGTGAATCCTTCATCGAAACTGCTTGTCAACACCTTCTGCTCCTCGTTGGGTTCGACACTCTTATTTATCGAAAGTACTACGATACACCCCTTATACTTGTGGGTCATCACCGGGGAGGTAAGGTAAAAGGTACTCACATCCTCTGGCTACTAAGCTATCTAGTTGCTGGTGAGTGCTCGAAGTTATTTCTTTTAGATTCTGCAATTATATCTTTTTGTTTCTTGTTTTTATTTTCACTAGTTAGGCTTAATGGAAAATAACAAAAAAATAGAGAGCTTTATAGTATTTATCTTGAGTTAGGACATGAGGTATTTGAAGAGAAAATTAAAAAAACCTATGGAACTTTATTTGCATGCTAATAGAAATGTTATTAGTATGAATTCTTTGCACACCATTATTGCTAACACTATGGAAAATTCTATGCTTGGGGAAGCTAGTTTTTATAAAAATAATGTTTTTAGCTCCCCAGCTTTAGAGGAGGAAATTTGCTATGATGATACTATGCCTTCAATATATGATGATTACAATGATGATTATGTTATTTTCATTCCACCTACTATTGAGGAGAAAATTAATTATGATTACAATATGCCTCCTATATTTGATGGTTATGGTGATGAGAATAATAATGATAGCTATTTTATTGAATTTGCTCCCACTACAATTAATAAGAATGACTATCCTTATGTGGGGAGTAATAATTGTTTTATGCATGTGGCTCATGATAAGAATGTTTTATGTGATAGTTATATTGTTGAGTTTATTCATGATGCTACTGAAAATTATTATGAGAGAGGAAAATATAGTTGTAGAAGTTTTTATGGTACTAAAACACCTCTCTATATGCTGAAAGTTTTGAAGTTACTCTTGTTTTATCTTCCTATGCTTGTCACATTGTTCTTTGTGGATTTATTTGTGTACAAGATTCCTATGCATAGGAAGTGTGTTAGACTTAAAAAAAAATTATATTTTCTTTTTGATGCTCTCTTTTACTTCAATTCATATTTCTTATGTGAGCATCTTCTCAATCTACCACGCCTAGCTGAAAGGCGTTAAAGAAAAGCACTCTTGAGAGATAACCCATGTTTGTTTCTGTAATTTTTCTTTTTGTTGAGTCTTGGAAGTTGTTACCTCTGTAACAACCTCTCTTTATCCTTTTTATTTCGTTTTTGTGCCAAGGATAGCCTCTAATTGGAAGAAGGTAAGAGTTGGGAAAGTTGCTGTCCAGGAACAGATTCTGTGCTGTCACCAAAGAAAATCGTATTCCCACATAGAATGTTATATTGATCTTATAAGTTTTGAGCATACGCCCCGGTTTATTATATAACTTTCTCTAGTTTGGCATTTTTTGATTTGAGCAATAGGGGATTTTCGAAAAAATCGATATTTACCTGCTGTTTTGTTTTGACAGATTTCTGCCACTATTTGCATTTGCCTCTTAATCTTTTCTTTTTGAGTTCTTTTGAGATAAAGAGTTTTTAAAAGAAGTTTCTACAGTAGCAAATGTTTTAATGGATGTTTGACTTGTGTTAGAACTGAAACAAAGTGGATTTGTTATTTTGATTGCACTAATGCTGCTAATGAAAATTGTGTGAAATTTTGTATGAAGGAAGTTTTGAAGTGTAGGGAGAGAAGAATGATGTGATGAGATGAAGTATGGACAAAAGCTCAAGCTTGGGATGCCCATGTCACCCCAAGAAATATCTAAGACGTACAAGCGTCAAATCTTGGGGATGCCCAAGGCATCTCCTTCTTCATCAACAAAGTATCAGGTCATCTTTCAAGACACTATATTTTTATTGCTTCATATGCTATGTGTTGTTCTTCGAGCGTCTTTATTTTTGTTTTTAGTTTTCTTTTCTTTTGTTTTGTTTTCTATAGCATATGGTTGGATCCTAGCATTATTGTGTGGGAGAGAGACACACTCCGTTTGCATTGCATATAACACTCTAGTTTTCACTCTTATTGTTCTGCGAGTGTTCTCTTTTGCTAGTATTGCGTTTAGCTCTTGTTTTCCACTCGTATTTTGTTTAGAGCTTGTTATTTATGCTTTAGTAAGGTATGATTAGATCTCTGGTCTATATTGATTATTATCTATGAGAGTTGTTTCAAATAAATTGATTCGTGTTGGAGACGAGTAAAATGTTTCATGCTTATAGTGGTGCAAAAGGAAGCTTGTTTAGACCGTGACTTAGATTTTAACATCTCATGTTAGATGTTATTTTATTATATGATTAGTAGTTATTGTTGTAGCATGACTTGTCTCAAATAGCTGAGGGTGCTTAATGTGCCATTGAAAGAATCATGTTTTGTTTCCATCATACGAAAGCATAATATTGTGGTATTCTCCTTTGATGCTTTATTTGGGTTGACTTGGCACATGCTTACACCATGTTATGACTACAAACCAGTCACCTAAAGCCTCTATGATCATTTAGTTTTTGACTTGTGATATCACTCTATGCTTTGATTAATAATGTTTTGTCGTTATGCATGATTATGGCCATTATGCTCTCTTAGTTGGTCGCTCCTAGTCTTTTGCTAGCCTTCACGTGTACTGAGTATGAGCTCTACTCGTGTATCCAACTCCCAAAAACCAAAGTTTGACAATTGTGTCCACCATACCAACCTATATGTGGTATTTCACCGCCACTCCAAAGTGAATTGCTTGTGTGCTACCTTTAAAACCTTCAAACACTATTACCTATTTTGTGTACATGTTTTAGCTCATGAGGAAGTACTGAATGCTTTATTGTCTTCTCATGACCTCACACCTTGACTAGCATGAATAATGTCCTAGTCCTTAATATTTCAAAAAGAGCAAGGCAATTGGGTGCCCAGCCCACCTAAAATGAGAGATCCTAAATAATGGTGCGCAAAAGGAGAACTACATGTGAGCCGCTCTTGAAGTCACTGTATGAAAGGATGATGAACCATTTAACACCAGTCGTTGACATAGACATACATACCTCTCAAAATATATTTTCAACACCTCTATTGTATTTAAAATAAAAAGCTCTAGCACATGAGTAATCCATGCTTCCCCTGCGAAGGGTCTTTCTTTTACTTTTATGTTGAGTTTTCATCTTCTAACTTTATGCACCAATTAAGAGAACATAGTTGTCATTCTGAGTATAATGTGCATAGTTCCGGGACTTGTTGATTGATTCATAATTATGTTATTGCTTGTTCTCAAATCATTTGTATCTAGTCACCCTTATGAGCTTTAAAGGTGTCCTAGCATTTATGTTTTGCTACTTCATAAAGGACAAGCTGAGTACCACTTTGCTATGTTTTCTCTATGCTCAAAAACAAATAGTTGCTTTCAGTGCATAATTATTCATGATCTTTTGTTTGAGTTACTTCTCATATTGTAACATAGTTGCTAAGCGCTATTGTTATAATTATATCTATCATGCCTATGTTTAGAGTACTTTGATCCCAGCTTGCAATGCTTTTACAATAACTTGATCAAGATTATGTTGGATGCATGTCACCTCAAAAATTATCATGTTATCGCTTACCTACTCGAGGACGAGCAGGAGTTAAGCTTGGGGATGCTGATACGTTGTAAACGTATCTGTAATTTTTGATGCTCCATGCTTGTTTTACACCAATTGCTATATGTTTTGTTTACACTTCGTGACATTTTTATGCATTTTCTAGAACTAACTGATGTCTATGCACGCTTCTATTCCTGTAGACAGTGTTGGGCCTCCAAGAGCAGAGGCTTGTAGAACAGCAGCAAGTTTCCCTTCAGTGAATCACCCAAGGTTTATCGAACTCAGGGAGGTAGAGGTCAAAGATATCCCTCTCAAGCAACCCTGCAATTAAGATACAAGAAGTCTCTTGTGTCCCCAACACACCTAATACACTTGTCAGATGTATAGGTGCACTAGTTCGGCGAAGAGATAGTGAAATACAAGTAATATGGATGATTATAAGTAGTAATTGCAATCTGAAATAAAAATGGCAGCAAGCGAACATGTAGCAGAACTTGTTGGAAACGGTGTTTCAATGCTTAGAAACAAGGCCTAGGGATCATACTTTCACTAGTGGACACTCTCAACAATGATCACATAATTGAATAAATAAATGCTACTCTCAAACACTCTCTTGTTGGATAACAAGCACCATTCATTGTGTAGGGCTACAAAAGCACACCTCAAGCCGGAGTAAACAAGCTCCACAACGTCATAAAGGAATCACACACGATGCGCACACTGTCACCATCACACCGTGGAGAGTGACTCCGGAGTTCATATTAAAGTAACCTCTAGAGTGCATAATAGACAAGAGTAACATCTACATATTCAACTAGATTACAAAGCTCATGATCACATAAAGATCACACCATGGGAGAGAGAGATGAACCACATAGGCTACTGGTAGAGCCCTCAGCCTCGGGGGAGAACTACTCCCTCCTCATCATGGGAGTCGGCACCGGCGATGAAGATGGTGGTGGTGTCGATGGAGATGACTCCGGGGACAATTCCCCGTCCCGGCGGCGTGCCGGAACAGAGATTCTGTCCCCCGAAACTTGTCGTCGATGGCGGCGGCGCTGCGGAACCCTTGGTGGAATATGACTGGATTATCTAGGGTTTTTGCGTCTGGGCAATATATAGGCGAAGGGGTGGCGTCGGTGGAGTCCCGAGGGGCCCACCTCACCTGGCGGCGCGGCAGAAGGTGGGGCCGCACCCCCCTATGAGGTGGCCAGCTTGTGGCCCCCCTTCGTCTCTCCTTCGGACTCCGTGAAGCTTCTGGAAAAATAGGGACGTGGCCTTTTGTTTCGCGCAATTCCGAGAATATTCGCAGAAGTAATTTTCTGGAACCAAAAACAGCAGAAAACAGGAACTGGCACTTCGGCATCTTGTTAATAGGTTAGTCCCGGAAAATGCATAAAAATGATATAAAGTGTATATAAAACATGTAGCAATTGATATAATATAAGCATGGAACATCAGAAATTATAGATACGTTGGAGACGTATCACTAACCTATTAACAAGATGCCACAGTCGAGTTCCTGTTTTCTGCTGTTTTTGTATTTCAGAAAAGTCGTACAGGAAATATTCTCAAAATTGGACGAAACGGAAGCATGGTGTGGGCCCCTTGGGCGCCCACCAACATCGCCCTTTCGCCTATAAATCCCCCCCCCCCCCCAACGCGAAAACCCTAAAAACCAGAGTCATATTCCCAGAAAAGTTTCGTAGCTCCGCCGCCGCCGAAGACAAGTTTTGGGGGACAAAAGTCTCTATTCCGGCACCCTGCCAGGACGGGGAATTGCCCCCGGAGCCATCTCCATCGACTCCACCACCATCTTCATCGCCGTTGCTGACTCCCATGATGAGAAGGGAGTAGTTCTCCCCCGGGGCTGAGGGCTTTACCGGTAGCTATGTGGTCTATCTCTCTCTCCCATGATATGATCTTTATGTGATCATGAGCTTTGTAATCTAGTTGAATAAGTAGATGTTATTCTTCAACTATTATGCTACTCAAGTGGTTTTATTATGTGATCTCCGGAGACACCTTGTCCCATAGTGTGAAGGTGACAATGTGCATACCATGTGTGTCTCTTAAGCTTAATTTACAGAAATACTTATGAATTGTGGTGTCTTGTCTGTACTATCTTTGTATGCTCAAAGTGATAGAGTGGGACGTCCATAGATTGGGAACGTGAACTTTAAGGAGTGCTTATGCAGCCCTATACAGTGAATTTGTGTTTGTTATCCAACCGGAGAGTGATTCAGAGTAGTGTAGTGAAGAGATAATATTTATGTATTCAATTATGATATCATTGTTGAGAGTGTCCACTAGTGAAAGTATGATACCTGGGCCTTGTTTCTAAGCATTGAAACACCGTTTACAACCAATTCTGCTACATGTTTGCTTGCTGCCTTTTTTTTATTTCAATTACCACTTATAATCATCCATATGACTTGTATTTCACTATCTCTTCGCCGAACTAGTGCACCTACACCTGACAAGTGTATTGGGTGTGACACAAGAGACTTCTAATATTTTAATTGCAAGGTTGCTTGAGAGGGATATCTTTGACCTCTACCTCCCTGAGTTAAGTTCGATAAACCTTGGGTGATCCACATAAGGGAAACTTGTTGTTGTTCTACAAACATCAGCACTTGGAGGGCGAACACTTTCTACAAGAATAGAAGCGTGCGTAGACATCAATTACCCTTCGGGTACCCGTCATTGCTATACCCGGTGCGAATTATGAAGGTGAACTAGCATAAGGACTCGACAAGTTGAACCAACACGTAATATCGGCTTGGACAACAAGAAAAATGACTCCAATACGTATTCTACTAGCACTAGTAGGGAAAGCCTCATCAGTGGCGCACCAAAAAATGATTCTGTGGCGCATGGGCGGTGCGCCACAGAAACTTCACCACAAAAATAAGGTTTCTGTGGCGCACCAGTCCGTGCGCCACAGAATTAAGGTTTCGTCTGTGGCGCACTGGAGTGGGTGCGCCACAGAAATAGAAGGTTCTGTGGCGCAGCTGGTCCTGGTGCGCCACTGAATTATATTTTGATGCGCCACAGAACAATGTATAGATATACTCGATTTTGTGCTGCCTGGTGTATTATACGGGTTTTATACAGGTTTTATACGCAGTATACAGGTTACATACAGATATAATATGGACACATATAACATAGCAACATTATACATCATCATCACATTACTTAGAGCCCGATCGAGTTATACATATAGCTGATGGATTCGTAGCATAGAAAACAAAAAAATTCCTACCGCAAGAATGAATAACAAGCCAAGATCCAATCTAGAAGATGATAGCAACGAGAAGATCACAAGACTAACCCTCGAAGATTTCCAAAGCCTACGAGATTAGATCTCGTTGTTGCTATAGTCGATCACTTGCCGCTTGATACGTCCAAAACGTATCTACTTTCCCGAACACTTTTGCTATTGTTTTGCCTCTAATTTTTGTATTTTGGATGCAACTAACACAGACTAACGTTGTTTTCAGCAGAACTGTTCTGGTGTCTCGTTTTTGTGCAGAAATCCAACTTTCAGGAAAATCCTCGGAATTTATGCGAAAGGTCATATTTTCCTAGAATACTGACGGAGCCAGAAGGGCAAGCCAGGTGGGGGCACGAGGGCCCCACACACTAGGCCGGCGCGGCCCAGGAGGGGCCCGCGCAGCCCTAGTGTGTGGCGGCCTCGGCTGGCCCCCGGCGCCCTCTTTCGGACTACTTATTGCCTTCGACCTAAAAACGCACGGAGAGAAGTCGAAGTTGCCAGAAACCCTCCAGAACGCCGCCACATCGTGAAACTCCGTCTCGGGAGCCAGAAGTCTCCGTTCTGGCACTCCGCCGGGACGGGGAATTGGAGGAGATCATCGCCATCATCACCACCGACGCCTCTCCATCGACCAGCCATGTTTCCCCCATCCATGTGTGAGTAATTCCCCCGCTGTAGGCTGAAGGGGATGGTAGGGATTGGATGAGATTGGTCATGTAATAGTATAAGATTGTTAGGGCATAGTGCCTAGTGTCCGTAATTGGTACTTTGATGATATTGTTGCAACTTGTTATGCTTAATGCTTGTCACTAGGGCCCGAGTGCCATGATCTCAGATCTGAACATGTTATTACTTCATCATGATATTCATTGTTTATGGTCTTACCTGCAAGTTGTATACACATGTCGCTGTCCGGAACCAATGGCCCCGAAGTGACAGAAATCGGGACAACCGGAGGGGGTGGTAGTGATGTGAGGATCACATGTGTTCACGGAGTGTTAATGCTTTGCTCCGGTAGTCTATTAAAAGGAGTACCTTAATATCCAGTAGATTCCCTTGAGGCCCGGCTGCCACCGGCTGGTAGGACAAAAGATGTTGTGCAAGTTTCTCATTGCGAGCACGTACGACTATAATTGGAACACATGCCTATTGATTGCTTTGTACTTAGACACCGTTTTATTATTATCTGCAAATGCCCTGCTTGATTGTTACATGAGTTTCTCTCATCCATGCAACGCCCGTTATCCGTCCCCGTGCCTACAGTATTTTAATCCTGCTGTTTACTATAATCACTACTGCTGTCTCTGTTACTCTGCTGCTGTTATTTCACTACTGCTACTGCTATAAAACTATTACTACTGATAAACTCTTGCGAGCAAGTCTGTTTCCAGGTGCAGCTGAATTCACAACTCCGTTGTTAAGGCTTTCAAGTATTCTTTGTCTCCCGTTGTGTCGAATCAATAAATTGGGTTTTACTACCCGCGAAGACTGCTGCGATCCCCTATACTTGTGGGTTATCAAGACTGTTTTCTGGCGCCGTTGCCGGGGAGCATAGCTTTATTTGGAAGTTCACTTGGATTGATATTGTTCGCTGCAAATTCTCCATCATGGGTAAACCTCGCGATCCTAAAGTCGCCATATTACCATCCACTACAAGAAAAGGTACAACTCTGAGTACCTCTGCTGCTCTTGATTCACCATCTGTGATTGATAAACTTGTTTCACCGCCACATGCTTCACATGATGGTACTTCTGCTGAATCTGAAAATTCTTATAATATTGATGATGCTTCTGCTGTGCTTGATGATAGTGGTTCATTGGGATCTTTTCTAGATGCTACAATTGCTAGGTCTAGACAAATTGAAAATACTGAAACTCCTAATGCTACTACACCTGTTAATTCACCTGAACTTGATTATTCTAGTGATGATCCTGATGAAGATTATGTGGAGCTTAATGATGATTTTATTACTAGATGCAATGCTACTGCTGATGCAAGCAAAATTAAAAAGTTTCTCACACAATATACTGTTAGACATAAGTTATCTCCTGATCCTAAATTTGCCACATCTCCTATATGCATTAAGGATAAAGATTATGATTTTTCTCTTGATCTATCTCATATAGCTATTGTAGAGAAAGCACCCTTTTGTGGTACTGAAAAAGAAAGTGCTGTAGAACACATGATTGAACTTTCTTCTATGAGTAGCTTGTTTTCTGATGATGTCAAGATGCGTACTTATTTTGTCACTAAAATTTTTCCTTTCTCATTAAAGGATGATGTTAAAACTTGGTATAATAATTTGCCTCCTGGTTCTATTAAAAGTCCAACTGATTTGCGTGATGTTTTCTTTCGAAAATACTTTCCTGCTAGTGCTCAACATGTTGCTTTACAGAAAATTTATAGATTTGACCAGGGAGATGAAGAGAAATTGCCTGAGGCCTGGGCAAGATTTTGTTCTCTTATTAGAGCTCGACCTGGACATGATTTAGAAAAGAATGATCTACTTGATATATTTTATAGTGGACTAACCATTGAGTCTAGGGCATATTTGGATAGTTGTGCTGGTTGTGTTTTCAGGAAAAGAACTCCAGACGAAGTTGAAGAATTATTGGCTAAAATAGGCCGGAATCATGATGATTGGACTACGCCTGAACCGATTCCAACGCCAATATTGAAGAAGAGGGGTTTAATTAAATTGAATGATGAAGATATGAGGGAAGCCAAGAAGTCTCTCAATGAGAAAGGTATTAAATCTGAAGATGTGAAGAATCTACCTCCCATAGAAGATATATGTGAGATAATTCCCCCTTCATCCATGATTGAGGTAAACTCCCTTCAGCGCTTTACTAGGGAAGATATTCCGTATTCAAAACCTCCTGCGCAATGCTTAGATGAGTTTGATAATTATATTGTTAAGCAAGAAAATTTTAATATGAGAGTTGAGAATCATCTAATGGAAAATTCTCGAGCTATTGGTGAATTGCATGGTATTGTAGAGAGAACCTCCAATGATGTTAAGATGCTTGTTAAACATTTTCAAATGGTTCAAACTCAAATTGATCAACTTACTAAAGTGCAAAATGACTTATTAAAAAATAATTCTAAAGAGAAACATGCTTATGAAGTAACAACTAGAGGTGGTGTCTCTACCCAGGATCCTCTATATCCTGAAGGGCATCCCAAAAGAATTGAACAAGATTCTCAACGAACTGAAACTAGTGCTCCATCTAAGAAAAAGAAAAAGAAACATAAAACTGTTGTGGAATCCTCTGAGCCTGTTAATGATCCTAATAGTATTTCTATTTCTGATGCTGAAACTAAAAGTGGTAATGAACATGATAAAGATAATGATAAGAATGATGCTTCTGATAAAGAAGAGGTTGAAGAAGAACCTGAAAAGCATGCTAAAAATAAGAAGTATACTAAAGAAGATTTTATTGCTAAGAAACATGGTAATGAAAGGGAACCTTGGGTTCAAAAGCAAATGCCTTTTCCTGCTAAGAAACTAAAATCAAAGGAAGAAGAACACTATAACAAATTATGTGATTGGATGAAACCTTTATTCTTGCAAATCCCTTTGACTGATGCTATTAAATTGCCTCCTTATTCAAAGTATATGAAAGATATTGTTACTAACAAAAGGAAAATTCCCAATGAGGAGATTTCCACTATGCTTGCTAATTACTCTTTTAATGGCAAAGTTCCAAAGAAGTTGGGCGACCCAGGTATACCTACTATTCCTTGTTCTATTAAGAATAATTATGTTAAAACTGCTCTATGTGACTTGGGAGCCGGTGTTAGTGTTATGCCTTTCTCTCTTTATAAGAGACTTTACTTAGATAAGTTGATACCTACTGATATATCTTTGCAAATGGCTGATAAATCATCGCTATTCCTGTTGGTATATGTGAGGATGTTCCTGTTCAAGTTACTAATAACTGCTTGATATTAACTGATTTTGTTGTGTTGGAAATGCCTGAAGATGATAATATGTCTATTATTCTTGGGAGACCTTTTCTTAACACCGCAGGGGCTGTTATTGATTGCAATAAGGGAAAAGTTACTTTCAATATTGATGACAAGGAGCATACCGTTTATTTTCCCAAGAGGATTGAGAAAGCATGTGGAGTTAATACAATTTCTAATGTGAGAACTATCAAAGTGGGAACCATTGATTGTCCTATATATGAGCCTAAAGAAGAATATCAAACTCTTGTGATTGGATCCATATCAATACAATTCAAGGTAACATGATTGATTTAAGGTTTATTTCTTCTTATGCTATGTAAAATTTATTTGGTGGCAAGACTTGATCAACCTTGTTAACAAATACTTTTTATATGCATAGAGGAGGTAAACAACATCTCTCTCTTCCTCCATTTATTCTACTTGCTGTAGCACTTTTGTTTTGTAAAGTTCCTTAGTTAGTTAGAGATTTCAAAAAATTTCCTGGCCAGTAATAATAAACTTAATACCCAGAAATGTGCATTTTTCAAAGTTTTCAAAAATCCACAAAAATTATACCGTTGGTCCTATTTTTCGACGGGGCACCTGGGAGCACCTCGGGATGACCAGTGGGGCACCCCACAGGCCGGTGCGGCCAGCAAGGGGGGCGCGCCACCCTGGCGTGTGGGTCCCCCTTTGCCCCACTTCATCATCTCTTCCTCCCATTCTCTTCTCTCTCCCGAAAAAACTCACACCAGGTTCCTCTCACTCGCGTTTTTGCTCAAGAGCTCCAGATTTCTCGATCTCTTTGCTCAGCCCAGATTTCTGTCTGAAATTTGGCACATTTGCTCTTCGGTATGTGACTCCTCCAACCATCCAAGTAGAATTTTGTTTGGTTGAGTATATCTTGAATATTTTGCTGATGTAGGTAACATGTTTAGTGAGCTTGCATGCTTGTTCTAAGTGGTAGAAACTAGTTTTGATGCATGATTAGTACTCTAGCAAGTTCCTATGGTAGTTTCCCTCAATTATATGTCACCAAATCAGATTTTATATTGTTTGTTGAAAAATTTCAGAAAAGGGGGATGGACAACTTTAACTTTGGAGAAGTGTTCCAAGGGGAGACAACAAGCACGGGGAGGCCCTCGAGGTCATCCACCCGATTCAGGCAATCCTACAATGAGGATCTCATCGCACCAAGCTTCGCACCCGAGGAGGACAATGGAGTCCCTAATGCTTCATCCTTCCCATGTTATGACTTTTTGAGAAATGCAGGTTTGTTGGAAGATTTCTTGACCCTTGTCGGTAAGGCAGGCTTAACCACCTATGTGGGAGATGAGAGTGAGCAATACTACACGCTCACTAAAATCTTTGTGGAAAGCTTTAAGTTCAACAATAAGCACTTTCATCCGACAGTTTCGTTCAAGATCTATGGTAAACCTATTACTATGAAGTTGGAAAAAATTTGTGCTGCATTGGGTATGGCCCCTGTAGGTACAACAAGGAAGATCGAGGATAACCCCAAGGAATTGCTGGAGCTCTATCGAGGGATCACCAATGATGATTGTCGCACCATTCAGCGTGGCAAGATAAGAAACATTCAACTCCCCGCCATTAAGTATTTTGCTTATTACATCGGTACTAGCATTCTTGGTAGGGAGAACACTAGTAACATATCTAGCTATCACCTTGGTTTCTTAATTGCTGCACTCACTGGGGACACACCTTATCATCTTGGTGCTCTTGTTGCTCGCCGCTTGTCTAACAAGGGGCCTATATTTGGAGGAATTATTGCTTCGCGCGTTTTAGCATATCTAGAGCTCCCTCTTGACCCTACTGATGTAAAAATAACCCCTATGAGGCTCGATATTGCTGCTATGAAGAGTCACCAATTTGTTACGGCCGACTCTAGTTTAGATAACATTGTCTATAGGATATTGTTTGCTGACGGGGAAGAGAGGGAAATCATTTTGCCGCAGCCAGATTTGTTCAGCATTGACAGGAAACCATGGTCGCGCTCTAAGGAGGAGGTGGATGAGCAATTGAAGATACAAGGCTTCCACCAGCAGCATGACTCCGAGGACGCCGAGCCCTCTTATGACTACACCGTCACGTATCCGGGTGCTTCTTCCAGCACATACCCGGAATATGATCCATCTTCGTCGTACTACGAAGGTTCTACTTCATGGGCACCATGGGATTGATCTCCATTTAGGCCAAAAGCCTAAACTTGGGGGGAGGTATACCGTCATCACTCATTCTTTGCATATTATGGTTGCTGGATACTTGTATATACTTGTTTAGTTTCTTTGAGTGGTTCTCTAATGAGAGGAAGATGATATTTGGGGAGGTGCTGCCTGAAAACAGATTCTGGACTGTTACTAGAAAAATTCGTGCGCACAGCCAGAACGTTATTTTGAGCTGCCAATTTTTGTGCATGTTCCCCAGGTTGTTATATAACTTTCATTAGTTGAACACTTTTCGAGCTGAGCAACGGAAGATTTTTGTAAAAATCGATTTCTGTACTGCTGTCAAGTTTTGGCAGATTTCTGCCATCCTGCTTTTCTGTGTTTCTTTTAGTTTTCATTTTCTTATTCTTACTTTGTTTCTTTCCTAAAACACAAAAAGACCAAAAATATTTCTGTTGTTTCTCTTCACCGCTTGTTTATTTTAGTTTCTTGATTTTATCTTACTTTATTTGCTATTGCTAGTTTGCTATAAGAAAACCCAAAAAGATTTTGCTTTGTTTGCTTGTTTCCTTTTGTTCTTGCTTCCGAATTCGAAAACACCAAAAATATTTGCTGTTCTTTTTTGGTTTTGTAAAGTTCTTTATGAGTTCAATGGTCTTCGATGGCTGGAGCGTGGTTTTCATTCCATATTATTCAAGCTATACAAGTGAAAAAGCAATAATGACGATATACGACGATCTGATTGTGGTGAGAGGCTGGTATGAACTCTATTTGTTTTCATTTTTGTACATATACTCATCCATGTGAGCATGCTTGGTTGTTTCATGTGAGGAATATGTCATTTAAGAAAGTCTAGTAGTTCATGATCTCTCATGTTTAGCTCCAATCTGTTAATATGTGTAGCATGTCATGAATGTTTGCTTGCATTGTTTTATTCATAAATAGGTATGATATTGTGGTATCCTCCTCTGAGTAATTCGTTTGAATTAACTTGGCACATGCTCACGCATGCATATGACTGAACAAATGTCAATTAAGCCTCGATGATTTACATTGCTTCAGAGTTCTTGTATCACTCTTATGCCTCAGTTAATTTATTTTGCCGCAAGCATGATTATGACAGTTACTGCTCTCTTGATTTGTCGCTCCCTAGTCTTTTGCTAGCCTTCACTTGTACTGAGCGGGAACACTGCTCGTGCTTCCAAACCCCTGAAAACCAAGTTGTTCCAAAGTGTCCACCATAAATACCTATGCATGGCATTTCAAACCATTCCAAGTAAATTCTCATGCGCTACCTTTAAACCTTCAAAATGCTTCTCAATTTGTGTTAATGTTTCATAGCTCATGAGGAAGTATGTGGTGTTTATCTTTAAACCTTGTCATTTACTCTTGACGAACTTTCATATGGACTAGTGGCACATCCGCTTATCCAATAATTTTGCAAAAGGAGTTGGCAACGGGGTTCCCAGCCCCAATTAATTAACCTTCATAAATTTATAAACAGACACTCCTCCATGGTATGTGATTGTTGGTTGGCACCCGAGGATTCGGTTAGCCATGGCTTGAGAAAGCAAAGGTGGGGAGGAGTGTCATCTAAATAAAACTAAAATAAAAAGGCACTCCTTCATGGTATGAGATTGTTGGCAGGCACCCGAGGATTCGGTTAGCCATGGTTTGTGAAAGCAAGGTTGGAAGGAGTGCCACCCAAAAATAAAACTTCATGGGAGCCGCTCTTGAAAGTCCGGTTGGCGAGGTAGTTGGTGTACCCATTACCATTCGTTGACAACAACAAACACCTCTCAAAACAATTTTACTCCTGTTTTAAAAATGAAAAGCTCTAGCGCATGTTAATCCCTGCTTCCCTCTGCGAAGGGTCAATCTTTTACTTTTACATTGAGTCTCCATCCTTTCTTTGAGTACTTTCTTGAGAGCACAACTGTCATTCTTAGTGTAATATGCTTGTCTCAAAATATGATTGATTGTGGTATAACTTTGATGCTTTTATCTTTGACAATCACTATTTCTAGTCTTTCTATGAACTTCAGAGGTGCCTGAGCATTTATGTTTTGCTGATCAAATATAGGGCAAGCGAGATACCACTCTATCATACTCTTTTATGAACATTGCAATCCTGCTTATATACATGATTCATGATGCTTATTATTAATTGTTGGTACCTTTCCATGATTGACATAGCTATTGGATGATCTTATTTGCATGTATCTTATTATGAACTGCCTAAGTGTTAGCCATAGCATGAGAATATTTACATCATATGAACAAATGTGTTCGTGAAAGTTCTTTTATCGCTCAGTTGTTAACTGAATTGCTTGAGGACAAGCAATAAGCTAAGCTTGGGGGGAGTTGATACGTCCAAAACGTATCTACTTTCCCGAACACTTTTGCTATTGTTTTGCCTCTAATTTGTGTATTTTGGATGCAACTAACACGGACTAACGCTGTTTTCAGTAGAACTGTTCTGGTGTCTCGTTTTTGTGCAGAAATCCAACTTTCAGAAAAATCCTCAGAATTTATGCGAAAGGTCCTATTTTCCTAGAATACTGACGGAGCCAGAAGGGCAAGCCAGGTGGGGGCACGAGGGCCCCACACACTAGGCCGGCGCGGCCCAGGAGGGGCCCGCACGGCCCTAGTGTGTGGTGGCCTCGGCTGGCCCCCGACGCCCTCTTTCGGACTACTTATTGCCTTCGACCTAAAAACGCACGGAGAGAAGTCGAAGTCGCCAGAAACCCTCCAGAATGCCGCCACATCGCGAAACTCCATCTCGGGAGCCAGAAATCTCCGTTCTGGCACTCCGCCGGGACGGGGAATTGGAGGAGATCATCGCCATCATCACCACCGACGCCTCTCCATCGACCAGCCATGTTTCCCCCATCCATGTGTGAGTAATTCCCCCGCTGTTGGCTGAAGGGGATGGTAGGGATTGGATGAGATTGGTCATGTAATAGTATAAGATTGTTAGGGCATAGTGCCTAGTGTCCGTAATTGGTACTTTGATGATATTGTTGCAACTTGTTATGCTTAATGCTTGTCACTAGGGCCCGAGTGCCATGATCTCAGATCTGAACATGTTATTACTTCATCATGATATTCATTGTTTATGGTCTTACCTGCAAGTTGTATACACATGTCGCTGTCCGGAACCAATGGCCCCGAAGTGACAGAAATCGGGACAACCGGAGGGGATGGTAGTGATGTGAGGATCACATGTGTTCACGGAGTGTTAATGCTTTGCTCCGGTACTCTATTAAAAGGAGTACCTTAATATCTAGTAGATTCCCTTGAGGCCCGGCTGCCACGGCTGGTAGGACAAAAGATGTTATGCAAGTTTCTCATTGCGAGCACGTACGACTATAATTGGAACACATGCCTATTGATTGCTTTGTACTTAGACACCGTTTTATTATTATCTGCAAATGCCCCGCTTGATTGTTACATGAGTTTCTCTCATCCATGCAACGCCCGTTATCCGTCCCCGTGCCTACAGTATTTTAATCCTGCTGTTTACTATAATCACTACTCTCTTCAAGTACTCACCACTCTTTGTTATTTCACTACGCTATCGCTATAAAACTGTTACTACTGATAAACTCTTGCGAGCAAGTCTGTTTCCAGGTGCAGCTGAATTGACAACTCCGTTGTTAAGGCTTTCAAGTATTCTTTGTCTCCCCTTGTGTCGAATCAATAAATTGGGTTTTACTACCCGCGAAGACTGCTGCGATCCCCTATACTTGTGGGTTATCAAGACTGTTTTCTCCGCTTTCGAAAGCGCGTAGAAGATCTTGACGGTGCCATAGTCGGGCAGCACCTCCGTACTCGGTCACACGTTCGGTGTTGATGACGATGTCCTTCTCCCCATTCCAGTGGGCAGAGTGTTGTGGGTATACTTCATGGGTGTACCATCGACAGTGCCTAGATCCGGCAAGCCCGGGTGGCCCACAGACGGTGATGAGGCATGTGGCCCATCGGGCGGCCCAGTTGCTGTTGATCATGAAGGAAGAAGTCCAGCCCAGGATCAGCAGGCCGGATCCGCACCGACCTAGGAGTGACCCGGATCCAGGGAGGCCCATGAGGAACCCGGATCCAGTACGACATGTATGGAAGGCGGATCCGTGACGTGCACGGCAAGATATTGTACCGTAGCTAGGCTATCTGTAATCCGGCTAGGACTCTCCGTGTAAACCCTAGATCCGTGCGCCTTTATAAGCCGGATCCCGGGAGCCCTAGAGGCACAAACACAACTCATTGTAACAACGCGAAAGCGCCCAGATAATTCCAGACAAGCAGCAGTAGGCCCTGTCATCGTGCAGGTGTTCCGAAGCTGGGTAACTCGCGTACCACCGTCCCGTGTGCACTCCGCCCTATGGCCCCTACTTCTTCTCCCCCTCGTTAGGATCCCTCCTCCGAGGTAACGTCGATTAGGCAACGACAGTTGGCGCCACCGTGGGGCCTGTGGCGTCTGGAGGCCGGAACCGGGAGGGTTCCGCCATGGGAAGCTACGACGACACCATCGCTGTGGGGCGCGTCCTTTACGCCGGGAATCTGCCGATCGTCCCTCCGGATGAGTGCTGGATTCCGGCTAGGACAAACCCCGTCAAGCTCTCCATCGTCCCAATTGGCGGCATTCACATCTTCATCGGAAACCGTCGATTCCGACGGAAACCCACCGGTAAGTAACGCAGACGCGACCGCCGCAGAGCTGGACGCCGTCGCGAAGATCCGATACGAGAGGCGGAGCTTCCCAAGGAAGATTCCGCCTCGGATCCGGAAATTTCAAAGCCCACCCAATCCGCCCACGAGCAGGAAACAAAGGTGGAAGACCAATGCGAGATCCGCCCGGGTTTCCCAGTGTTAGAAAGCAGAGGTGCCACTTCGTACACTTCTTGGCCCATACCGCCGGAACCGCCCCTCAAGAAGACGGAGCTGGTCCTGAGCAGGTAGAGGCACCGGAAAACGGCGCAGATCCGGATCAAGCTCAGCTTGTCGGAGAAAGCGAAGCTCCGGTTGAAGAGTCGATTTTGGGCAATCTGAGCCCAATTTCCGGCGACACCCCGTCCACGGAATCTGATGACTTCGTTCGCAAGATAAGGGAGTACGGATACGGCGATCAGCCAGAAGTCGACTCCGCCCAGCCCAAGCAGGTTCTCGCAACCGTAGCAGCGCTTGGACAAACTGGGATCCGGAGACCAACTCAGCCAATCTGACACCCAACCAGCCCCTCACCGATCACCAATGTCGCGGGTGCGCCCCCAACGCCATTCTCCCTCGGAGGAAATCTTGTCGGCGAGAGGAGGTGGCCGCGCGAGCAGTTCTTAACACACCTATAACCCCGGGCGACGCCGCAGATCCGGAGGCCCTAGAGACCGCCGAGAAAGGAAATGCTGGCCACAGCCAAGAGGCTCGCCGATACCGAAGCTGCGTTAAGGATAGGAAGGGCAGATCATGCAGCCTGGACGGAAAACTTCGAGAGACAGGACCGCGAGATTGCTGCCACACTCGAGCAGGTCAAGAGCATGAGGGCTGAGTGGGAGGTAAAGATGACCTATGCGCAGGCGGAGGCCGATCGAATTGTCAGAGAAGCAATTCCGCCTCGCAGAATACCCTTCAACACGCCCGCAGATCACCAGCCGCTGGAAACTCCCAAGGACAACATACAGAAAGCAGCGGAATTGCTGAAGAAGAAGGACGAAGAAGTTGACATCAACTATCTCCGCACACTTGTCGCTTCAGCAATGCAGCAGCAGAGCAAGGCAGATACTTCGCGCAGGTTGGAATCCAATCCGGATAACTGTGTATCTACCGCGCAGAAGGACGATGAATCGCACACCGGATCGTCGGAGCGCAGAAGAAGGGCCAGGGAGCACCCAAATCCGATCCCCGTTCCGTCACAGACGCCTCCGTCGGATCCAAGGAAGGGAAAGGACGCGATGTACTCCGGAAGAGACAAATACCGCAACCCCTCACCTCCACCCAACGGTTACACGCGACCCCCTCGCCGCCGTAGTCCAGCCGGAAACACCAGGCCCGTAGGGCATGGTGCGCTTGTTATCCGCGACAACGTGCTGCCAAGAAACAGAAACAGGGAGCGCTCGCCGGAACCTCGCCGGAATCAGAACAATGTTCATGAGCCCGAGCCCAGGAGGAGTCGGAATGAAGACCGCGGTCCAGAGCCTCGCCGGAACCGCGATCCAGAACCTCGTCGGAGCCGGGACCCAGAGCCTCGTCGGAGCCGTGACCCGGAGCTCGAGCCTCGCCGGAACGACCAGGGCAGCCAGCGCCAAGGCGAAGGCAGCCACAGGAGCCGGAGTCAGCACCAGGAAGGCCGAGGAGATTCAGATGGCGGAAGCAAGAAGTCAGACCGCCCACCTCGCAGGTCTCCCTCACCACCACCTAGCGGTGGCGGCGGAGGTGGAGGCGGAGGCAATGGCCGGAGATCTCGCTCTCGCTCCAAGTCTCCTCGCCACGGCTCGCGCGACGCGCGGGACCGCCTTAACGAGTACAGAACCGACTACATTGGTCCGAAGTGCTTTGGCAGGATGATTCGAGAGGAACCAAAGCCAAGGATGAACCTCAAGCTACCCGGAAATCTGAAGCATTATGATGGCACCGAAAGGCCGGATACCTGGATTGAGGATTACTACAATGTTGTAACCTTCGCCGGAGGAACCCCTAACATCGCTTGCCGCATGCTCCAGTTGTACCTTGTAGGTCCAGCCCGGATCTGGCTCAGCGACCTCGAGAAGAACTCCATCTTTTGCTGGTTCGACCTGAAGAACGCTTTTGAGAAACACTTCAGGGGCACCTACAAGAGACCTGCCACAACAAGCGACCTACAGGCTTGCATCCAGAAGAAGGGCGAAACATCAAGGAATTTCCTCACCCGATGGTTGGGATGCGTAAACGAGTGCGAGAACGTTGACAACCGCACAAAGCAATGCACGCCTTCATTGGGGGCTTGCAGCGAGGAGGATTGCTGCGACACAAGCTAACCTGCATGGTCAATGCAAATCAACTGACGTTGGATGACATGATCACCATCGCTAGCGATCACACCGCCGCCGATGACGACGCAGGCGGTGATCTCGCAGCTACAAAGAATCCCCCTGCACCAACAAAAGAAGAACAGTGACAACGGCGGCAGCAAAGAGCCATAAGCGCAAGAACCCCGATGACCGTAAGAGTGGCGGATCCGAGATGGTCGCCATGGCGTTTCAACGCGGAGGTCCAGGAGGCGGAAGAGGACGCGGACGCGGAGGCGGAGCCGGCCGGGGTCTCAATCAAACCGCCGAGGTCACTGCTGCCGGATCCCGCGCACCGCAAACCTATGAGGAGTACAGAGACATGCCCTGCCTGGCCCATCTAGATCCGGTTACAGGGAAGTCCACTCATACCAACCGCAACTGCAAGTGGGTCAATGATCTAAAGAACGACCCGGAGGCCGGATACAAGCGCGCCCGGAAGCACCGCCCTCGCGGAAAAGGTGGCAAGGGCAAGAACAAGGACAAGGAGGACGATAGTTCCGAGGCGATGGATGAGGATGATAACTCGCCGGATCCCAAGGCAGGATCCGCAGGAAAATCCAACCCATTCGACAAAAAGAGCGTGGGGGCTTACCACACTTTCCTCGGAACCCCAACAGTACGCGCCTCCAAGTCAGCTACCCGGATCCTGAACGCCATAGTTCCGGCTGTGCCGCAAGACGTCGTGGTCGGAAATCCCGTGCACATTTGATCGGAAGGATCATCCCGCAATTGTGCCGAAGGAATGCTACGCCTTGGTTGTAAGTCCCCGCATCGATGGGTATGACTTCTCCAAGTGCCTCATGGATGGTGGAGCTAGCCTGAACATCATGTACCTGGAGACTCTAGAGCGGATGAACCTCACCAAGGAACAGCTCAAACACAAAGACCACCGAGTTTCATGGCGTGGTTCCGGGTAAGAAGGCGAACTCCCTCGGCAGCATCACACTTCCCGTGGCTTTTGGCGATGTTCATAATTTCCGCGAAGAGAAGATCACGTTTGAAGTTGTGCCCTTCAAGAGCTCCTACCACGTCATCTTCGGCAGGCCCACCTACCACAAGTTCCACGCAAGAGCGTGCTACATCTACAACAAGCTCAAGATTCCGGGTCCTAAAGGTATGATTACCGTATCCGGAGACTACAAAAAGGCTCATGAGTGCGAGTTAGGCGAAGCCGCCTTCGCAGAGTCTGTGATATCCGGAGAAGAGCTGAAAGGCTATAGAGCCGCGGTGGATCCGACTGAGATGCAGACCACCAAGAAGCAAATCTCCGAGCGTAAAAACCTCCTTCAAGCCCGGGATAGAAACCAAGAAGCATGACCTCATTCCAGGTGACTCTTCCAAGCAGGTTTCAGTCGGAGCCAACATGGACCCCAAATAGGAAAGCGCGCTCGTCGAGTTCCTCCGCGCTAACATGGATATCTTCGCATGGCAACCTTCGACATGTCCGGAGTACCTAGGGAACTCGCCGAGCACTACCTCAACATAAATCCGGGGCCAAACCGGTGAAGCAAGCTATGCGACGCTTTGGAGATAAGAAGCGCCGCGCCATAGGGATGGAACTAGCAAAGTTATTAGAAGCAGGTTTTGTAATAGAAGTTATCCACACCGATTGGGTCGCGAATCCCGTCCTTGTACCCAAAAAGAACACTGAAATACTAAGAATGTGCATCGATTACTCTGGCTTGAACAAACACTGCCCGAAGGATCCGTTCCCCTTGCCGCGCATTGACCAAGTCATTGATTCGACGACGGGGGCGGAACTTCTGTGTTTTCTTGATGCGTATTCCGGGTATCATCAGATCCGGATGAAGGAATCCGACCAAAAGGCGACTTCATTCATTACCCCGTTCGGTACTTACTGCTATGTTACTATGCCCTTTGGTTTGAAAAATGCAGGTGCTACCTACCAGCGTACGATGCAGCGGTGCTGAAGGACCAAATTGGCCGAACGTGCACGCTTACGTCGACGACATCGCGGTCATGACCCGGAAAGGATCCGACTTGATCAGCGACCTCACGAAAAACCTTCGACAACCTCCGCAGGTACAAGATGATGTTGAATCCGCTGAAGTGCGTCTTTGGCGTGCCAGCCGGAAAACTCCTTGGCTTCATAGTCTCTCACAGAGGCATTGAGGTTAACCCGGAAAAGATCAAGGCAATCCTGTGCATCAAAAGGCCAACTTGTCTCAAAGATGTGCAACGACTAACTGGTTGTGTTGCAGCAATCAGTAGGTTTGTCAGCCGTCTTGGCGAGAAGGCACTACCTCTGTACAAGCTGCTGAAGAAAACAGACAAATTTGTCTGGGACGACGCAGCTGATGCAGCTCTTCGAGGGTTGAAGGAAATACTCACCTCCCCGCCTATCTTGGCAGCTCCGGAGAGTCGAGCCAATGCTCCTTTATCCGGCAGCTACCAACAAAGTCGTCACCTCGTCATCGTGGTGGAGCGAAAGGAAGAAGGTCATGAATATGACGTCCGGAGACCTGTCTACTACATCGGCGAGGTGCCGACGGAATCAAAACAGAGATATCCTCACTTTCGAAGCTAGCTTATGGCGTGTTCCTAGGCAGCCGGAAGCTGAGGCATTATTTCCAAGAGCATCCAAGAATGCCGTGAGCAAGGCTCCGCTGTCAACAATTCTCAACAACGCTGACGCAACAGGACGTACGGCTAAATGGGGCATCGAATTATCCGCCTTCGACATCGCTTACAAGCCAAGGACTGCGGTAAAATCCCAGGTTCTGGCGGATTTCGTTGCAGATTGGACAGAAGCTCCGGATGCAAGTCTGGAGCCGGAACCAGAAACATGGGTCATGCACTTCGACGGATCCAAGCAGCATCAAGGCTCAGGAGCCGGAGTCACCCTGAAATCCCCTACCGGAGAAGAATTGCAGTATGTTCTGCAGATCCACTTCGAAGCTACCAACAACATGGCGGACAATGAGGCTCTACTACACGGTCTGCGCATCGCTAAGGAAATTGGGATCAAGCACATCATATGCTGTGGAGATTCCGACCTGGTGGCACAACAAGTAGCCGGAACCTGGAACGCCAGAAATTCCGTCATGGCGGCCTACAGAGACGAAGTTGACGAGATTGCCAAGAGCTTCCTCGGATACAAAGTCAAGTACGTCGGAGAGACGATAACACAAATGCGGACATGCTATCCAAGCTCGGATCCGGCAGGAAACCAATTCCGCCGGCATTTTCTGGAGCATCTCCGGATACCCTCGGTTAAGGGCGCTAACCGGAAAACCCAGAGGTGGCAGTGTCTCCGGCTAGGGAAGTGATGGCTATCATTCCGGCTTGGACCCAGCCTTTCCTGGACTACCTCATCGATCAGAAGTTGCCAGAGGACGAGGTCCTCGCACGACAGATCGTCAGACGAGCAAGAACCTACACAATAGTTGATGGACAGCTCTACAAACGAAGTGCAGCAGGGGTATTTCTTAAATGCGTCTCCAATCAAGATGGCATTGAAATCCTCAGAGAGATCCACGCAGGGGACTGCGGGCATCACGCCGCTCCCAGATCACTCGTTGCAAAAGCTTTTCGGTTAGGTTTCTATTGGCTTACAGCTAAAGAAGACGCTGATAAAATAGTCAAGACCTGCCGAGGTTGTCAGTACTACGCTACTCAGCCAAACGCTCCAGCCCAAGAGCTGAAGACCATACCTATCACCTGGCCATTTGCAGTCTGGGGGCTTGATATGGTTGGTAAGTTAAAAAAATCATCTCCTGGCGGTTTTGAGTACCTCCTGGTCGCTGTTGACAAGTTCAGCAAATGGATCGAGGCTAAGCCAGTGAGAAAAGCCGACGGTGCTACGGCACTAAAATTCGTCTGCAGCCTCGTGATGAGATTCGGCATCCCGCACAGCATAATCACAGATAATGGCACGAACTTTGCTCAAGGAGAATTGAGGGATTATTGTGAGACAATGGGGATACGACTGGACCTCGCATCTGTGGCTCATCCACAGTCCAATGGTCAGGTTGAAAGGGCTAACGGCCTAATATTATCAGGAATTAAACCACGCCTTGAAGGACCGCTGCGACGAGCAGCCGGAGCTTGGGCTGATGAGTTGGAGGCTGTTTGTGGAGTTTACGAACTACCCCTAACAGATCAACAGTGGTTTACCCCTTTTTTCCTGGTATACGGATCCGAAGCCGTACTTCCCTCCGACATCATCCACGATTCACCGCGAGTTTCCGCCTACAATGAAGAAACAATGACGAGGCAAGACAGCTATCTGTGGACCTGATCGAGGAAGCTCGGAACTTAGCAGATCGAGAGATCCGCCATCTATCAGCAAAAGCTCCGACGTTATCACGATCGTCCGAGTTCGGAAACGCTCCTTTATGGCAGGAGACCTGGGCCTCCGCCTTCGACAGGTGAAAGACCATAAGCTGCAATCTCCATGGGAAGGACCCTTCGTCGTTAGCAAAGTGCTTCATAACGGGTCGTACTACCTTGTTGATTTCCGCGAGTTAAGGGATAGACCTGCTAACTGGCACCGGAAACGCAAGCGTGAGGATCCGGATGACATCTACGATGAAACAGATCGCCCTTGGAATATCGCACAGCTACGTCCTTTCTACACTTAGCATATATTTTCCGAGTTCTAAACTCTGTAATAGTTATACATGATCAATGAAATAAAGCTTCTGGTTCACTCTTTTGAGTCTTTTACCTCCTTTACTTGTTCATTTTAGATCGTGTATGTTTTTTCCGACTAAAACCGCAGAGCTGGATTTTTCCGCCTAGGCGTGTATGAAAGTTGTGATTTTCAAAATCGTCCTTTAGGACGTAAGCTTAAGTTTTCTGATTAAGTTGTTATCTGTTGCGAACTCGTGGATTCCTAGTAGCGATCTCCGGCACCTATGCCTGGGGGCTTGTTTCCGCGGTTATGGACGGACTGCCATTGGGCTTCGTCGCGCCGGCGAGCGTTTCCGGCTAAGGTTTTCCGGCTCGTGGAAGGTCAAGCGAGCAAGCCGGAAAATAGCGAAATCAGCACTTGCTTTCCGACATAAAACGAAACATGCGCATAATATTTAACGGATAGCAGGATAAGTTTTTCCGCCCCATGCATTATCGTTTCGTTCCTAGCTACTTAAGAATTTAGTCTTATTACAAACCCTCGCTGGGGCCAAAATGATGCAACTTTTTTCAATGTTTCAAACAGGAACTCTACTCGGAGTCCTCCTCTTCAGATTGCTGGTAGCTGGAGCCGTCGTCCTTTGCCGCCGGATCCGGCTTGCAGTCGTCTCCAGAGTTTTCTCCGGAGTGCTCGCTGCTGGACCCGGATCCTTCCCCATAATACTCTGGCTCGCCCGCTTCCTCCTCCGCTTCGGAAAAACCTTCTGGCAGATTGTGCTGCTTGTACCAGAACGAGTGATCCACTCGCCTGACAAACAGCTCTTCATAGCCTTCAGTTTCCGCGAGGAGGGCGCTCATGTCGGAACTCTCGGGGGCTCCGCGTGCAGCTTGCGCCAGGTTGAGTGAGGGAAGAAAGCCTTGCAGTGGCCAGGACTAAGGAGGCGGCTCCGCGCTGAAGATTTTTGCCAGTCCTTCATGAACTCCGGCACCTGTCGCATAAGTTTGGTCATGTGTCGATGACACTGGTTTTGGCCTTCTTTAGCCGCAGAGCCGTGGCGATTCCGCGACAAGCCCCAAACAGCGCATCAATTGATTTCCGCGCTTCTTCGTACGCCTCCGTCCTCGTCAGATTTGAATCCTTTGTCCATTCAAAGCCAAGGCTCGCTGCGGAAGAAAGAGGATCAGTTCCGTCAGAGAAAATATGCAAAGGTGGTCGGAGCAACGACGCGGAAAAATGCTTACGGAAGATAAGCTTGTCAATGGCTTCCGCCTCCGCTTCCAGGGCTTTGTTCTTGGCAATCAGGGAGAGCGCGCGGCCTTGGCTTCTCTCCAGCTTGTCGATCAGTTCCGCCTTCTCACGGGCGTGTTTCTCGGAGAGCTCCTTCCTCGCCTCAGTCTCTTTGCTTGAAGATTCTTTCATGAAGCTTTGGAGGGACTCGTTCTCCGCCTCAAGCACCTTGACCTTGGCGGATAGTTCATCAAGCGAGGAATGCTTGGCAGTTTCTTCTGAAAGCAGAATTGAACATGTTATGCACCTTGAACAACTGTCAGCGCAAAACAAAAAGCGAAGATCCGGATCTCGTACCTTGAAGTCGGGTCTCAAGCAGCTGGATAGCCTTTCGGCTATTTTCCGCGTGTTCGCGCAGTCCCTCGATCTCCTTGATTTGCTCCAGCACGTGAATGCGCAAATCTTCGTGCAGTTTCCGCGTGGACTGAGAAGCAGCAGAGAGAGTCGGATATTAAAATCTGGGGGGCTGGCAAAGATTTCGAAGACTTGGCGAAGATTTCAAATTTCCGCCTAACAGTACATTTTGAGAAGCATCGGCTAATACATGTTACACGGAACTATATCACCCAATGCTTGGGGGCTAGTATTACCTGCCGCACTTCCTTGTGCTTGACGAAAAATTCCTTCAGGCTGTCCTCCAGTTCCGCGAGATAACCCACCTCTTCCTCCGGCTTCCCCCATACCTTGTTCAGCATGGCGGAAACTTCCGCGTGACGCTCTGCGAGTGTAAGTTTTTGGAGGGATGGAGTTGGCTCGAGGTTGACGCGGGTCGCATTGGTAACTTGGAGGAGCTTGGCCTTTTGCTCTTGCTCCTCATCAGTAGGTCCCGCGAAAGCGGAACTTGGTTGATCTGGTGGAGGCACGGGTGAGGAGGTCCTCTGGGCGGAGTCGCCATGGTGGGCAGGGTCTTCGGAAGGTCATCGAGGTCAATGATGTCCTTCGGATTTGGCTTCTTGGCAGATGAAGCCTTAGGCGGAACTTCCACCTCAGGAGTGATAGGGAAGGAAGCCGGAGATGGTTTGACTTTCTTCTTGATGACCCTTGGGGCCTTGGGAGGTTGGCTTCCGGAACTTTAGGAAAAACATACAAATATAAGAGCAAGTGTTAACCAGAACTTGGGTCTCGGAAGAAGACGCTTACCCGGAAGGCTTGAAAAAGTGCTGGATGGCAGGCTGCCCCTTGTTGCTGGTATTGATCAGCGCGAGGCGCTTCTTTTCCGCCTCAGCTTTCCGGGTAGCCGCGATGCTGAGAGTTTCGCGGGGGCGTTTCGCGTAAGGGCTGGAAGGGGCTGGCTTCTTCCTCTTCGCGGGACGTGGAGCTTCAGGAGCTTCCGCCTCTGACGTGGCTTCCGGATCCGTGTGGCCGGTGGATGGGACTCGGAGGAGAGTTCCGAGCTCATTTTCCTCAAGCGCCTCGAGCTAGTTCAAAGTTACACTTAGCCAAAAGTTTGAAGAAAAGCGATAAACCAAAGTCAAGACGACGTACCGCAGTTCCGGATCCCTCCGTGTGGATGTCTTTGTTGCATACGTGAACGTGGAGTTCACGTGGGATCTTGATGAGGACCCGGATCCTTTTGTCGATGGCGTCGGCGGAGAGGTTATCCTTGGTGGCGCGCATCGGATCGTCGCGCCCTGTGTATTCAAACATCGGCGGTCCCGATGTTGCAGCCGGGCTGGATCCGCTTCGTGAACCACGAGAGGGTTAGGTCTTTTCCCGTCAGCCCCTCCTCCGTAAGCTTGCAGATCCGCCCGACAGCCGCGGGTCAGCTGAGGCGAGTCGGAGAAGTGGGGGCAAGGCGTCCAAGACGGAAGCTCGGTGGCGGGGCAGTTCTTGAAAGGTGGTAGCTTCTTGTCGCTCGCAGGGTCGGAGACGTCCTTCAGATAGAAGAAGCCCCCAGACCAGTATCTCGCGGATTCGTGGCGGTCGGTGGGGGGGTAAACGCGGCCCGGGCGGATGATGAAGGTGACGGATCCGCAAGTCGCCAACTCGGAAGTTTGGCGGATCTTCTCCTTCTTGACAGAAAAGTAGTATTGGAAGAGAGAGAGCTCTGGGGTTACCCGGAGGTGGCCTTCGCAGAGAGCAACGTGGTTGCTGATGGCGAGCACGCTGTTCGGAGATATGTTGTGAGGTTGGAGTCCGTATGTCTTCAGAATCTCCCGGAAGAAATCTGAAGGCGGAAACGAAAATCCGCGCTCCACCAGTGCCTTCGTCAGCACCATCTCGTTGTCCCTTGGAGCCGGAGCTGGTTCATTTGGAACTGTCCTCCAGCTTCCGGGTTGCAGGAAGCCCTCTGACTCGAGATTCTTTAACTCCATCTCGGTGGTGGTACAGGGCCACCACTTCCCCTTAGCTTCGGAGTCGCGCTTCCGAGCTTTTGATTTCTTGGCAGCCTCTTCTGTTAGCTGCTCCGACTGGCCCGCCTCGGAGGTTTTCTCCGGGTGAGCAGAGGTCCCCTCAGTCTCCTTGCCGGAATCCTTTGTAGGATCCAGCCTGATGGGAACAAAGGGAGGAGGGGCGGAGGAAATGGGCGTCGCCATGATCGGTTCCGAGCTCGGAGGCGGAGTTGTCGAAGACATCTGAAGAAAAAAGGTTGGCGGAAACTTTCCTTAGTCGGATCTCAATTCGTCTTCCCCAAGTTCATCCCTACCAACTACGGCGCGAAGTTTGAGCTCGAGGATTTACCGTAATGGCGCGTGCGGTGGTCGGGGTTGCCGGCGGCGAGTTTTTCCGCGCGGTGGTTCGCCGGAGTTAAGAACACGAAGAACACTGCGGCGGAGGGCTCGCTCCGGCAATGCTCCGGCGACTTTCCGGCAGGTTCCGGCGCGGCGGAGAAGAGGCTCGCGGGCGGCGCTCGGAGGAGAGGTGAAAAGGGGGTGAATGGGGTGAGAAGGGGTCGACGGCTGATATTTATAGGCTGAGGGGATAAGATTCGTGTTCCGCATCCCGTGGTCGGAACGCAAGCGTCGCGCCGTTGGATGCGTGACACGTGTCCCAAACCCTAGCGGTAAAAATGGCTAGAGATAAGTTACCGCGCAAATCGCGCGAAAATGGCGCCAGAATTGGCGGAACCGTTTGAGTCTTTTAAGATTCCGGGTGATTGCGTGAAGATAAGTTGGCTCTTGTTCGCAAAGGTGGAGTAACCCGGAAATGTTCTTTGGAACGTCGATGGATGAAGTCCCGCAGGATGAGAGCATTTTCCGGCTATAAGTTGGAAAAAGAAGAAAATGCAAAGTTTGAGCTCTTCAAGTTTCTCCGCGTTGCCGACGATGCCGGAAACCTAAGAAACAAGCATGGCGGAAACTGCTGGCGAAACTCGGAGAACTCTGGGGGCTACTGTTGTGGGTATACTTCATGGGTGTACCATCGACAGTGCCTAGATCCGGCAAGCCCGGGTGGCCTGGCGACGGTGATGAGGCATGTGGCCCATCGGGCGGCCCATTCTTTGTTGATCATGAAGGAAGAAGTCCAGCCCAGGATCAGCAGGCCGGATCCGCACCGACCTAGGAGTGACCCGGATCCAGGGAGGCCCATGAGGAACCCGGATCCAGTACGACATGTATGGAAGGCGGATCCGTGACGTGCACGGCAAGATATTGTACCGTAGCTAGGCTATCTGTAATCCGGCTAGGACTCTCCGTGTAAACCCTAGATCCGTGCGCCTTTATAAGCCGGATCCCGGGAGCCCTAGAGGCACAAACACAACTCATTGTAACAACGCGAAAGCGCCCAGATAATTCCAGACAAGCAGCAGTAGGCCCTGTCATCGTGCAGGTGTTCCGAAGCTGGGTAACTCGCGTACCACCGTCCCGTGTGCACTCCGCCCTATGGCCCCTACTTCTTCTCCCCCTCGTGAGGATCCCTCCTCCGAGGTACCGTCGATTAGGCAACGACACAGAGGATGTAGTAGATCCTCCTCGGAATCCCGACAGCACGACGGCGTGGTGTCGGTGGTGGTGGAGATCTCCGGCAGGGCTTCGCCTAAGCACCATGGGAGAAGATGGAGGAGGGGAGAGGCTAGGGTTTGGGAGATGGGGGCTTTGGGGCGCCGGCCAGGGGGCCCCTTTGGTGGTGCGGCCAAGAGTAGCTTGCCCCCTCCCTCTCCTCCTCATTATGTAGGTGGAATCCCTAAGGCTTTGCCCAAAAGTTCGAATAAGACCCCAATTCAAAACTTCCATATGGACGAAACCTAGAGGGAGAGGGACTCTCCCTTTCCCCCCTTTCTTGGCCGGCCAAGGAGGTGGAGTCCACCATGGACTCCACCCTCCCACTTGGTTGGCTGGTTAGGGTTGGTGGAGTCCAACCGGGACTCCACCTTCCATGGTGATTTCTTCCGGAAAGTTCTAGAACATTCTAGCGCCTTCCATAAATGCACCGGATCATTTCTAAACTTGGAAAGTGACTTCCTATATATGAATCTTATTCTCCGGACCATTCCGGACCTTCTCGTGATGTCCTGGATCCCATCCGAGACTCCGAACAAACATTCGAACTCCATTCCATATTCCATATCTACTTAAAACGACATCAAACCTTAAGTGTGTCACCCTACAGTTCGCGAACTATGTAGACATGGTTGAGAACTCTTTCCGACCAATAACCAATAGCGGGATCTGGAGATCCATAATGGCTCCCACATATTCAACGATGACTTAGTGATCGAATGAACCATTCACATACGATACCGATTCCCTTTGTCATGCGATACTTTACTTCTCCGAGGTTCGATCATCGGTATCTCCATACCTTGTTCAACCTCGTTACTGACAAGTACTCTTTACTCGTACCGTGATATGATATCCCTTGTGAACTAGTCGCATGCTTGCAAGCTAATTATATATCATTCCACCGAGAGGGCCCAGAGCATATCTATCCGTCATCGGGATAGACAAAATCCATTCTTGATCCATATGCCTCAACACATTCTTTCCGAATACTTACTCCCATCTTTATAACCACCCATTTACGCAGTGGCGTTTGATGTAATCAAAGTACCCTTCCGGTATAAGTGATTTACATGATCTCATGGTCGAAGGACTAGGTAACTATGTATCGAAAGCTTATAGCAAATTGAACTTAATGACGTGATCTTATGCTACGCTTATTTGGGTGTGAGTCCATTATATCATTCATCCAATGACATAACCTTGTTATTAACAACATCCAATGTTCATGATCACGAAATCATGATCATCTATTAATCAACAAGCTAGTTATACAAGAGGCTTACTAGGGACTCCTTGTTGTTTACATAACACACATGTATCAATGTTTCGGTTAATACAATTATAGCATGGTATGCAAACATTTATCACAAACACAAAGATATATTATAATAACCATTTTATTATTGCCTCTTGGGCATATCTCCAACAGTCTCCCACTTGCACTAGAGTCAATAATCTAGTTTACATTTGTAAAGATATAACACCTTGGCCTTCTGGTGCTTATCATGTTTTGCTCACAGGAGAGGTTTCAGTCAACGGATCTGACACGCTCAGAAACGTATGTATTTTGTAATTCATTTGCGCCTCAACGCATCACTCATTTTCCAAATGAGTTGGCATTAATCGTATATGTTCGGTCTTCTGGTGGAACCTTAATTCCGCGGTCTGAAATATGTCACTAATATTGTCACACACAATATAGCTTCAAAGTTCTGACACCAAGTTCTATTGTCCTCCCACTCAAATACTTCGCTAGAAACAATTTCTTGGAAATAAGAAACATCGACAAACACTTTTGTCTTTGTCTCCATAGTGGAAAGAATTCCCAATCAATTCTCTGGGATAACCAACAAAGACATTCATCCGATTTTGGTTGTAAACTTATTTACTTATGCTATGCATACCAAAATTTAAGAAATGACTATTAGGGTTTACACCCATGCCATAACTCGTATGGTGTCATTTCAACGGATTATGATGATGCTCTATTCAGTGTAAAAGCGGTAGTCTCTAAAGCATAATCCACAAAAATATAATGGCGTCATAATATATTATCTCATCATTAATCCAACAAGGTTTGGATACGTCTCTTGGATACTCCATCATCACTATGATACTCCAAGAAACGTGAGTTGTAGAACAATTTCAAAACTCTCTTAGATGTTTGCTAAAAATCGTAATTCAAATATTTCCACCATGATCCAATCATAGATATTTTACTTTTCTATTACGATGATTTCCACTTCATGCTGAAATTTATTTGAATCTATTCAAATGTTTCAAATTTCTTCCTTATTGAATAAATATATCCTTATATATACACTCAATTCATTGTTGGAAGTTTTCATGAAGTAGAAGAATCCCCCGCACACAGCTATGCCCAGTGAACCACATACATCATCATGTATGTTTCCACTAAGTTAGTTGCCCGTTCAACTCTTGGTCTATGAACGGTATTTCAGTCATTCTCTTTAGAAGAGATTTGCAAGCGTCAAACGATTCAAAAATCAAATGACTCCAAAAATCCATTTGCATGGAGTTCCTTCATGCGTTCCTTTCTAACATGACCTAAATGGCGGTTCCACAAATGAGTGGAATTCAAATCATTTGCCTATGGCGTTTTAGCGTCAGTGTTATGCATGTGTGTTTCACCATTAAGATTTATAATAACGTATCCATCGTACATGGAGTATGGTCATAACCTTTAACAACTCATTGTTTTTATTTGACCAGAGCTAAATAATAATTATTAAGTTCTTTATTATATATCTGAAGGGCTAGGTAGAATGCTGATACGTCTCCGACGTATCGATAATTTCTTATGTTCCATGCCACATTATTGATGATATCTACATGTTTTATGCATACTTTATGTCATTATTATGCGTTTTCCGGAACTAACCTATTGACGAGATGCCGAAGGGCCAGTTGCTGTTTTCTGCTGTTTTTGGTTTCAGAAATCCTAGTAAGGAAATATTCTCGGAATCGGACGAAATCAACGCCCAGGGTCCTATTTTTCCACGAAGCTTCCAGAAGTCCGAAGGGGAAACGAAGTGGGGCCACGAGGTGGGGACACAGTAGGGCGGCGCGGCCCAAGCCCTGGTCGCGCCGGCCTAGTGTGTGGCCCCACCAGGACTCCACCGACCTTGCCCTTCCGCCTACTTAAAGTCTCCATCGCGAAAACCCTACCACGTTCGACGATACCAGAGAAAACCTTCCAGAGCCGCCGCCATCGCGAAGCTAAGATCTGGGGGACAGGAGTCTCTGTTCCGGCACGCCGCCGGGACGGGGAAGTGCTCCCGGAAGGCTTCTCCATCAACACCACCGCCATCTTCATCAACGCTGCTGTCTCCCATGAGGAGGAAGTAGTTCTCAATCGAGGCTCGGGGCTGTACCGGTAGCTATGTGGTTCATCTCTCTCCTATGTGCTTCAATACAATAATCTCATGAGCTGCCTTACATGATTGAGATTCATATGATGATGCTTGTAATCTAGATGTCATTATGCTAGTCAAGTGGATTTTACTTATGTGATCTCCGGAGACTCCTTGTCCCACGTGTGTAAAGGTGACAGTGTGTGCACCGTGTGGGTCTCTTAGGCTATATTTCACAGAATACTTATTCGCTGTTATGAATGGCATAGTGAAGTGCTTATTTATATCCCTTTATGATTGCAATGTGTTTTGTATCACAATTTATCTGTGTGCTACTCTAGTGATGTTATTAAAGTAGTTTATTCCTCCTGCACGGTGTAATGGTGACAGTGTGTGCATCGTGTAGTACTTGGCGTAGGCTATGATTGTGATCTCTTGTAGATTATGAAGTTAACTATTGCTATGATAGTATTGATGTGATCTATTCCTCCTTTCGTATTGTGAAGGTGACAGTGTGCATGCTATGTTAGTACTTGGTTTGGTTATGTTGATCTGTTGTGCACTCTAAGGTTATTTAAATATGAACATCGAATATTGTGGAGCTTGTTAACTCCGGCATTGAGGGTTCGTGTAATCCTACACAGTTAGTGGTGTTCATCATCCAACAAGAGGGTGTAGAGTCTAGCATCTATCTATTTATTCTGTTATGTGATCAATGTTGAGAGTGTCCACTAGTGAAAGTATGATCCCTAGGCCTTGTTCCTAAATACTGCTATCGCTGCTTGTTTACTGTTTTACTGCTTCTTTACTTCCTGCAATATTACTACCATCAACTGCACGCCAGCAAGCACTTTCCTGGCGCCGTTACTACTGCTCATATTCATTCATACCACTTGTATTTCACTATCTCTTCGCCGAACTAGTGCACCTATTAGGTGTGTTGGGGACACAAGAGACTTCTTGCTTTGTGGTTGCAGGGTTGCATGAGAGGGATATCTTTGACCTCTTCCTCCCTGAGTTCGATAAACCTTGGGTGATCCACTTAAGGGAAACTTGCTGCTGTTCTACAAACCTCTGCTCTTGGAGGCCCAACACTGTCTACAAGAATAGAAGCACCCGTAGACATCAAGCACTTTTCTGGCGCCGTTGCCGGGGAGGAAAGGTAAACGGCACTCACACACCGGATCCCGGCAACGAAGCACTTTTCTGGCGCCGTTGCCGGGGAGGAAAGGTAAAAGGCACTCATACTTCGGTCCCAGGTAATAAGTACTTTTCTGTTGCCGTTGTGTGTGCGCTCGAAGCTATTTCCTTTAGATCCTGCAATTGCATCTTTTGGTTTCTTGTTTTACACTAGTAAGGCTTAATGGAAGACAACAACAAAATGAGAGATCTTTATGAACTTTATCTGGAATTAGGACATGATGTGTTTGAAGAGAAAATTAAAAAACCCATGGAACTTATGCATGCTAATGGGAATGTTATTAGTATGAATGCTTTGAACACCATTGTTGCTAATGCTATGGAAAATTCTAAGCTTGGGGAGGTCGGTTTTGATGAAAATGATCTCTTTAGCCCTCCGTGTATTGAGGAGAAAGTTTATGTTGATTATGATATGCCTCCCATATATGATGATTATAATGATAGTGGTCTTTTGGTGCCGCCTACTATGGAGGATAAAGTTTATTATGATGATACTATACCTTCTATATTTGATGATGAGAATAATAATGATAGCTACTTTGTTGAATTTGCTCCCACTACAACTAATAAAATTGATTATGCTTATGTGGAGAGTAATGATACTTTTATGCATGTGAATAAGAATGCTTTATTTGATACTTATATTGTTGAGTTTGTTCATGATGCCTCTGAAAGTTATTATGAGAGAGGAAAATATGGTTGTAGAAATTTTCATGTTACTAAAACACCTCTCTATATGCTGAAATTTTCGAAGTTACTCTTGTTTTATCTTCCTATGCTTGTCACTTTGTTCTTCATGAATCTATTTGTGTACAAGATTCCTATGCATAGGAAGTGGGTTAGGCTTAAATGTGTTTTGAATTTGCTTTTTGATGCTCTCTTTTGCTTCAACTCTCACCCTTGTGCGAGCATCGTTAAAATTGCTGAGCCCATCTTAATGGCTATAAAGAAAGAACTTCTTGGGAGATAACCCATGTGTTTATTTTACTACAGTAATTTTTTTTTATTTGTGTCTTGGAAGTTGTTACTACTGTAGCAACCTCTCCTTATCTTATTTTATTGCATTGTTGTGCCAAGTAAAGTCTTTGATAGTAAAGCCAGTACTAGATTTGGATTACTGCGCAGGAACAGATTTCTTGCTGTCACGAATTTGGGCAGGATTCTCTGTAACTAACTCAAAAAAATCTGCCAATTTACTTGCGTGATCCTCAGATATGTACGCAACTTTCATTCAATTTGAGCATTTTCATCTGAGCAAGTCTGGTGCCACTTTAAAATTCATCTTTACGGACTGTTCTGTTTTGACAGATTCTGCCTTTTATTTCGCATTGCCTCTTTTGCTGTGTTGGATGGATTTCTTTGTTCCATTGACTTCCAGTAGCTTTGGGCAATGTACAGAACTGTTAAGAATGATTGTGTCATCTCTGAACATGTGAATTTTTGATTATGTACTAACCCTCTAATGAGTTTGTTTCGAGTTTGGTGTGGAGGAAGTTTTCAAGGGTCAAGAGAGGAGGATGATACAATGTGATCAAGAAGAGTGAAAGCTCTAAGCTTGGGGATGCCCCGGTGGTTCATCCCTGCATATTTCAAGAAGACTCAAGCATCTAAGCTTGGGGATGCCCAAGGCATCCCCTTCTTCATCGACAAATTTATCAGGTTCCTCCCTTGAAACTATATTTTTATTCGGTCACATCTTATGTACTTTACTTGGAGCGTCTGTTTGTTTTTGTTTTTGTTTTTGTTTGAATAAATGCTTGTGTGGGAGAGAGACACGCTCCGCTGGTTCATATGAACACATGTGTTCTTAGCTTTTAATGTTCATGGCGAAGGTTGAAACTGCTTCGTTAATTGTTATATGGTTGGAAACGGGAAATGCTACATGTAGTAATTGATAAAATGTCTTGCATAATTTGATGCTTGGCAATTGTTGTGCTCATGTTTAAGCTCTTGCATCATATACTTTGCACCCATTAATGAAGAAATACATAGAGCTTGCTAAAATTTGGTTTGCATAATTGGTCTCTCTAAGGTCTAGATAATTTCTAGTAAAGAGTTTGAACAACAAGGAAGACGGTGTAGAGTCTTATAATGTTTACAATATGTTTTTTATGTGAGTTTTACTGCACCGGTTCATCCTTGTGTTTGTTTCAAATAAACCTTGCTAGCCTAAACCTTGTATCGAGAGGGAATACTTCTCATGCATCCAAAATCCTTGAGCCAACCACTATGCCATTTGTGTCCACCATACCTACATACTACATTGTATTTCTCCGCCATTCCAAAGTAAATTGCTTGAGTGCTACCTTTAAATAATTCAAAATTTATCACCTCTGATTTGTGTCAATGTTTTATAGCTCATGAGGAAGTATGTGGTGTTTATCTTTCATTCTTGTTGGGCAACTTTCACCAATGGACTAGTGGCTTCATCCGCTTATCCAATAATTTTGCAAAAAGAGCTGGCGCGGGGTTCCCAGCCCCCAATTAATCAACCTTCATTAATAATTCTCTTCACATGTTTTGCTCTGATTCATCAGTAAGCAACTTAATTTTGCAAATAGACACTTCTTCATGGTATGTGAATGTTGGAAGGCACCCGAGGATTCGGTTAGCCATAGGTTGGGAGGAGTGTCATCCATAAATAAAACTAAAATACATGTGTAAACAAAAGAGAAGAGGGATGATCTACCTTGCTGGTAGAGATAACGTCCTTCATGGGAGCCGCTCTTTGAAGGTTTGTCTGGCAAGGGGGTTAGAGTGCCCACTACCATTCGTTGACAACAACAAACACCTCTCAAAATTTTACTTTTATGCTCTCTTTATGTTTTCAAAACCAAAGCTCTAGCACAAATATAGCAATCAATGCTTCCCTCTGCGAAGGGCCTTTCTTTTACTTTTATGTTGAGTCAGTTCACCTATCTCTCTCCACCTCAAGAAGCAAACACTTGTGTGAACTGTGCATTGATTCCTACATACTTGCATATTGCATTTGTTATATTACTCTATGTTGACAATTATCCATGAGATATACATGTTATAAGTTGAAAGCAACCGCTGAAACTTAATCTTCCTTTATGTTGCTTCAATACCTTTTACTTTGAATTATTACTTTATGAGTTAACTCTTATGCAAGACTTATTGATGCTTGTCTTGAAAGTACTATTCATGAAAAGTCTTTGCTTTATGATTCCTTTGTTTACTCATGTCATTACCATTGTTTTGATCGCTGCATTCATTACATATGCTTACAATAGTATGATCAAGGTTATGATGGCATGTCACTCCAGAAATTATCTTTGTTATCGTTTACCTGCTCGGGACGAGCAGGAACTAAGCTTGGGGATGCTGATACGTCTCCGACGTATCGATAATTTCTTATGTTCCATGCCACATTATTGATGATATCTACATGTTTTATGCATACTTTATGTCATTATTATGCGTTTTCCTAACTAACCTATTGACGAGATGCCGAAGGCAGTTCTTTGTTGTCTGTTGTTTTTAGTTTCAGAAATCCTAGTAAGGAAATATTCTCGGAATCGACGAAATCAACGCCTGTGGTCCTATTTTTCCACGAAGCTTCCAGAAGTCCGAAGGGGAAACGAAGTGGGGCCACGAAGTGGGGACACAGTAGGGCGGCGCGGCCCAAGCCCTGGCCGCGCCGGCCTAGTGTGTGGCCCCACCAGGACTCCACCGACCTTGCCCTTCCGCCTACTTAAAGTCTCCGTCGCGAAAACCCTACCACGTTTGACGATACCAGAGAAAACCTTCCAGAGCCGCCGCCATCGCGAAGCCAAGATCTGGGGGACAGGAGTCTCTGTTCCGGCACACCACCGGGACGGGGAAGTGCCCCCGGAAGGCTTCTCCATCAACACCACCACCATCTTCATCAACGCTGTTGTCTCCCATGAGGAGGGAGTAGTTCTCCATCGAGGCTCGGGGCTGTACCGGTAGCTATGTGGTTCATCTCTCTCCTATGTGCTTCAATACAATAATCTCATGAGCTGCCTTACATGATTGAGATTCATATGATGATGCTTGTAATCTAGATGTCATTATGCTAGTCAAGTGGATTTTACTTATGTGATCTCCGGAGACTCCTTGTCCCACGTGTGTAAAGGTGACAGTGTGTGCACCGTGTGGGTCTCTTAGGCTATATTTCACAGAATACTTATTCGCTGTTATGAATGGCATAGTGAAGTGCTTATTTATATCCCTTTATGATTGCAATGTGTTTTGTATCACAATTTATCTGTGTGCTACTCTAGTGATGTTATTAAAGTAGTTTATTCCTCCCCGCACGGTGTAATGGTGACGGTGTGCATCGTGTAGTACTTGGCGTAGGCTATGATTGTGATCTCTTGTAGATTATGAAGTTAACTATTGCTATGATAGTATTGATGTGATCTATTCCTCCTTTCGTAGTGTGAAGGTGACAGTGTACATGCTATGTTAGTACTTGGTTTGGTTATGTTGATCTGTTGTGCACTCTAAGGTTATTTAAATATGAACATCGAATATTGTGTAGCTTGTTAACTCCGGCATTGAGGGTTCGTGTAATCCTACATAGTTAGTGGTGTTCATCATCCAACAAGAGGGTGTAGAGTCTAGCATCTATCTATTTATTCTGTTATGTGATCAATGTTGAGAGTGTCCACTAGTGAAAGTATGATCCCTAGGCCTTGTTCCTAAATACTGTTATCGCTGCTTGTTTACTATTTTACTGCATCTTTACTTCCTGCAATATTACTACCATCAACTGCACGCCAGCAAGCACTTTTCTGGCGCTGTTACTACTGCTCATATTCATTCATACCACTTGTATTTCACTATCTCTTCGCCGAACTAGTGCACCTATTAGGTGTGTTGGGGACACAAGAGACTTCTTGCTTTGTGGTTGCAGGGTTGCATGAGAGGGATATCTTTGACCTCTTCCTCCCTGAGTTCGATAAACCTTGGGTGATCCACTTAAGGAAAACTTGCTGCTGTTCTACAAACCTCTGCTCTTGGAGGCCCAACACTGTCTACAAGAATAGAAGCACCCGTAGACATCAAATGCCAATGATGAACATAATAACACTTTATTTTGTCCAGACGTGCATTATTACCACATTCCTTATCAGTCACTTAGGCCATTGTATTCTTGAATTGCGTTGTGTTGTATGACATCTCATACCAACCAATATGGTACTTATATCCAAGAATTCCATTGTGTGACTAATCAAAGAATACATTCATAACATGTATATCATCTATATACACCTGAGCTAGACTTTCTAGTCTTTTCTTTCTTTCTGCCAAAATATTTTGTTGTTTCTCTTTTAGCTTTCCTCATTCTCAGAAAACACTTCAATATGAAAATTTATTTCTGCCAAAAATATAGCTAAAACTTATTCGAATATGAAAATTGTTTGAATTAAAAAATATTCGGATCTAAAAAATGTTTAAATTTAGAATATGTTCAAATTTAAAAAGTGTTCGAATCTAAAAAAATGTTTGTATTAAAAAAATGAATGAATCTAAAAAAGTTTAAATGTTTTTTTAGAAAATAAATCTAAAAACAGTTGGATCTGGAAAGTGTACGAATTATAAAAATGTTCGAATTTGAAAAAAAATCGGATTTTAAAAATTTCAGAAAACTTGAGAATTTAAAGTTTGAAAAAAGTTCAAGAAAAACTAACTGGAAAAATTGAAAAACCCCGTCGAAAATCAGAATAAACTGAACAAAAGCGAAAAAAGCAGACACTGTCGCCGTTAATGGGCCGGCCCAGAATCAGTCCTCCTTGTGCGGAGCGCTGGATTGCTCCGGCTATGAGCGGAGAATAGGAACCGCCCCACGTGCCTCCGTGCACCACGATGCTCCGAGACTTATTAAAAGTTTGGACACTCTGCGGTGCGGGGACACGTGTGCCTAATCCGGTGAGTACCTGTGTGTTTCCATTTCAAAGAAGTCCACGATGTACGCCGCGTTGACGTGAAACTCTTTAAGTCCACGCTTGTCACGCACAAAACCTCGAAGCCTCCGGAGAAAACCCAATCTGGGCACCACCACCGTTGATATCCCCATCCAACGCGCGCCTCCCCGTCTTCGTACCAAGCTACCCCGATCGAACCGCCATATAGGAAAGAAAATCACGCACCAAATTCAATTCGCCCACGTCGATCGGGACTTCCCGGAGACGGAACCGCCAACCGTGTGGATATCCAAAACCTTGCGCGGTAAGGAATCCCGCATGATATGATCGACCACGAACCGACCCCGACCACGTTACCTCCTTCCGCTTCTATCTTCTCTCCCGCTCCTATATAATCCCTCCTCTTCTACTCGATCGACGTCCCCGTCATCACATCACAGTTTGAAAACCTCCAAAGCGCGCGCGCTCATCGGTCTGTCGGAGCTTCTTCGTGTGAACTTCGTGCGCCATGGACGCCGCCGCCTCGCTGGACGCCGGTTTCGACTTCGACGACCTGGGTTTCCTGGACGGGCTGCTGGAGTGCTTCGACCTGGACCTACCGGCCGACTTCGGCGATTCCTTTCTCGGCGAACCAGGCAAGGACGGCGGTCTGGGCCTGGATCTGGGTTCTCCTGACGGCGGGAGGGAGAGCTCGCCGGAATCCGTGGTGACGGACGACGGCGCGCCGTCCTCGGGAGATCGCGAGGAGGACGACGGCGGGATGTCGGCGTACGTGAGCGATCTGGAGAGGTTCCTCATGGAGGACAGCGTCGATTACGAGGTCGGTGCACCACCGACAGCGGAGCACAAGGAGTTTGCTCCGGATGAGTGCTTCTTAACCGATTACTTTGTTGCAGACGACGGTTGCACAGAGCCGGCGGCCGGTGCCGGCGTCAACGACGCCGACACGACGGGAGTGGAGGACGAGCTGGAGCTTGCCGTCGACGACTACTTCCTGGACGACTACTACGTTGAGGACCAGGGCTACGCCATGTCGGCCGCGGGTGACACTGTCGATGATGATGATATGGGGTTGAAGGAGGAGGAGATTGCGGGCGACGAGTACTGCTTCGAAGACTTGTTTGCTGCTGACGACGTCAACGGTTGCGCCGAGCCCGCGTCTGCTGCCGGCGTGTTGGATGCGGCGTCCTCGTCGGAGGACGACGATTTTGCCGCTCGCGAGGACGAAGCTTCCTCGAGGAAGCGCGCAAGGTACGAATGAATTGAATCGGTTTCGTTCATTCATTCTGTGCTAATTGCGAACTTTTAAATCTTAGGAACCAATCAGATGTTAATTACAAGTGCTAATCCAATTGGAGAAATGGAACAATCTGTAAATATATATAATTAGATATAAGTAGTACTAGTGCTCTGTTTAATACGACGTGGAAATTCGTCAAAGTTTATGTCCTCCATGTCTGTTCTTGTTTCGTAAATCCCACCGTGTTATGATCGATCCTCTAGAAGAAGGGGTTGCTTATTTGAAACTGTCAGCGTGCATCTATTTATGCTCTTTTTTTCTTGGGGATCTATTTATGCTATTGGATTGGATGATACTCTACAAGCATCCAATTTAATTTATACAGTATGTTGATACTGTCAGCATGAATCTATTTATGACCTTGGATTGGATGATATATAAGCACCCAATTTGATTATATCTGTTGATAATGATATTCATCATCCATACCCTGAGGCAGAGGAGGGGCGTCGCCCCTTCACCATGCGAAGCAGAGCTCGGGGTAACCAGATGGCGTTGCACCTCGGTGGAATTACAAGGATGCCGCCGCCTTGGCCATCAGTACCACCGGCTGCCTTCCTCCGGTGTATGCGGCAGCGCGTGGCTCTCGATTTGATCGATCCTCACCTGCAGCTTCCATCGTCTTGAAGGAACCAAATTGCTCTCGCCGCATGGTGCCTATCTCAGGTATTCAAACTGGTAGGTTGAAAGTCCAGAGGAATACTACGGCATATTTCCGTGTTCTTTACCATTTTAGTTTACCTTCCAGCTGGCTGGACCAGGCCAAGCTTGGGGCCTACAGAAAACTTACTGCTCCAAAGCCTTTGGCCATGTCAGAAAATCACCTAAAACGAATTTCACGTAAAGCGGCCTGAGAAATCCCCTTCTTCACCAGTCTACAAAATTAATTTGACGTGAAACTCTGAACTTTGCTTTAAGATTGGTATTTTTTCTGAAACTTTGCATTCAGAATTCTAAGAAATCTATCCTGGAGAAGGTTTAGAGAATGGATTAGCCGTTTGGAGTAACTAGATATTCAGCATGGAAGAATTTAAAAGATTTTTAAAGAAAAGTAAAAAAAAAAAAAGATATCGTGGGAAGTAGAAGAGAGCAAATGAATCACTGAGGTAGAGGGGAATCTACAAAAAAAAAATAGCACCCAGGAGATATGAACTAGAGGCTTCAAGAAAATTCGTGTTCTCATAATTCTATGAAGCCAATAAATAAATATTATTCATGAAAAAATAGAAGAAACACATCTAGATTTGGATATTTTTATGGAATATTCTAGATACAAGATACTCCCTCTGTTTTTATATACAAGGCCATCATTCATTTTGAGCTAAAACTTTGACTAATATATTTTGATCAACATAATATGAATTATATATCACCAAAAGTATACTATTGGATTCATATTTAAAAGATGTTTTCAACATATACTTTTTATCAATCAAATTGTTAGTCAAAGTTTTGGTTCGGAATACTTAGTGCCCTTATATATGATTTTTTTAAATGGGGTACCCAGCCTCAACACGGAACGATGCATGTAGTCATTTTGTTGCATTATTAAATTGCTAATTGCTAATTCTTAGTTAGTCGACTCCTTAGACATTGGATTTGTCACCTGATTTGTGCTAATATGATAGTTGCAAGTGAGATGCAACTGAGGTTTCCTTAGTTACAAATGGGTTGCAACTAAGATTTTCCTAGTTACACCTAGGCTGTAACTTACAAAAAAAAAATAAGCTATTGAATTTGCTCCTGAGATTCATGCTGGCCTATAAGTTACACATGAGTTACAAGTCTAGATGTGCCCTTACTAAAATGCTATGTCTAGGTCTCAAGTTAACTGAGTCTGGCTCACCTAAGAAAAGTGTAAGGTAAGGAGCACGATTCGATCTTCCTGCTCATGATTGAGACCACGTGGCTCGTAGTCGCACGGGGCTCTCTGCTCTACTTGCGGTGCTACAGGGAACTCATCCTCAAGTACGACATGGCCAGGCATGGCCTCAGGATGATCCACCGACCTGATGTGTTCCAAGCGAATGCGTATGGCGTTTCTGTGAATGATGGTGCATTGTATTAGGAGTTGCCGGAGGCCAGGATTCGTGTCTCTACATGTGGTCAAGGTAGGCAAGTGACATCAGTGATAAAGGATGGGATCAGAACAGGGTCATCAACCTGCGCAATCTGCTTCCAATTGAAACTGGAACTTCCTTTACTACGAAGGTGGTAGGCTTTGCCGCAGAAACAAATACCATTTTCATTAGCCTACCCATTGGTGCATTTGCAATCGATCTCCAATCAGAGTGTGTGAAGAAGGTGTGTGATTGGGAAATCTCACACTCTGTTTCCAGTCTTCGGTTTCTACACTCCAGGTAATATACATTTTTCCTTGTGGTGCCTGTGATATGTGATGATGTATTCGGTAGTTTGCGTGCGGTTCAACTTTCAGACTCCTATAGGGATCATTGTGGACTCCTCAAGACATAAACAGAAAATTCAGATTAACTGTTTGTATTCTCTGTACCCTCATCAATGCTCATATTGCATAGCTACATAATTCTAATGTGATTTTTTATTTGCTAGGTATGATGAGATGTTTGCAACATCCAACCTTTTGCTCTTCGTTCAAGTTTATGTAGCTTTATAGTCCAACCTAAATATAAGCAGTGAGTTGGTTGCCATTAGTACAAAGTCCATCTTTGTATTATTACTTGTAAGAACATCAACATGATTTAAATTGGAAACGCTGATAGCTGGCCGTTAATAATGTATTAATAATGTGGATTCATATAGCTACTTAATCCAAGCTAAGCATTGGCTGGCCGTTAGTACATAGGCCATGCTTGTACTATTATTTGTAATGAAGTCTCTAAAATTGAAACTGGAAATCCTGATAATTGATTAATTGTGAGGAAGTGACTCAAAATTCCCCTTTTATCATATCATTTTCCTAAGCTCTATTATCTTACTTATTATAGTAAGCAAGAAACAGTTTCTCACGTTCTGAACAACAAGGTATATTAGGTTCAGAGGGATTTTGGAAGGGGATTCTCTGAAAATGTGGTAGCAGTTGCAAACCTCTGCTGATATTGCCTTGAGTTATAAGCTAAATCAAGTGATTTGGAGCTTAAATCCTAGTATGGGTTGCTCGAAGAGATCTTGCTTTGTCGTTTCAAAACCTCTACGGTTTCCTATTCTTCACAGGGAAGTTTGGAGAATTGGATTACTTCTGAATATTACTTTAACCTTGAAATGGAAATAACTGTCAGTTTTATGGGTAAATCTGCAAACATAGAGCGTAGTTTCTAAGATTTTAGTTGTCCAAATACGTTTGTAATGTGGCATCTTGCTCGTTTGGCCTACAAAGCATTCCTAGCAGCTAGCTACATGGAAACGGGGTTTTCAGTTTCAGAATCTGGTCGCAGCTGGAATAGCTGCTGCAACATGGGCTATTTGGGAGGCATCTTCCTTCAGAAATGTTGTTATGTGTCATCTTAATGCGCGAATATACGAAGTCTGCTATTGGTTTGATGCTTGGTGTTTGTTGTTGAAGCAGGAAGACAGAACCAGATGACAGCACGAAGGTTACATCAGGTAGCCAGGTAGTTGTTTGACAGAGCGAAGTGCTGCCGAGTCAAATGCCATGGACTGGAGGCAGGTTAACCGAAAGGCGTGGTCGCTGCTTGGTACTTGTTGGATGCATTGTGTGTTTGCTGTAATGTACTTGTAAGTCTTGTAAGTCGTTTGAGTCAGTTTGTAAGAGAGGTAGGCGTAATGGTTGAGGGTTTCTAAACCTTGTTAGTACCTGAACTCTTTAATCTGCTAATGAAGGTTCATTATGTTTCTCTAAACTTTCTAGTGCTAATGCTAATTTTGCTGTTGCTTAAGCTGCTTGTCATCACTCACTGCTAATGCTAATTTTACCTGTTAACTTTTGATAAGTATGCATGGATAAAATTTTAATAATTCTGCACAGCTCACAAAATACATATTTTTTTCACAATATTTGCAGATATCTAGTACTCTGTATTAATTAAATTTCAAATGCACGTAGTTAGTTTTATTCAATTTCTTTGGACCCATGCCCCAGATCAGTAATATCTCGTACCTTTTGTCTAACCTCCAGCGACTTCAGTTCTCCAAGCTAGTCGTCCTGGACGGTACTCTCAAAAAAGTCGTCCTGGACGCAAAAGATGGTGGGCTTTTCTGGTTGGATCATCTCAAGAGTGCCATCGAGCATCTTGATGACCTCTCCCATGGAGGGTCGCGTCTCAGCACGGTCCTGGAGGCACCAGATGGCCGTGTTCACCATGCGCTCAACCGTGGCCTCGTCTTTCCTGGCTTCCGCTAGGATTGCCGGGTCGAGGATGTCCTCGATCCGGCGATCTATGTAGCACTTCTCATAGGCCCACTTGGGGAAGTAACAATCCTCGCTGTCCGCTGAATCTTGCCGGAATCCATAGTTGCGGCGACCGGAGACAATCTCAAGGAGCACCATGCCGAAGCTGTATACGTCGGCCTTGGCCGTGATGGGCTCACGGTGGATGACCCACTCAGGCGCCATATAACCACGGGTACCACGGATCCTGGACATTGTGACCTTCTCTTCTTCCATGCTAGTCAGCTTGGACAACCCGAAGTCGGACAGCTTGGGGCAGAAGTTGTCGTCTAGGAAGATATTCTCCGGCTTGATGTCACAGTGCAGCAGCCACTCCGAGCTGTACTCCTCGTGCAGATACACCACGGCACGCGCCACCCCAAGTGCAATCCGGTGGCGCGTGTTCAGCTCCAGCAGGAGCGGCTGCCGCTGATGATCGTCGCCCTCCCCCGTGGACGCCGCAAAGAGGTACTTGTCGAGAGAGCTGTTAGAGAAGAACTCGTTGACGAGCATGAACTGTTCCTTATCCGCGCAGAATCCAAATATGCGCACGACGTTCAGGTGATTCATCCGCGCCATGATGGTCACCTCCCCCCAGAACTCCGCATCACTGCCGCCCACACCGTGCAACTGCTTCACCGCCACAGCACGACCATCAGGCAGCTCTCCGCGGTACACTGTGCCGTACGCGCCGCGGCCCACCACGTTGGTGAAGTTCTTTGTCGCCGTCTTCAGATCTGCGTACGAGTACTGCGGGACGCCGACGGAGGCAAGCAGACCCTTCTTGAAATTTGTTGTGTTTCTATTAAAAATGCTTACATTCTTCATCTTACCGAGAATCGATCCGGAGGCAACACTGCCTGCGCCAGGATTGTCTACTTTCAATTCATTTTGACCTCCACTAAAGAAACGCCAACTTGTTTGTGACTTTGCTTGGGATTTCTCTACAACTGCTCTGAGCTCCCGGAGGCGTCCAGCGACGTCATTCATTTCAGGACGCTCGTCATACTCCTCTTTCAGGCAATCTTTTGCAATTTTTCCAATTGCCTCGAGAACCTTGATGTTGCTCTCATTAGCAATGTCTGCATCGAACAACTCTCTTATAGACGTCCGTTTTGCAGAAGCTTTACCAAATCTCTGAATGACTCTCTTTGCCTTGTCAGTTGGTTTTGTTTTGGTGATTAGTTCCACAAGAACAACCCCGAAGCTGTAAACATCACTCTTCACGGTCAGACACCCCTGCTTTGGAAACTCTGGATCCATATAACCAATACACCCTTTCACATTTATAGTGCATTCAGTGTTGCTGTCTCCCAAGAGAAGCCTAGATATTCCAAAATCTGATATTTTGGCGTGAAAATTATCATCCAGAAGGATATTAGAGGGCTTGATGTCGCAGTGAAGAACAGGGCTGTACATGGAGTGCATGCAGCCTAGGGCTTCTGCACATTCTATAGCAATGTTCAATCTTGTGGCCAAAGAGATTGGAGTATCACCCAAATGAAGCAGATCACTGAGATTTCCATTGCTAACATGCTCGAGGACCAACATCTCAGCATTTTCCTCAACGCAACACCCAATGAGCCTAACTACATTCTTATGATTGATTTGACTATGAATGATTACCTCTTTAGCGAACTCTTGCAGCGAATCTGAGTGGATATATTTCTTCACTGCAACTGACTGATTATCCTCAAGGATTCCTTTGTAAACCTCTCCAAATCCACCGTTTCCAAGTTTGGTGCTGTAGTTGCTGGTTATTCTCTTAATCGTATCTTCCGAAAAATACTTGATATTATGATTGTTCTTCAATCTCCACTTTGTCTTGTCGGTATCTTGGATCAAGTCTCTAAGCATATTTTCTGGAATCTCTGCTTTCTGTTCCATTTTTGTTGCTAATACAGATTCCCGACACTCAGTATATAATGTTGATAACCTATCCACGGAAGTAAGGGTCAACTACAGCAAAATCTGTTGAATTTTTATGGAATACATAAACCCAAGTCGAAAAAAGGACCCATAGAAATGGTCACCTACAATATTTTGTTCCTTTCTCTCCAATGAATTATTGCCGATAACTTTGCAATGTAGATAACCTGCCCATGGAAATAAGCAGTCATTTACAGGAAAATGTGCGAAAATTTGTGGAATATATAAAACCAGGTCGAAAACAAATATCCATAAGAATGGTCGCCTACAAGAAATTTTATTTCTATCCAATGCATTGTTGCTTATAATTTTGCAACAGATGTACACGGATGTACACTCAGTATATATAATGTTGATAATTTATTCATGGAAATAAGTAGTCATTTACAGGAAACCTGCGAAATCTATGGTATATGCAAACCCAAGTCAGAAAAAAATATCCATTTACATATGAATGGTCACCTACACTAGTGTGAAAAAAGGAGGATTAGCATTGTCGCTTCAATGTACCTGAGGATCAACGGGAGCTGCCACCACCCCAAGATCCAGCAGCAAGCCTGCAACCCAGCAATAAATTGGATAATCCCTACAAATCCAGATCCAGATCCAGCACGAACCACCTTGGCTCTTGCTAATATCCCCTACTGCGCATAGATCAAGCTGCACCTTGGCAGCGAATGGGAGTGGCAAACTATCACAGATCTATCTAATACCTGCGTATATCTCACTCTGGTCAACGGGACTGTGCACTTCAGCACGCGGCTGCCGCACAGCATCAGAGGAGTGTACGATAAATAATTGCCATACTTCAGAGAGCACACACAAGGCCTTTTTCAATGTTTAACTACATGCTGCAAGTGAGGATTTGGCAGAAGAGAGCCAAAGACGGAAGAGACGGAGAAAGAGCACCGGAACAGGAGACGAAAGTACATACTTCAAAGAATTGAAGTATGTGATAGCGGTGACTAGGGATGTGAATGGGACGAATAATTTTCATTCATTTTTAAGAATATGGTTTGCATTTTTAGAAATCCGTCGGATATGGATGTAGATACGGATAGTGATCAAGCGGATATCCGACAGATAGCGGATATGGTATTGATACTATCCAACGGATACGGATTACCTGCTATTTTTTTGGATTATCCGAGGTTCATAAATAGGATAATCCAAGAAAATTAGCCCAATCCTAAATATTTAGACAGTATAGTTAGTTCATCGGCTGAAATATGTATGCTATTAGGATCCAATTTACTTTGTTGTACGAAACAAGTGTGTAAAATTAGTCTCAAGAAATTTACCTTTCTGCATCTTTCTAGTTTGCTGATGATCCATTATTCAGCCATCTTACAAACATAGCTAACTGATTAGTTTGCTGGTATAGAAGTAAAAGTGGTTAAAATTAGTCTCATATAATCATGGAAACTTTACATTTTTGACCTTTTATCAGATTTAAGATGTACTAGTACTACAATGTATTTTGTTCGAGATGCACAAACATTTCTGGATCGGGATGCATGTCCATATAGGAAGCACGACCCCTACTTTAAGTTGAAGCATGACGTTATTGGAATTTTCGGGTTCTCGTCGATTCAGAAGTGCACCGCCGCCATGAGGATGCTTGCACACGAAGCACCTGCCGACACACAGGACAACTACCTTCGCATGAGTGAGTCTACTGTCATTGAGTGCATGTACAAATTTTACCGAGCTATGGTGGAAAAGTTTGGTAAATACTAGCTAACTGAAGAAGAGACTGCATCATACCCAAAATGTTGCGAGAGGATTTTCTAGGATGTTTGAAAGCATCGATTATATGCACTGGTCATGAAAGAATTGTGTGTTTGCTTGGCAAGGTATATACAAAGGCCGTCATGGATATTGCAGTGTGATGCTTGAAGCTGTACCAGATTATGACCTATGGATTTTGCATTCTTTCTTTGCCATAGCGGGATAACACAATGCCATCAACGTGTTGCAGCGGTCTCCGATGTTCAGCAAACTAGTGGAAGGTCATGTTGCACCATGCAACTATGAGATTAATGGCCACCAATATACCAAAGGCTCCGCCGCAAAAAAATATATCAAAGGCTATTATCTAGCCGATGGTATATATCCAAAATGGGCGAATTTTTTCAAAACAATCCCAGCTCGATCAGGTCATAAGAATTGCCACGTTGCTTCACGATAGGAGCCTTGTAGGAAGGATGTTAAGCGGTCATTTGGTGTGCTTGAAGCTCAATTTTCTAATGTTCGGTTGAAAGGATACGGATGTCGCCTAGAGGGGGGTGAATAGGCAATTTAAAACTTTTACGAGATGGGCTTAACAAATGCGGAATAAAACTAGCGTTTACTTTGTCAAGCCCAAAGCCTATATACTATTGTTCACCTATGTGCACTAACAACTTATGCTAAGCAATACAAGCAAGTATGTGATAGCAAGATATATATAACTTCAAGCACGATGGCTATCACAAGGTAAAGTGCATAAGTAAAGAGCTCGGGTATAGAGATAACCGAGGCACGCGGGAGACGATGATTTATCCCGGAGTTCACACTCTTGCGAGTGCTAATCTCCGGTGGAGAGGTGCGGTTGCTTAGTGCTCCCGAACGCCACAAGAGGCTCACCTTGAGGTGTGGTTGCTCGATGCACACCAACGCCACAAAGGCCTCACCCCAAGATGCGGTACTCACACCACACACCGAACGCCACGAAGGCGCCTCACCTAAATCTCCGGTGACCCTCGCCACAAAGGCCTAGGTCACGGTTCCACTAAGGGATTTCCTTCGAGGCGGAAACCGGGCCTTACACAAAGATTGGGGCACACATCCACAACTTAATTGGAGGCTCCCAACAAATCGCCACAAAGGCCTAGAATCCGTCTAGGGTTCCAAGAACCCAAGAGTAACAACCTTCTTGCTTTCACCACCACGAATCACCGTGGAGAACTCAAACCGATGCACCAAATGCAATGGCAAGAACACCACAAAGATGCTCAAGTCCTTCTCTCTCAAATTCCAACAAAGCTACAAAAGCTATTGGGGGAATAAGAGAGGAAGAACAAAGAGGAGAACACACAATTCTCCAAGATCTAGATCCCAAAGATTCACTCACAAAGAGGTGATTTGGTTTGGTCAAAGTGTGGATCTAGATCCCCTCAATCTTTCTCTCAAAAAGATGCAAGAATCATTGGTTGGGGAAAGAGAGATCAAGCTCACAAAAAGTCAATCAACAATGGTGGTGAGCTTGAGAGAGAGAGGAGGAAGAAGAAGAAGCAAGCCGTCAAAAAAACCAGGAGAGAGAGGGGGCTTAAAAAGGATGCCCCAATTTCTGCCCGTTGGAGTGCTGCGCGCGGGGAAGAAGGGGACCGGTAGTACCGGCCCATGGTGGCCGGTACTACCGGCCAGAGATGGCAGGAGGCGGCGGGGGAGGCGTGCTGCGGGCAGGGAGGGGAGGCTGGAGCCTCCGGCCATGGTACCGGCCGGGGTACCGCCGAACCTCCCCATAGCCCTGGACTTCTCTGAGAGCCACGACGCCTTAGCGGTACCGCGGGCGGTACCAAGCCCGGAGGCTCCGGCCAAGGTGAGGCCGGTGGTACCGCCCGTGCCTCCGGCGGCTGTCCCTCCTCTCCTTTTCCTTTCTTTTCTTTTTATTTCTTTTAAACCCAAATATGGAAATGCAAATATCTTGAGATTGGTGAATCCAAACGAGATGAAACCAATTTTGTTGGAAAGAGGACAACAAGAGCTACCCAACAAAAAGTGGAAATATGGAAATCAGTGGGGGTGATTTTCTATGATTTTTAGAGGTGCAATACCTCAACATGAGAAACCGAGAAAATCACCAAACTCGAAAACGCAACAAGTGATCTATGCAAAATCCGTTTTCGATGAACTAGAGCTTGTCATGAGAATAAGCACAAGCTCTAAAACATCACATGGATAAGATCTAAATAACAACCAAGAAAGATGATGCAAGGATGCAAAGGTTTGAGCTCTCTCCGAACGATACAATCGAGTTACTCACTCGAGAGCCCTCTTGATAGTACGACAACTAAACTATAAACCGGTCTCCAACTACACCATGAGACCGGTGAGAAAGAAACCCTATCAAGAGCAAACCTTAACCTTGCGCATTCCACTTGATCTCGATGATGACGATCTTGACCGCAACAAGATGGAACGCCTTTCTTGATTGTGCTTGCTTGACGAAGTCTTGTAGATTGCTCCCCCATAATCCACCATGGGAGAGCTTCTTCTTCGGCGCATCTTCTCAAATCCATGAACACCATATGGATGGCAAGCTTCAAGCATATGATCTCTTCGAGTTGGCTCATCTTGAACTAGCACTTCATTTCTCCATGGCAAGCTTCAAGCTTATGATCTCTTCGAGTTGGCTCATCTTGAACTTGCACTTCAATTCTTCATTCTTCATCATGTTGATGTCTTGAAGTAACTTGAGGGCACACTTCATCTTCATCTTCAAGACATACTTGACACTTGATATACTTCATCAATTTCTTCTTATTGCAACCTTGAAGCCAACATATGGTTCAAGAATTGCCTATGGACAACTCCTACAAATATAACTCAATGCAAACATTAGTCCATAGGGATTGTCATTAATTACCAAAACCACACATGGGGGCTCCATGCACTTTCATCGGTACCCTGCTCTAAGCTGGTCTCACGATCAAATGTGAGAGGTGATGCAGGCTTGTGTGATCATGCACGACATGATTATGGAGGATGACCGCAAGAATCGGGTCAGGACACATGTTGGTTCCTATGAGTGTCAGTGTCATCTTGCGGAGGTTAATCATGACGTACCTGCAGATTTTGTTGATTAGATCCGTGACATCAATGTTCACCAGCAACTTCAAAATGATCTCGTTGAGCATCTCGAGGGTCAAATGATTATCAGTAAATGCTGAGGTGCTTGATCTAGCCCAACTTTTATTATATTTGTTGAGTTTCTTATTGTTTGTTGTCTTTTAATTTGAAAAAAATTTAGCAAACATATTTGTTTGTATGCTATGTTTAATAAAATGGTTGTGTTTTCGAATTCTCTAACAAAAAAAATTAGGTCCTCGTTTGGGGGCCGCGGCTAGGCAGCGACGTCCCCCAAACGCAGCACAAAGAAAAATCGTCTCCCAAATGCTCGATCCGGCGCGATTTGGGGGACGCTTTGGGGGACAGGACTGGAGATGCTCTTAGCTTTCGAGCAACCTGGCCTTCTCGGTTTACACGCCCTTTTTTTATGCACGCTTCTGTCCCTTTATCTTTTTTCGCTTGAAGAAAGGAGGGTAATCTCCATCTCATATTAAAGGCGGTATGCATTTTACAGTCAAACCTCGGAAAGGAAAAGAAAATTGCAATAATGGCCAACACTATTGCACAAAGAGCCTCCAAAATGTAGAAGAAAACGTGATCGACTACTCGGTCCTCTGTACCGACGGCGAGCCTCCATCGTCGGTCACCTTGAAACCGTCGGGGATGGACCACTTGACGGTGAGAAGCCGTTGATGCCTACGGGAAGCTCTAGAGGTGGAGTAGAACGCCACCTGGAAGGGCCACCCTTGCAATCAAAGTCACAGACGCAAAATGTCCACCACGTGGTAAGCTCGATGTTGTCGTAGAATCTTGATCTTCCACCTTGAAGATGCATAGGGCGATGTACATTTTCTCTTCCTCTCCTCGACTCCATGGCCAACCAGAGGGGACTTCACCACCCCAACACTCCCACACTTCAAGGTGGCTACGCTTGTTTGGGGGACTCTGACTCCAAGGTAAGTTCCATCATCTTCCTCCATGGAAACATGAGAGGGCACCTCGCCTGTGGCTGCCTAGTGCCGAACTGTTATATTATGATCCAAATTCATATACTAAAGGGAGGCTAACTTCTGACGAGCGGAGCGAGGCCCGTCGCGGGAGGCTTGGACCGAAGCGTAGCGTAGTCAGAAGTTAGCCCATACGTCGTGCCCTACAGGGACGCCTGCGGGGGGTGCGGGGGGCTGCTGTCCCCCGCGGTACGGATCGTTGCCACCGTCTATATATATTCCCTGTAAGCCGCCGCTAGGGTTTGTCGCATCATTGTATACCCACGGCGTTTGTAAACACCACCGAAATAGTGAGTTTTGCTGGCTGGCGCCCGTGGTTTTTCCCTTGTGTGTTGCAAGGGTTTTCCACGTTAAAATCTCGTGTCCTCTGCAGTGTTTTACTTTTTGTTCTTCGTTTATTGTGCATCTCGATTATATAACAAGTGGTATCAGAGCCCGTGTTCTTTGGATCTAGGGTTTACGAGATGTCGTCACTGAAGTTCGATCTACCGCAGCTGGACTACACCACGAGATTTGCTTTGTGGCAAGTGAAGATGAGGGCGATTCTCGCCCAATCTTCAGATCTGGATGAAGCGATCGATGCTTTCGGCGAGAAAGCGATGGATACCTGGACCGATGCGGAGAAGCGAAAAGATCGTAAGGCTTTATCGTTGATTCAACTCCATCTGTCCAATAATATTCTGCAGGAAGTGCTGCAGGAGAAAACCACCGCCGAGTTATGGGTCAAACTAGAGGAGATCTGTTTGTCCAAGGATCTCACGGGCAGATTACACGTGAAGATGAAGCTGTTCTCGCATAAGTTGCAAGAGGGAGGTTCGGTAATGAATCACCTATCTTCCTGGAAAGAGATTGTTTCTGATTTGCAGTCTATAGAAGTTAAGTATGAGGATGAGGATTTAGGTCTTCTTCTTTTATGCTCGCTGCCTAATTCTTTCAGCAATTTTCGTGACACCATATTATTGAGCCGCGACAAACTAACTCTCGCGGAAGTTTATGATGCTCTCCAACAAAAGGAGAAAATGAAATCTATGGTGCAGGCTGAAATTTCGTCCTCCAAGGCGGAGGCATTAGAGGTCCGTGGCAGGTCTGAGCAGCGAGATAACTACTACCACAACAACAGAGATAAGAGCAAGGGCGACAGAGGCCGCTCAAAGTCCAAAGGACGTGACAAGTTCTGCAGGTATTGTAAGAAATCTAACCACAATATTGATGATTGTTGGAAGCTGCAGAACAAGGAGAAAAGGAACGGAACTTACCAACCGAAAAATAATGATGGTAATGGTAAGGCTGCCGTTGTCACCGGTAAGGGTGAGGCTTTGTTGTTCTTGGTAGTGATAGTTACGATGGAGATTGCTTAGCTGTCTTGGCTGCATGTGTTTCACGTGATGATGAATGGATTCTTGATACCGCATGTTCGTTTCATATTTGTCTGTAACAAAGATTGGTTCAGTTCTTATGAGTCTCGTGCGAGTGGAGATTTTGTGCGTGTGGGGAATGACAACTTGATCTGACATTGTTGGCATTGGTTCTGTTCAGATCAAGACCCATGATGGGATGACACACACGTTGACAGGAGTGAAACACATACCCTCCATGGCGAGGAATTTGATCTCTTTGAGTACCCTTGATTGTGACGGGTACAAGTACAAAGGAAGGAAGAAACTTTTGAAGGTATCATCAGGTTCTCTCATTATTATGATTGGTGATATGAATTCTGCGAAATTATATGTCCTTAGAGGTAGCACTTTGCCTGGTATTGTTGCTGCTGTTAGTTCTGATGAATCTAGTAAGACTAACCTTTGGCATAAGCGTCTTGGACATATGAGTGAGCTTGGCATGGCAGAATTGGCAAAGAGAGAGCTAATTGATGGCTGCGATTTTGGTAAGCTTGAGTTCTGTGAGCACTGCATCTTTGGTAAGCATAAAAAAGTAAAATTTAATGCTTCCGTTCATACCACCAAAGGCATTTTAGATTATGTACACGCTGATGTTTGGGGTCCGTCCCGTAGAACTTCTAACGGTGGTGCTAATTACATGCTTACTATTATTGATGATTACTCAAGAAAAGTGTGGCCATATTTCCTGAAACATAAATCTGATGTTTTTAATGCTTTTAAGAAGTGGAAAGTTATGGTAGAAACCCAAACTGAAAAGAAGGTTAAGATACTCCGTACTGACAATGGTATGGAATTTTGTTCAAATGAATTTGATGAGTTTTGCAGCAATGATGGGATGGTAAGACATCATACCATTCCGTACACCCCTCAACAGAATGGCGTGGCTGAACACATGAACAGGACCATTATTTCGAGGGCTCGCTGCATGTTGTCTAATGCAAAGATGCATAGAAGTTTTTGGGCTGAAGCAGCCTCCACAGCATGTTATCTCATCAACAGGTCACCTTCTGTCCCACTTGATAAGAAAACTCCAATTGAGATATGGTCTGGTTCGCCCGCTGATTATTCAGATTTGAGAGTTTTCGGTTGCACTGCTTACGCTCATGTTGATAATGGAAAGTTGGAGCCAAGGGCTGTTAAGTGCATCTTCCTTGGTTATGGTTCAGGAGTTAAGGCATATAGATTATGGAATCCTGAAACTAAGAAAATTGTGTTGAGCAGGAATGTCGTTTTTAATGAGGCGGTTATGTTTAATGATAGCCCGTCATCGATATTTCGATGCTATTGATTCTCCTGATGTTTCGATGATGAGCGGCCTGAAATTGGCGTGCAGGTGGAGCACGCAAAGGAGAATGAAAATATGGTTCCTGAAACCAACAATGATGATAATGATGTTCCACCTTCACCACCTTTTGTTCAGCGACAAGGACGGTCTATTGCTACTGACCGCCCTAAGAGAAATATTGCACCTCCTACCCGATTGATTCAAGAATGTGATATTGTTGATTATGCTTTGAGTTGTGCTGAACAGGTGGAGCATGATATTGAACCAGCTACATATACTGAAGCCATTGCTTCGGTTGATAAAGAGAAGTGGGTAGGTGCGATGCAAGAAGAGATGCAATCGCTTGAGAAGAATGGCACATGGGATGTTGTGCGCTTGCATAAACAAAAGAAGGTTGTCCGCTGCAAGTGGATATTTAAAAGAAAGGAAGGTTTGTCTCCTAATGAGCCTACACGGTTTAAGGCAAGGTTAGTAGCAAAAGGTTTCAGTCAAATTCCAGGTGTTGATTATAATGATGTATTCTCCCCGGTTGTGAAGCATAGTTCTATTCGTGCTTTCTTTGGTATTGTTGCTATGCATGATCTTGAGCTTGAGCAGCTAGATGTAAAGACTGCTTTTACGCATGGTGAGTTGGAGGAGGAGATATATATGGACCAACCTGAAGGTTATGTTGTGCCTGGTAAGGAGGATCTTGTTTGCAAATTAAAGAGGTCCCTTTATGGTCTGAAACAGTCACCACGACAGTGGTATAAAAGGTTTGATTCATTTATGCTTACACATGGTTTTGAGAGATCTCAGTATGATAGTTGTGTGTATATCAAGTTTGTTAATGGATCACCTATTTATTTGCTGCTATATGTTGATGATATGTTGATTGCTGCCAAGAGCATGAAAGAGATCACTATTTTAAAGAATCAATTAAGTAGTGAGTTTGAGATGAAGGATCTTGGTCCTGCTAAGAAAATACTAGGCATGAAAATTAAAAGGGACAGAAAGTCTAGTTTGTTGTTTCTTAGTCAGGAAAAGTACATTGAGAAAGTTCCTCATCGTTTTAATATGCATGATGCAAAGTCAGTTACTACTCCTATTGCTTCTCATTTCAAGTTGTCAGCTTTGCAATGTCCTAGCTCTGAAGATGATATTGAGTACATGTCTCGAGTTCCCTATTCTAGTGCTGTTGGTTCCTTGATGTATGCCATGGTTTGTTCACGTCCTGATCTGTCATATGCTATGAGTTTGGTCATTCGATACATGGCTAATCCTGGTAAAGAACATTGGAAAGTTGTTCAGTGGATTTTCAGGTACCTTTGTGGCACATCAAAAGCTTGCTTGAGGTTTGGCAGGATTGGTGAGGGGCTCGCCGGATATGTGGATTCAGATTATGCTGGCGATTTGGATAAGAGAAGGTCCCTCACAGGTTATGTGTTTACCGTTGGTGGATGTGTTGTTAGCTGGAAGGCTACTTTGCAGGATGCTGTTGCACAATCTACTACTGAGGCTGAGTACATGGCTATTGCTGAGGCAGGTGAAGAGGCTGTTTGGATGAAAGGTTTATATGCTGAACTTTATGGAGATAATTCTTGCATTAAGTTGTTCAGTGACAGTCAAAGTGCTATTTATCTTACTAAAGATCAGATGTTCCATGAGAGGACAAAGCACATTGATATTAAGTACCATGCAATCAGAGATGTGGTTGCAAAAGGTAAAGTGAAGGTATGCAAGATAAGTACTCATGATAATCCTGCTGATATGATGACTAAGCCTGTCTCTGTGTCCAAGTTTGAGCTTTGCTCAAGCTTGATTGATATAACTGTTTAGCCCAAGTGGCTATTGGCGGCAGCAAGTGTTTTCTTTGTTGATTCAGGTGATTGTTGAAGTTCATGCTACAAGGAATTTGTCTCAAGGTGGAGTTTGTTATATTGTGATCCAAATTCATATACTAAAGGGAGGCTAACTTCTGACGAGCGGAGCGAGGCCCGTCGCGGAAGGCTTGGGCCGAAGCGTAGCGTAGTCAGAAGTTAGCCCATACGTTGTGCCCTACAGGGACGCCTGCGGGGGGTGCGGGGGGCGGCAGCCCCCCGCGGTACGGATCATTGCCACCGTCTATATATATTCCCTGTAAGCCGCCGCTAGGGTTTGTCGCATCATTGTATACCCACGGCGTTTGTAAACACCACCGAAATAGTGAAGTTTTGCTGGCTGGCGCCCGTGGTTTTTCCCTTGTGTGTTGCAAGGATTTTCCACGTTAAAATCTCGTGTCCTCTGCAGTGTTTTACTTTTCGTTCTTCGTTTATTGTGCATCTCGATTATATAACACGAACGATCGTGTTTTGTTACACCCGAATGATTTTTTTGTAGAGCTAGGTTGTGCAGCAGCGAACCTGTGCATGCAACATTCCAACGAGGCCAAGTCTTTTGCTTTTATTTGAAGAAACATTTCGACAAGTCAGTCCATGAGCCCGTATTTTTAACCAAGCGAACTTTGCTCGGGAGTCAAGAGCGCATGAGAAGGAACGAGTCGCGAAAGAGATGATGCATCTATTTATTTTGAGAGAGAATGGAGACTCGAAGATGTTACATGGCCTCCATCAGAGTTTTGCGAGATAGATTGCTTTGAGGGCCAGTTTTGTCAAAATTGAGGCATGCATGCGGCAACATTCCTACTAGTCAGTCGATCAGCACGCACGTTTAAATCAAAAGGTAAACATTGTTTCGGCATGTAGTCAGGAGGGCGTGAAGGAGCTGAGTGTACTAGGTATTGGGGATGCGCAAAAGAAGTAACGCATATATTTCATTCAATAAGCCTACATTAGCGCAACTTTTTTTTTCGATAAAGGGAATATATTAATATCAAGAAGATACCAACTGCAACAACGCACCACCCTAGTGGCACTACGAATGCACAAAGCCAAAAAACAAGAAAAGAAAACTAAGAAACAAAAGTCCCGCTACAGTATCTCGGGCCTAACAACAGCAATACATCCATCGCCAAGACAACACCTGAATTACAGACTTTCAAAAAACGACGCCTCCAAGAAGGAAACAGTGCTCAAACACCGTCGTCGCCCGATCAAAGATCTTAGCTTTCACCCTGAAGATAGTCCCCGCTCTCAAAACAATGCCTCCACCAAGGTCATTGCCAGGCACAACCAATTAAGGCCAGACCTTGGGTTTTCACCCTGCAAGGTATGATTCTGCACTTCACCTGTGTTGTCGCCGCCACTTTCATACCGCTGCTGTGAAGCCCGGAACACCAAGCAAGTCCCTCAACAGCGTAGAGACTTGAACCTCCCTTAGCTAGTCCTCCCCTCCGGCCTTCATGAAATTCTCTTCTTCCGACTTTCATCATGGATCCATAGTCACTTGATGTCAACACAGAAAAAGAGCTTCACACCGCTCCCTCCAGAACCAATCGGTCGGAATAAAAACATGGGTGCGCACGACCGAATACCTCCGATTCAGCAAACTCCAGGAAAAAGCACTGTTGCATTCGCCGGCGGAGCCTTCCGGAACTCAACACTCCGGCCAGATCACGAGACCAGGCCTCCGGTAGGTCCTCCTCTTCACGCAAGAGAGACCCTAGGACCGCCACCTTTAGTCAGGTCGGACCCCCACGTCGGCGGCCATCCTGGGCTGGCCACTCCAACCCTCCACTGGCGACACCATCGCCGGCTTCCAAGCTCCTCCATCTCGCCGCCGGAACGCGGTGATAGATCAAAAGATCCACCACCACCAACCGCAGGCCGATCCTCTCCGGCGAAGAAGAGGGTCACCTCCACCGTCGAACCCAAGGCTGCTGCCCCGGGCGTCCTCGTACCGAGGGAGAAGTCCAAGATCATCGCCCCTCACCGGCGAGAGGCGGAGGGAAAGGCGATGTCCGCCTCCACCAGCCACCACCGCCGGCATGCCGCCGATGGGAGGCGGCGAGGCCGCAGCCCGCAGCTGGAGCGTCCCCGGGAGGACCGCCGCTGCCCCTCCATCCTCGTCCGACCGCCGCCGCCCCGGGAGGCGGAAGGGCCGCCGCCGCGTGAGAGAATCCTTGGCCGCCGTTCCTGACGTGTCACGAGGGAAGGCCCCCGCCGCCGCCACGCCTCGAGATCTTTGCCCCGGCGGCGCTGCCGCCGGCGGCGGCGGGAGGGTTGGGAGGCGGGGTGCGGGAGGCTAGGGTTTCCTTTGATCACATTAGCGCAACTGACTCTTGGAAAAGGGTATACAATTTCTTTGCCGTGTGCACAGATAAAAACGCACGGCAAAGATCTTGGCCACGGGAAAGATAGACACGAGCGCACGGCAAAGACACGATTCACGGCAACGACGGAAGAGGCCGCACGGCAAAGAAAGGTGCACGGCAATGGACCAACACACCGCACGACAAAGATTCGGTGCACGGCAAAGGCGTTAGGCATTGCCGTGCAACGTTGGCGCACGGCAAAGCAACCTTTGCCTAGTGTTTTTAACAAACGTACGGCAATGAAGGATTTGCCTAGTGTAAGCGCACGGCAAAGATGTAAAAACTGGATTTCTTCTTATCTCAAAAGGTGTGGCGTGGTATAGTTATCAACAAACAAACACTTAGCCTAGTGGCAAGGTCGCATGCTTTTCCTACACTGTGTCCTCCTAGGTTCGATGCCCAGACCAGCCAAATTGCGCATTTTTTTAAATAAAACATGTTTGGCACATGGCAAAGAAGCGACCTGCCTTTGCCGTGCAACATTGGCGAGTCACACGGCAAAGAAGGCTTTGCCGTCAATGGCATTGGCGTGCGACCTTTGCCGTGTGGAGTCGCACGGCAAAGGCTTTGCTGTGCATATAGGGTCCTTTGCCGTGCAAATAGTTGCACGGCAAAGACATATTTTCATGTAGTGAATATGGTGACATCAGGCTTTTCTTACCATCGCCATATCGAATTTTTGCTTAGTTGGAGTAGAGATAATGAAGGGAAAACAAAGGTGTCTTCCCTAAAAAAATCCTTTAGAAAGGCTATTTTCTCTATTATATCACATGTCTTTCCTTATTAGCCTAATTTCATATTAAAACTAATTAATTATTAACTGTTAGGAATGATGCATTGTATGACTTATATCTAGTTTTTTGTGTATAAACTTGGACTGTTAAGAAAAGAAGAGTCTTTTCTAGTGTTTTGTCTATACATTACACATTGTACATCACTTGTGTGTGAGAAACAGACCTGGATAGACGGGGATGCGTCAGATCATCCCAACCGCTAGGCTATGCCTTCAAATGATAGTTCAAACTGACCTCGCACGAATGAGCGCATCCATGAATTCTAAAATCATACGGTCACCATCCACTGAGGATGGATATATCGATTCTGATTTTAACCACGCAAGCAGCTGAGCTGACAAACACAAACAAACCAGAGCGGCCATGGCGACGACCACAACAACGGCTGTGCCGTCCGCCGGCTACGGCGCGGACGGCATCTACCGCTCGCCGCGGCCGGTGGCGCCGATCCAGACGGACCCAAACCTCTCCATGACGGACCTCCTCTTCCGCCGCGCCGACGCCTGCCCAAGCGCGCTCGCCCTGGTCGACGCCGCCACGGGCCGGTCCCTCACCTTCGCGGCCCTCCGCTCGGCGATCCGCACGACCGCCGTCGCGCTCGCCACGCGCGCGGGGGTGCGCCCCGGCGACGCCGTGCTCCTCGTCGCACCCAACTGCGTCCTCTACCCGGTCTGCGTCTTCGCCGCCACCGCGCTCGGCGCCGTCGCCACCACCGCCAACCCGCTCTACACCACGCGGGAGATCGCCAAGCAGGCCGCCGACGCCCGGGTCAAGCTCCTCATCACCGTGCCCGACCTCCTCCCCACCGTCGCCAGCCTCAACCTCCCCGTCATCCTCCTCGACTCCGACGACCTCCCCGCCTCCGCCACCCCGAACGTCACCCGCTACTCCGACCTCGTCTCCGGCGTCGAGGAGACCGCATACCGCCGCCCGGCGACAAAGCAGAGCGACACGGCCGCGCTGTTCTACTCCTCGGGCACCACGGGGGAGAGCAAGGGGGTCGTCCTCACGCACCGCAACTTCATCGCGGCCTCCACCATGGCCACCTCCGACCAGGACCAGCGCGGTGAGGGCGCCAACGTGTGCCTCTGCTTCTTGCCCATGTTCCACATCTTCGGCCTCGCCGTCATCACCTTCGCCCAGCTGCAGCGTGGTAACACCGTCGTCGTCATGTCCGGCTTCGCCATGGACGCCGTCATGCGGGCCGTCCAGCGGTACCGCGTCACCCACCTCTTGTGCGTGCCGCCGGTGATGATAGCGCTCGCCAAGCAGGGGATGAGCGGGAGGCACGATCTCAGCTCGCTCAGGTTCATCTTGTCTGCTGCCGCGCCGCTCGGCAAGGACGTCATGGAGGTCGTGGCCAAAACCTTCCCCAAAGCCGACATTGTACAGGTATGCAGTCACTTATTAGAAGTTTTTGTTGGATGTCTATTTAGCAGGGTAATTGGGCTTGGGCTGGCGGCACCGTGGCCCGCCGTTACCACTTACACATATAATTTAGAACTTCGGAGTTTACCACAATATCGATGTGAACCAATTTCAAAACTACTCTTAAGCGGTAAATTGATTTCCTGCGCACTGCTTAGAGCATGTTCAATAGCTTACCCATAATTTGGATAAGCAAACTGGTTATGGGTTATGGAGAGAGGCGGATTGGGTAAGCAAAAAAAAAAATTATTTCTAACTTACCTATATGGTGGATACCCAAAACTGTTTTGCTTATTTAGGAGCAATTCCCACTACTCTCCAACATATAGCATACATCCTTCGAACTAATTATAAATTTCTACACGAAATATGACACCACCATCTTCATTGAAGCCACCACCATCATTGCCTCTCCCGTACCCTCTTGAAATCAAGATTTGGTCATGAAGCACCTCCAAGTAAGGTCGGCCCTTCTCGTCTAGACCAATTTGATACATGAAAATGATCTTTTGCTCGCTCTCAAGCCTCTTGACCAACTCATCATTTTCCACGTTCGTCTTCATGATCTCAGCCTTCTTCTCCTCGGCCGCCGCCCTCCTCTCCTTGCCCCCACCCTCGTCTTTCGGAGGCGAGCTCATTCCTCACCGCCACCTTTGTTCTCCAGTGACTCCTTGTACAGATTGTCACATCCTTTTTCCCTCGTCTCTTTAGCTTTATTTCTCTCATCGGGGCTCTTTCTAGTTACAGACGAAATACCTAGGAGTGGGGCTGCTTGAGCCTTCATCAACGGTGTCAAAAGCCAACCCTTCCCCAGCCGAGGTAGATGGGGTTTTCCTCTTGCTTGGGATTTTGCTGGTGAAGCAGTTCTTCCGTTTCTCATCATTCTCAAGAAGTACCCAACAATGGTCTAAAGTGAAATATTTGCCCACCTTTCTTCTTTGGTTTTCTCATGAATAAAATTTCAGCAATGTTGATCTACAAATAAAAGAATCAAGTAAGCATAATAGAACCAACTTGAGCATAAAAGAACCAAGTTATGCATACAAAAAAAACTAGATATTCTGCATAGTTGATCTTGGTCATTAGTCCCATTTGGATTGATATAGTAGACTTGAGGCAAGAAACACGGCCATTTAAAATTCTTGGTGTTGATGTTTTGCAAACGGTGTTGGAGAGAAACTTGAGTCCTTTCCCTCTTGGAGTTAGGTCAGTTTTGGTCATGGAAACACTCCCAATATGATTTGATTTATTATTCATTCCCCGTGATGGGATCTATACCAATACGCCTACATGCATTGCACGAGGCCTCATCTTCTTTCTTAGTGAATTTAACTCATCGCACCGCCCTTTGCAGAGTTGGTTCATTGACAAAACCCTCACCAACAAAACCATCTTCATCATCTTGTTGAATTTCTTATGATCCAACATCATCTTGTGCAAATTCTTTTGATGGTGTTTCTTGTGATGCAAATGGTGATGTAATATACGGTGCATCACCACAAGTGAAAGGGAGAAAGGCCTCATCATCTGTATACTATATGCAAAGGCAAATAAATTAGAAAGTACATAGATAAATTTCTATGCCAAGAAATTCCAATCAATCTACTAAATTATACATGCTTATGCAACTTCAATCAATGAACCTATGCAATTTCAATCAATGTATACGCCTATGCAATTTTAATGAATCTACTAAATTATAACATATATAGACCAATGTTGGCATAAAAACTATATTTTGATCGTGAAATGAACTATGTATTTGCCTAAATTTAGTATATATTCACTCTCTAATGAAATTTAGTATAAAAAGTTTGAAATTTCTCTTTCCTTGCGGCCATTTGGCCAAACACCACGAGTGCGCCACCGGCGAGAGCGGTGCGCAACGAAGTTGCAGGCACCATTGGCGGCATGGGTTCTGATGTAGCTCGAGGAGGTGCATGCATGCATGACCGGAGCAGGTTAGGAGGGATCAGAGGAGGATTGTGGGAGGTGTGTGAGGCCGTCCATGGCGTGGTGGCATGGTCGGGCAACCACGGCGGGACGAGGAAAAATTTCGGTTTGGCTCTCCCGCCGAGTTTTCTGCAAATATGGGTCTTTGGCTGGTCTTACCCATATATGGGTATTTGGGGTCAAATTTTGGGTTAAGTTCCAAAAAAATAAGGGTATGTAACCACTTTTGGTTATGTTGTTGAAGCAGTTTTGTTTTGCCTCATTACCCATTAAAAAGAAGTTTTTGGCTAAGATTTCCACCTTCTTGGTAAGCTATTGGAGATGCTCGTATCATGTAGTACTATGCCTTTATTCTCTTGTTCACATGTTATATTGTGTGTTGTGATCCTCTGTCAGGGCTATGGTATGACCGAGACTTGTGGGATGATATCATTTGAATTCCCAACAAATGGGAAGGCTCGTCGATTTGGGTCAACTGGAGCGCTTGCCAGTGGTGTTGAAGGAAAAGTTGTCGATGTAGAGACACTAAGACATCTGCCACCGAATCAACTAGGAGAAATTTGTGTACGGGGACCACATATAATGCAAGGTAAAGATCTAGTTCTTGTACCATGTCTTCTGGACCAAACATTCATCCATCATTTGCTTGATCAACAATGGCATAATACTAACCTTAGTGTAAATGATGTTACAATGAAACTTTAGTAATTAGTGGTATTTTTTAGTTAAACAACAAGGTAAAAATGAAATGTTTTTCTTTCACATGTTTATTGACAATGTACCTGGTGATTTTATTTAACATGAAACTCTAGTGATCATGAAGAAACTATTATTTACATTTCTATACTATTTTGCACCAACAAGAAATTTTCCAATATATTAAGTCCTAAAGGGAGTATTGGGGCATCACTTCTTTACAATCATTCGAGTATTGAGTCAATTTTCTCTAGGGTATTTCAATAATGTGCAAGCTACTGACTTCACAATCAAGCAAGGGTGGTTGCATACTGGTGATCTTGGATACTTTGACGAAGAAGGCCAGCTTTATGTTGTTGATAGACTTAAAGAGCTGATTAAGTACAAAGGTTTCCAGGTACACTACAGAAATACTCGTATTTTTCTCTAGTGGTAGATAGAATCTTGAGATAAAATACATCAACCATAACTAGAAGAATACATTGCAGTTGTGCCTTCATCACCTAGACAAGCTAATGTTTGTTTTTAATAGGCAGGTTTAGTACTAATTGATGAAGATTTGGCAACTGAATGTGTGAGGAACGTCTGTTGATCACTTTCAACATAATTAGTGTCCATTTAATATTTAATGTGTGCCTGATGCGGTGCTCTTAAGGCAAGGGTTTATTGACAAAAATAAATTGAGATTAGTTGCTGAAGTGCTTAAGGTTAAGCACAATTTTACTGGCTTGCGTGAAGAGGATGAGGGAGCAGATACATGTGATTTTCTGAAGAAAGATACTTCCTCCGTTTCATGAAGGTTGTCTGAGATTTGTCAAAATTTAAATATATCTAGAATTCTAGATGCTATTATATTTAAATTTTGAAAAATCTCAGACAATCTTCATGGGATAGAGGGAGTAGAAACAATGAGCAGAAAGGCTTGTGTTTACAATGGCTCAACGTAGTCGTTGGCCAACATTGAATTTCTTATTATAAGGTACAGTTAGAGGAATACAAATAGCAGGCATGATCTTTAAGACAAAAAATGGTCATATTCACACCGAAATCATGAATGGAGCACGAGCTCCATGGTAGCCGTTTAAAAAAAAAAATACGCGACATTTCTAAGTTCGAAAAAAATCAGAACAAAAACCCTAAGTGCGGATAATGTCAAACTTTACCAGCGTGCAAAATCTTAATTAAACATTCGTCGTATTCTAAGCTACATAAAACTGGCAATCTGACAATTTTTCAAGTTTTGAAAATGTGCATTGTTCACCACACCTAGATCCACACATTTGAAATTTTTACTTAGCCTAAAATACAACAAATTTTTGGATCGCTTTTGCGAAAATTAGTAGGTTTCACCATGGATAATTTTTATTCCGATTTTCTTGAAACTTTCAAATTCCTAATTCCAATATTTCAACAAAATATCTTGCTATAACACGGGAGCCATTTGTCCATGCCCCATATACACAGCAATATTTAGTATACTGCTTTTCTCTGTTCAATATGTAGTCAAATGGCCCAAACATCACTGATGTGGTGTTCCATGATTCCATGACTTCAAGATTTTAAAGTTTCACCAAAAAATAATTTTTTAACAAAAGTCCTATTTTTCTTAACTTGAGCATGATGGTCTTTTGTGTTGTCTGAATAGTAACCTTTTTGTGCTAGTACCCAACCTAATTCTCGCGATAGGAACTCATCCTTTTGCACTAGTGTTTCCTTGATCATTTTTGTTTTTTAAACTTGTAGATTGCACCTGCTGAGCTTGAAGGATTACTTTTGTCTCATCCAGAGATTCTAGATGCTGTCGTTATCCCGTACGTTGCACTTCTTAAAATTTATTTAATTGTCTCTAGCAGCTTTTGAGTACAAAATTTGCATCCCGTCGGTTTGGGCTCCTTTATCAGCTGTTTCTTATCTCTTGACTTGGAGCTGTGCTTGTTTCAAGGTTTCCTGATACTGAAGCAGGCGAAGTTCCTATCGCCTATGTTGTGCGATCACCTTCCAGTTCATTGATTGAAGTTGATGTCCAGAAATTTATTGAAAGTCAGGTGAGGCTGACTACAGACTCTGCTAAACTTTGACCGTGCAGTACCTGTAGTGGAACACCATCACTAGCATAAAACATGCTTCAACTGCGTACTGCCCATGGTAATGCACTTGTAATTTTTTAACTTACATCCCATCTCAGGTCGCATACTACAAAAGGTTGAAGAGGGTTACCTTTGTGGAGAGCGTACCAAAGTCAGCTTCAGGCAAGATTTTGAGAAGAGAGCTCATCGCCCAAGTCAGATCGGAACAAGCCAGATCGTCCAAGCTATAGCAAATCTACTGCATGAGCAAATCTTCCTGCTAAATTTAAAACTTCACACCTGTGCAATGTTAGGAGGTTTACAAATTCCTGAATCGCAGCTTTCATTTTTGTGCACCATGTGTGATGCAACACCAATGTGAATCTCAACATTGTACAGAAGTTTGCTTGTGACATTGTTCCGCAAATGTGCCATTATGTGCTATATATAGTATACTATCTATACAAAGAATGCAAAATAATGAAAGAATATGAACGGGTTACGGCTATACGTATTCTAAATCTGTCTATACAGAGAATGTATATGTGCTAGTTCAGTCGAATCGTAAGTATCCCTGTGCTCATGCGCCAAAAAAAATGGCCACTGGAAATCATGCGAAAACCGAACGTTATCTTTCCGAATATATAATGAAGGGCAGAAGCGGAATTGTGCCTGAGATTTAGTCTCGGGATACTTGCAATCTTAGAGATGGCTAGAACTTTTTTAACGTCTATCTGTTGCGCCTATCATCTTCGTGACGTAACAAACTGCACTACATGCTGCAGTTCTGCGTAGTGTAGGTTTTCCTCTGAAAAAAATAATACTGTAGCAATGCAACATCGAGTTGAAGCCAAGATGCTATTGAGCCCTTGAGCCAACTTCCCGGCCCGGTTGGCTTCAACGTACTCTAGTTTTTTTTTTTTCCTCTTCTTCCCCGTCCGCTCATGAACCAGGTCGCAGCACCTCCTAATTCTAGGTTCCTAGGTGACACTGCCGGCTAACGCTGCGCGACCGACTTCAGTCTATCATTTGATTCAGACAAGCACCTGTAGCACCATTAACACACCAGAGCGTAATAACTCGAACCAACCAAATGCAACTCACCAAGCGTCGAATCTGAGCACTCCGGGTGCGGTATCGCTATCGCCGCATCTTGGCTTCAACTCCTGGCTCGGGTCGGGCTCATCCAACTCGATCATGGCACGCGCAACGTCGTTGTCTGCATTTCCCGCCCGTTCGTCCGTCAGTCCCCATCCACGCCATATTCCGGTGTCAATTCATGCCACACTTCCATTTGGGGGCTACACGCTGAGTCAGTAGTGTAGATAAGTGTCGTGACATTCTTAACAGTACAAAAGCGATGCCGCAGCCGGGAAGTCGAGAGCTCTCCACACGAGGCAGAGCGGCGAGATCCCCGCCGCCTCCTTCATCAGTGTCGCATGTATTTTGGACGCCTAAATTGACCGTTGCGTACGTTTGCGTCGATCCGTGAGTGCAAAAATGGTCTTGTGTCCATTTGCGTTGGGCGTCTCTATTGGCCCGACGCATATTAACCGCTGGCCATTTTTTCTGAAATATCCAAAAACAGGAGAAACAAGCAAATAGCATGAACATACAGCCATCGTATTGGCTCAAATTGGGGTCTTAAATAAGTTCATCGCATTGTGCACAAGGTACGATACAAGATTTAGTCCAAAAGATACCCAAACATGGTCAAAATATCAAATACTGTCCAAAAAGAGGCCATCGTGGTTGACAATGACGCCGCAGATTAGGCACCCCGCGCGTGAATTTCTGCGCGCTTCTTCGGGAACCAAGCCTTGGTGTCGTCGTCCATGTTGCTCAAGTCGGCTATCATGATCCTTGTATCCTCTGCCCGGATCTTGGTCTAGGCATCCATCCTTCTAGCCTTGGTGTCACACAATTTGGCCTTAGCATCTGCCTTTTTGGCCTCGACGTCCATCCTTTGGACATCAATGACCTCTTTGGTGAGGTTGAGGTAGATGGCAGATGCGGCCTCTTTTTCTCGTCCCTTTTGTCCAGGCAGCTTGAGAGTCCGCCATGATGTTCTCCAAGGTCTGGCTCAACGCAAGGGTTGATGCCTCCCGGGCAAGATCGGCCTTGGTATACTTATGGCCCAGGGAACAAGGTGGAAGGGCTTTCTGCCTAGGATCGTCATCTTTGCTGTCGACGACCAACATGGTTGTCCAACTCTTGACAGCTTCATGGTAGGTCTCATATAGCCAATCCTCCACTTTGACGCGTCCTTCAGCTTTTCCCAGCGATGGATCATATAGAAGCCCTTCCTATGTTGTGTTGCCTTGAATTTCTCCAAGGCCCTGGGTAACTGCAATTGGTAAAACTTAGGTTCATGGGTTGCTAATGCTAAATATATAGATGGAATGATGATGCTCGTTTCTTTACCACTCCAAGCACGCTCGTGCTGCTCTGGGGGTGGGAAACAACATGATCAACGGCGGCGCAGAACTTGGAGGTCTCTTGTTTGATGTAGTTCCATCTTTTTGTGATGGACTCTTCTGTGCGATCGCTTTTCATCTCGTAGGGCGCGTGACGCTTTCTATCATCGTACTCTTGGATCACCTTGGCCCAGTAGACCTTGCCATTTTGATAGGCACCATTTATGCAATCATGGCTGGCCGCAAGCCACGCATCGCACACACATTTGTCCTTGTCGTCGTTGAAGCCGCTAGTCTTGTGGCTCTCCCCCTTCTTCTTGCCAGCATAATCCCTGGTCAGGACAGGCCCTATTGGCGCCTCCTCATCGGCATCGACCCAAACGGTTGTTGCCTGCGTGGGCTGGGTGGAGAACAACCATTCGCCATCGATGTCGACCCATCTTGCGTCTGTGGCCACTGAATTTGTGCCCATGTCCTGACGCCACCTTCGCTGATGAAGCCGCCGCCGAAGATCATGGCCAGGATATCGCCCTCATTGCGTTCCGTCCAATAGGCCCATGAATGACACATGGCAGAGCGAGACACTGAGAGAGCAAACGTATAGGGTCGTCCATTGTCGGGGCAGATGGTGTCATTTCCTCAAACAGGGTGCGGGGCACTATCATGCTCTCCTCCGGGACCTGTCGCGTCTTCTGTGTCGCGGTCGGGCACGAGTCACCGCTCCTCAGCGTCCTGTCCAGGCTGGGAACCGGGGGGCCGTTGAAGTGCACCGGGGTGGCGCCGGAGGCGAACCGCGATGCCAAGTGGACCTTCGAGGCTGCAGGCGTTCCAGGACGCAGCTGGAAACTTACCGAGATCACCGACAAGGCCGGGGGAGCGACACCCACGATCCTCTCTTGCTTGAAGAAGAGCATGGCCTCCGCTAGGCTAGGATGGAGGGGCCTAGACCGACGATCTACGTAAACAAACATAGATTGATTATTATTGTGCTTCTCTTCCCAGCTCCCGTGTCGCTCCCGTGTGGGCGACCCCGGGGCGACTCAAACCCTAACTCAACCCCCCTTTCCCACACTCTCTCTCCCCCGCTGTCACCGGCGCCCCCCCCCCCCCCCCCGAACCCTCCCTCTCCAACCCTGCCTCTCCGCTCTCCTCCTTTGAACCTGAACCCTGGCCAGCATCTCTCTCCCCGACGGTGATGTATCTGAGACGTTCTCCGACAGCTGGTGCGGCGGACGGGCATCTCCTGCCATGGGATAGCTCCAGCTCGGCTAGGGTGCTGGTGCGTGGTGCTCTCTGGTGGTTATGTCTCTCAGCTCCAGCTCGGATTCTGACTTTTGGCTGGGGTGAAAACCTGCGCGGCGTGTCTGAGGCCGGCGGCGGCGACGGCCAAGGGCGCCGCTTTCTTGCTGAAGACGCCGCCACTACTTCCTCCCTATCCCTCCCGTTGCTCCTGGTGAAAATCTTGATCTGCTCGGATCGGACAGTTGTGAAACCTTTTGGCGTCGTTCCCTTGATGAAGGCGCCATCTTGGAGCCCACGGTGTGTCTCTCAGTCGGCGGTGGTGCTAGCGATGGCGGTGAAGCTCCTTGGAGATGGTGTCTCCGAAGGTGGTGATTGTGTGTTGGCGGGGTGCAGCGTTTGTTGGTGCGTCGGCTCGGGCTCTAGGTGTCGTTGCCTAATCGACGGTACCTCGGAGGAGGGATCCTCACGAGGGGGAGAAGAAGTAGGGGCCATAGGGCGGAGAGTCCTCGGGACGGTGGTACGCGAGTTACCCAGCTTCGGAACACCTGCATGATGACAGGGCCTACTGCTGCTTGTCTGGAATTATCTGGGCGCTTTCGCGTTGTTACAATGAGTTGTGGTTGTGTCTCTAGGGCTCCCGGGATCCGGCTTATAAAGGCGCACGGATCTAGGGTTTACATGGAGAGTCCTAGCCGGATTACAGATAGCATAGCTACGGTACAATACCTTGCCGTGCACGTCTCGGATCCGCCTTCCATACACGTCGTCCTGGATCCGGGTTCCTCATGGGCCTCCATGGATCCGGGTTACTCCTAAGGTCGGTACGGATCCGGCCTGCTGATCCTGGGCTGGACTTCTTCCTTCATGATCAACAAAGAATCGGGCCGCCCGATGGGCCACATGCCTCATCACCGTCTGTGGGCCACCCGGGCTTGCCGGATCTAGGCACTGTCGATGGTACACCCATGAAGTATACCCACAACAGTAGCCCCCAGAGTTCTCCGAGTTTCTCTTGCAGTTTCCGCCTTGCTGGTCCATCATGATCTCCGGCAAACGTTGGTAACACGGAGAAACTTGAAGAGCTCCAACTTTGCATTTTCTTCTTTTTCCAACTTATAGCCGGAAAATGCTCCCATCCAGCGGGACTTCATCCATCGACGTTCCAAAGAACATTTCCGGGTTACTCCCTGCTCGAACGAGAGCCAACTTGTCTTCACAGGATTACCCGGAATCTTAAAAGACTCAAACGGTTTCGGAATTCCTTTGTCTTTAGATCATACTTAACAACGGAAGTTCCACATTCCCCGCGCACAACTTCCTCATTTCCCGCGCTAAATTTTCGCAGATGCAAATCTTCAGCCGGAATTTTCGGGAGTGCACGGTTAAGTTACCTCCACGCCGTTTTACCGCAGTTGACCTAAACACGTGTCAACCATCCAACGGCGCGACCGTTCAGTTTCCACCATTGGATCCGGATCCCGAATCTCCGAGCGCGGCCTATAAATACCCCGCGGCCCGGTAAAAATCCATTCTTTCACCCCCTCTCACCACATCGTCTTCCTGCTCGCGCCGCCCGCCAAATCTCGATTCCGGTGAGCTTCGCCACGGTGAACTTCGCGCGCCGCCGAACCAAGGCTCCCCTCGCACCAAGATTCCCACGTTTGAACGCGAAACTTGCTCCGCCGCCGATTCGTGGTCACGCGGGTCGATTTTCTTCAAGTTCGGCGACCTCATCTTCGCCGGAGCTCCGTCGAGCCACCGCGCCATTAGCGGTAAGTACGCCGGCCTTGTAGAAGACAACCTAGTGTAGGAGATAGGCTTAGCGATCCGGGTACTCAAACACTTTGTATGGGTGCAACCGGAAGCATGCCACTCGAATCGTCGCTTTGTACTGGTAGCTCTTCGAGTAGCCCGGATCCCAACCAAATAGAACCCATATGCCCGGATCCCATATCATTCTTGCCACCGTATGTTTCCGACATCAGACTAGCTCAATCTTTTTCCGCATCTTCCAGCACCGCTCCAGGCCGGATCCCTACCCTCCAAGAGCTCCAAGAAGAACTCGAGGGGCAAGCTCGGATGGCAGCAAAGGTGCAAGAGGCGGAAAACAAGAGGGCGTCCAAGGCTCGGATCCGCGAAGGAGAACGGGGTCAATGGTGGCCTTGCGCGACCACCGACGCGGAGCTTAGAGAGCTGCAGAACGAGGGCATGATCTCCACACACTGGAGTTTCACTCGTGACTCCGACGTCCCCAAGCCAGAAGCCGGAGAAGTTGTCATGACCAAGGCTTGGGTGGAACGCGGACTTTCACTCCCTTGTTCGGAATTTTTTCTCTCCATCCTCAACACCTACGGGCTCCAGCCCCACAACATTTGCCCCAATTCATACCTTCTCTTGTCCAACTTCGTGACTCTCTGCGAAGGACATCTTGGGATCCGGCCAGATGTCAAGTTGTGGCAATTCTTTTTCCGGGTGAAGAAAGAAACCAAGGACAAAGCAATGGTGAACTGCGGAAGCATGACATTTATGCTCCGCCCTAACCGCATGTATCCTCCCCATGATTCACACGAATCCGTCCGGTACTGGAATGCCGGATGGTTCTACGAGAAGAATGTTTCCGTTCCGGATGTCCACGAAGGCCTCCCCCAATTCGTCAACGAACCTCCAGAAGAACTTGCAAGCTGGAGCTTCGTGCCTCCACTCGCCCTGACCCCAACCTTGGAGAAGGCTGCGCGGAGAATCTCCTGGTTAGTCCACGACGGACTGACCGGAGCCCAGCTCACGCTTAGCTGGTTCTCCCGGAGAATCCAACCTCTTCGCTACAACGCGCGCCTGATGTGCGCTTATACCGGGGCGGACGATCTTCTCCGGGTTACCCGCCACGATCTTCCGGCCGATTCTCTGAAGAGAAGGATCAAGACGTTGGTGAAGATTCCGAGGGGCCAACAGGTCCCGGAACTGTTCAAGGATATTTACACGAACGATCAGTGTCCTCCGGTAAGCTTCGTTCTTTCCTTTGCTTCAAACTTCACAAGTTTTTTGATGTTTAACTCTAACTTTTGTTCATTTTCCTTCCAGCTCAACACTTTGGCGGAGGAAAACTTCCGCACCATCATTCGCGTCCCCGTCACCGGCGACACGGCGGAGGAGGCTCCGGAAGACGACGAGGAGGAAGAGGACCAGGCACCCCGCAAGGCGGCCCCTCGACCTACAAAGCGTCCCCGCGCCAAAGCTTCCGGCTCTGAAGCCGGAGCTAGCGGCGAGGCCTCCGCCAAGAAGCCGAAAACGACGAAACCACCTCCGCTTGACTCAAGGAAAGCGGAGCGTGCGCGTCTAAGGATGCTCTCGACGGCTGGCCAGGGCACACGCCCCATCATCCCCGGCGCCCCGTAAGTTTCCGAACATGATGCGACTTTAACTTAGCGAAATTATCTCTTGTCTAAACCCTTTCACTTGTTTGCAGGAATCCGAAAACCGCTGCCACGCGGACCACCAGCCAGGAGCCCATCACGAAGTATATGAAGAAATCTCCGGCTGTTGGTCCCTCTACTCCAGTTCCACCAAGCGCTACCCACCCAACTCCTCAACCGTCGCCCCCTCAGGCTGATCCATCTCCCCCACCTGCCGCAAACACTCCACCGGAAATAATTCCGGTTAGCAGCGGGCATGCGGAAGTAGAAGATCCTAAAGCCAAAGGCCCAGCCCAAGAAGAAGCGGAAACACAAGGCCAAGGAGAGGCGGAAGTCACTTCTTCCGAGAAAGCTGGAGAGGGCGCTGGCGACATGATCGTTTTTCCGAAGAATTTTGGAGATCCGGCTGACACCACTTCCACCCCCAAGGCGTATGCCACCAAGTTTTTCAACAAGCTGACTGAGGCGGAGAAGTGGGAGCTTGAACAAGACCTGCTCAACGCCATGCTGAACAACGCCTGGGGGAAGCCTGATTCCAGGACTTCGGAAATCCAGGACTTCAAGAAAAACGTTGGCCAGTTCTGCGACCAACTCATCTGCAAGCAAAAGGTACTCCCCAGTAGCCCCCAAGCATGTAGGCGGAAACTCAAAAAGTAGTTAGCGCTTAGATGCTTAGAGAAAAATTACTTCCGGGAAAGTTTTTTAGAATGAACAAGTAGCCCCCAAGCATTTTTACTCCTGCACTGTTTAAATTTTACAGGAACAGCAGGCGCTGCACTACGAGCTGCACAAGAACATTGCCCTGCAGCGCCGCGTTACTCTGAGTCAGGCGGAAAATATCCGGACCCTGAAGGATGAGAATGCAGAACTGGCCAAACAACTGGCGGACGCCCAAGGTTGGTTTCCGCCTTCTTCGTCATTAGCCAAATTCCGACTTTGAATTTGCTGTTAACTTATGTTATTATAGGCGCATCCTCTTCCCTTGCTACAGCCTCATCTGAACTTGAGAACCTGCGCTCCTCGTACCAAGATCTGGAGACGAAATTAAAGGAGGCGGAACTAAAGAGGGAGCAGGCCGAGAAGCAGCTGGCGGAGAAAAACTCCGAGCATATCAGGGAAAAGGGCGAGCTGGAACTGAAGAAGAATGCTGATAGCGAGACCATCAGGAAGCAGCAAAAAGAGCTCAATGGACTCCGGAAATTTATGGAGACGGCGGAGCATCACTGGGACTTGCTCAATGAGAACATCTTGGGTATGATATCGGAGCCTTGTCAAGATATTTGCTCCGAGTTTTTTTTACTTTGCGCTCAAATTGCATGCTTATATCCTGATTATCTTTTATGCAGAGCCGCTTGGGTACCCGGAACAGCGCCGGAATTTGTTCCCACGGGACGACCTTCTGCAACTCGCGGGCGATGACTGCAAAGATCTCATCTCCGCCTCCCGCAAGATATGCTATAACTTGAACATCAAGAGGTGCCGCACTTGCGACGTGCGCAAGCTTATTGGTAAGATGGATGTACTGCCGGAGCTGGTGACAGATCTGCAAGCATCTTCAGCCCGAGGCGCAGCTGCAATGGCCTTGACCATGTGCCTAGCACATACTCCGGGTCTTGATCTTGATGAAGTGACCACGGGCGTTCCTCCGGATGCGGATGTCGGCGCGCTGCTGGATGCAGTGAGCGGCTACGACACCCGTATCGCGCGTAGGATCCGGCACGAGGAATTCTACGACAAGGTCGTCCTCGCTGCTGACGAGCCCTTGGAAGCGGAACTTCAAAAGGAACTCGACGCCAAGGCGTGACCTGCGGAATCCGGAGCCCAGTTTACCTGGACCAGCTCCAAGGATGCTCCCCAAGAGGAACCCAAGACCAGCACTGCTGCTTCTGAAGAAAAAGAAAGTGAAGAAGACGTGTCTTCTCCGGCCGAAGGTGCCAAGGAAAAGGATCCAGAGGGCAAGACTTCTCCGGCTAAGGGGGAGTGAAAACTTTTATTCCTGCGGGAAAAACAATGCATCATTTTGGCCCCAGCGAGGGTTTGTAATAAGACTCTAAATTCTTAAGTAGCTAGGAACGAAACGATTATGCATGGGGCGGAAATACTTATCCTGCTATCCGTTAAATATTATGTGCATGTTTCGTTTTATGTCGGAAAGCAAGTGCTGACTTCGTTATTTTCCGGCTTGCCCGCTTGACCTTCCACGAGCCGGAAGACCTTAGCCGGAAACGCTCGCCAACGGCGACGAAGCCCAATGGCAATCCGTCAATAACCGCGGAAACAAGCCCCCAGGCATAGGTGCCGGAAATCGCTACTAGGAATCCACGGGTTCGCAACAGATAACAACTTAATCAGAAAACTTAAGCTTACGTCCTAAAGGACGATTTTGAAAATCACAACTTTCATACACGCCTAGGCGGAAACATCCAGCTCTGCGGTTTTAGTCGGAAAAACATACACGATCTAAAATGAACAAGTAAAGGAGGTAAAAGACTCAAATAGTGAACCATAAGCTTTATTTCATTGATCATGTATAATTATTACAGAGTTTATAACTCGGAAAATATATGCTAAGTGTAGAAAGGACGTAGCTGTGCGATGTTCCAAGGGCGATCTGTTTCATCGTAGATGTCATCCGGATCCTCACGCTTGCGTTTCCGGTGCCAGTTAGCAGGTCTATCCCTCAGCTCGCGGAAATCAACAAGGTAGTACGACCCGTTATGGAGCACTTTGCTAACGACGAAGGGTCCTTCCCATGGAGATTGCAGCTTATGGTCTTTCACCTGTCGGAGGCGGAGGACCAGGTCTCCTGCCATAAAGGAGCGTTTCCGAACTCGACGGCTGTGATAGCGTCGGAGCTTCTGCTGGTAGATGGCGGAGCGCTGATCAGCTAAGTTCCGAGCCTCCTCGATCAGGTCCACAGATAGCTGTCTGGCCTCGTCAGCTGTTTCTTCATTGTAGGCGGAAACTCGCGGTGAGTCGTGGATGATGTCGGAAGGAAGCACGGCTTCGGATCCGTATACCAGGAAAAATGGGGTAAACCCTGTTGATCTGTTAGGGGTAGTTCGTAAACTCCACAGAACAGCTTCCAACTCGTCAGCCCAAGCTCCAGCTGCTCGTCGCAGCGGTTCTTCAAGGCGCGGCTTAATTCCTGATAATATTAGACCATTAGCCCTTTCAACCTGACCGTTAGATTGTGGATGAGCCACAGATGCAAGGTCCAGTCGGATCCCCATTGTGTCACAATAATCCCTTAACTCTCCTTGAGCGAAGTTTGTGCCATTATCTGTGATTATGCTGTGTGGGATGCCGAATCTCATCACGAGGCTGCAGACGAATTTTAGTGCAGTAGCACCGTCGGCTTTTCTCACTGGCTTGGCCTCGATCCATTTGCTGAACTTGTCAACAGCGACCAGGAGGTACTTGATGTCTACGTTCCCCCTCCTTTCCTGTAGACAGTGTTGGGCCTCCAAGAGCAGAGGTTTGTAGAACAGCAGCAAGTTTTCCCTTAAGTGGATCACCCAAGGTTTATCGAACTCAGGGAGGAAGAGGTCAAAGATATCCCTCTCATGCAACCCTGCAACCACGAAGCAAGAAGTCTCTTGTGTCCCCAACACACCTAATAGGTGCACTAGTTCGGCGAAGAGATAGTGAAATACAGGTGGTATGAATATATATGAGCAAAGAGCAACGGTGCCAGAAAATAGCTTGCTGGCGTGTAGTTGATGGTGGTAGTATTGCAGCAGTAGTAACACAGTGAAACAGTAAACAAGTAGTAGTAACGCAGCAGTATTTAGGAATAAGGCCTAGGGATTACACTTTCACTAGCGGACACTCTCAACATTGATCACATAACAGAATAGATAAATGCATACTCTACACTTTTGTTGGATGATGAACGCATTGCGTAGGATTACACGAACCCTCAATGCCGGAGTTAACAAGCTCCACAATAATGCTCATATTTAAGTAACCTTATAGTGTAAGATAGATCAACAGACTAAACCAAGTACTAACATAGCATGCACACTGTCACCTTCATGCATATGTAGGAGGAATAGATCACATCAATATTATCATAGCAATAGTTAACTTCGCAATCTACAAGAGATCATGATCATAGCATAAACCAAGTACTAACACGGTGCACACACTGTCACCTTTACACACGTGCAGGAGGAATAGAACTACTTTAATAACTTTGCTAGAGTAGCACATAGATAGTAGTGATACAAAACTCATATGAATCGCAATCATGTAAAGCAGCTCATGAGATCATTGTATTGAAGTACATAGTAGAGAGATTAACCACATAGCTACCGGTACAGCCCCGAGCCTCGATGGAGAACTACTCCCTCCTCATGGGAGCAGCAGCGGTGATGAAGATGGCTGTGGAGATGGCAGCGGTGTCGATGGAGAAGCCTTCCGGGGGCACTTCCCCGCTCCGGCAGCGTGCCGGAACAGAGACTCTGTCCCCAGATCTTGGCGTCGCGATGGCGGCGGCTCTGGAAGGTTTCTGTGGTTTTCGCCAATCGTTATAGGGTTTTCTGATCCAGGGGCTTTTTATAGGCGGAGAGGCGGCGCAGGAAGGTCGAAGGGGGGCCCACACCCTAGGGGGGCGCGCCCCCCCCTAGGCCGCGCCGGGGTGTGGTGTGGTGGCCCTGCCACCCTTCTCTGGCGGTTCTCGTGTGTTCTGGATACTTCCGGGTAAAATAGGAACCTGGGCGTTGATTTCGTCCGATTCCGAGAATATTTCGTTACTAGGATTTCTGAAACCAAAAACAGCAGAAAAACAGAACGGCACTTCGGCATCTTGTTAATAGGTTAGTTCCAGAAAATGCACGAATATGACATAAAGTGTGCATAAAACATGTAGATAACATCAATAATGTGGCATGGAACACAAGAAATTATCGATACGTTGGAGACGTATCAGCATCCCCAAGCTTAGTTCTGCTCGTCCCGAGCAGGTAAAACGATAACACGTATAATTTCGGAGTGACATGCCATCATAATCTTGATCATACTATTTGTAAAGCATATGAGCTGAGATCAAATCATTCAAAGCAAGTATCTATATTGACATAAGAGATGATAATGCAAGAGTTAGACAAGCTAAAAGTTTTCATGAACTATTGCTTTAAAGACATGCAACCGTACAAAGTTCATTAAAGATGTATTAAGTATTCAGCATAGAAGTTCTATCCTTCATTCCAAGCATCAAGTAAATTTTCACAACATAAGAAGGATTCAGTCAAGTAAACATAAACATGAACATCATGAATCAACTGTTTCGAAGTCTACTCAACCGGTGAGCGCAAGCATTTGGTATTAGCACCAGGATGTTATGGCATAAAGAACGTTAATGGGGGTTTGGAAGGCCAAATGGAAGAAAGGCTTGCAAAGCTGTAAATGACCATTAGACAAGAGGAAACCTTATGATCGAAGCTTATGCAAGGAGTAGTGATTGCCATGCAACGGATGCACATAGAGCTATATGTGTATGAAAGCTCTCCAATGGAACTAGTGGGGGTGCATCCAACTTGGTTGCTCACGAAGACCTAGAGCACTTTTGAGGAGGCTCATCATTGGAATATACAACCCAAGTTCTATAGTGTAAATTCCCCACATAGTTATACTAGTAAAACATGAAAACTCTCTCATATGAATGTAGGTGCTGAACATGAGCACAAATGATGACTATGAATAATGCTGGTGCTAAAACATGAGCACAAGTGTGGATAAAAGATAGTAATGCTGCCCCCTTTTTCTTTATTCTCTTTTTTTCTTTTTTTTTCTTTTTTTTTCTTTTTCTTTTTTTCTTTCTTTTCATTTTTTTCTTTCTTCTCTTTTTCTTTTCTTTTTGATGGCCTCCACGGCTCTTTCCATTTTTAGGGGCAACATCCTAATATGACAACACACTTTTTGGTACAAATAACTCATAATGAATGAAACATGATGTATGAAACTGTATGCCTCTGCCAGTGTAGCAGGATGTGCAATGATCTAGCGTAACATGGGTAAACCACACATCAGCTGTATATGATCATGCAAAGCAATATATAAATAATAAATGACAACATGGCATGTAATGTAAAAATGGATGTTGCATGTCAATATATCTCTAACAGCCTATGGAAATGCTGTGGTAGGTAGGTATGGTGGTTGTTTTGAGGAGATGTATGGGCTTATGTGTAGGAGAACAAGAGAAAGTTCTCCCACGGGTTTGGATGTACCGGCGAAGTATGCACAATTCTCAATGTGAGCAAAAGGCAATGCATGATCCGAAGAGGCTAGCAAATTTGGATGGTGGAAGTGCCAAAAACCGTAGCTTAACATTAGTCAAAAAGAACTCACAAGCTTATTGCAAACAACTAGCAGGTTCATCATTAAGAGCATGATTAAAATTTACTCCAAGGAGGGCCGTTCACGGTGGCACAAGTACCCCGCTAGCTCCCTCGACCTTCAGCACAACTTAGTTATTACGATGAACTCTCAGACATGGAAAGCTATCAAGTCCAACTACGCCTTCAACTATTTAAATAGAGTTTGTAGTACGGCACAAGCTTAAAGACAACAATCCACTACTAATTTTAACTCATTTATCCAGCAAGCCTTACCATCTAAATATCTCAAAACATTTGCAAAGAATCAAGTTATCAAAGCTCAATGTTCTACAAGTATTTTATTATACACTACCACATGCAACATTTCCCGTTTCCAACCATACAACAATTTAACGAAGAAGAAACTTTGCCATGAATATTATGAGTAAAGCCTAAGGACATACTTGTCCATATGCTACAGCGGAGCGTGTCTCTCTCCCACAAAAGCATTTATTCAAACAAAAACAAAAACAAAAACAAACCGACGCTCCAAGCAAAGCACATAAGATGTGATGGAATAAAAATATAGTTTCAGGGGAGGAACCTGATAATGTTGTCGATGAAGAAGGGGATGCCTTGGGCATCCCCAAGCTTAGACGCTTGAGTCTTCTTGATATATGCAGGGGTGAACCACCGGGGCATCCCCAAGCTTAGAGCTTTCACTCTCCTTGATCATGGTATATCATCCTCCTCTCTTGACCCTTGAAAACTTCCTTCACACCAAACTCGAAACAAACTCATTAGAGGGTTAGTGCATAATCAAAAACTCACATGTTCAGAGGTGACACAATCATTCTTAACACTTCTGGACATTGCATAATGCTACTGGACATTAGTGGATCAAAGAAATTCATCCAACATAGCAAAAGAGGCAATGCGAAATAAAAGGCAGAATCTGTCAAAACAGAACAGTTCGTATTGACGAATTTTAAAATGGCACCAGACTTGCTCAAATGAAAATGCTCAAATTGAATGAAAGTTGCGTACATATCTGAGGATCATGCACGTAAATTGGCTTAATTTTCTGAGCTACCTACAGGGAGGTAGACCCAGATTCGTGACAGCAAAGAAATCTGGAACTGCGCAGTAATCCAAATCTAGTACTTACTTTACTATCAAAGACTTTACTTGGCACAACAAAAACACAAAACTAAGATAAGGAGAGGTTGCTACAGTAGTAAACAACTTCCAAGACACAAATATAAAACAAAGTACTGTAGCAAAATAACACATGGGTTATCTCCCAAGAAGTTCTTTCTTTATAGCCATTAAGATGGGCTCAGCAGTTTTAATGATGCACTCGCAAGAGATAGTATGTGAAGCAAAAGAGAGCATCAAGAGGCAAATACAAGACACATTTAAGTCTAACATGCTTCCTATGCATAGGAATCTTGTAAATAAACAAGTTCATGAAGAGCAAAGCGACAAGCATAGGAAGATAAAACAAGCATAGCTTCAAAAATTTCAGCACATAGAGAGGTATTTTAGTAACATGAAAATTTCTACAACCATATTTTCCTCTCTCATAATAACTTTCAGTAGCAACATTAGCAAACTCAACAATATAACTATCACATAAAGCATTCTTATCATGAGTCTCATGCATAAAATTATTACTCTCCACATAGGCATAATCAATTTTATTAGTTGTAGTGGGAGCAAATTCAACAAAGTAGCTATCATTATTATTCTCATCAAGTGTAGGAGGCATAGTATAATCACAACAAAATTTACTCTCCATAGTAGGTGGCACCAAAAGACCACTATCATTATAATCATCATATATAGGAGGCAAAGTATCATCAAAGAAAATTTTCTCCTCAATGCTTGGTGGACTAAAAAGATCATGCTCATCAAAACCAGCTTCCCCAAGCTTAGAATTTTCCATATCATTAGCAACAATGGTGTTCAAAGTATTCATGCTAACATGTTCCATGGGTTTTTTAATTTTTGCATTAAACCATTCATGTCTTGACTCAGGAAATAGTACAAAGAGCTCACAGATGTTTTCCATTATGCCTTACTAGTGTAAACAAGAAACAAAAAGTTGCAATTGCAGGATCTAAAGGAAATAGCTTCGAGCACAAACACAATGGCGCCAGAAAAGTACTTTACCTGGAACCGGAGTATGAGTGCCTTTTACCTTTCCTCCCCGGCAACGGCGCCAGAAAAGTGCTTGGCGCGTAGTTGACGAGGGAGGAAAAGTGCTTAGTTGCCGGGCTTGCCAATGTGTGAGTGCCGTTTACCTTCCCTCCCCGGCAACGGCGCCAGAAAAGTGCTTGATGTCTACGTTCCCCCTCCTTTCCTGTAGACAGTGTTGGGCCTCCAAGAGCAGAGGTTTGTAGAACAGCAGCAAGTTTTCCCTTAAGTGGATCACCCAAGGTTTATCGAACTCAGGGAGGAAGAGGTCAAAGATATCCCTCTCATGCAACCCTGCAACCACGAAGCAAGAAGTCTCTTGTGTCCCCAACACACCTAATAGGTGCACTAGTTCGGCGAAGAGATAGTGAAATACAGGTGGTATGAATATATATGAGCAGTAGCAACGGTGCCAGAAAATAGCTTGCTGGCGTGTAGTTGATGGTGGTAGTATTGCAGCAGTAGTAACACAGTGAAACAGTAAACAAGTAGTAGTAACGCAGCAGTATTTAGGAACAAGGCCTAGGGATTACACTTTCACTAGCGGACACTCTCAACATTGATCACATAACAGAATAGATAAATGCATACTCTACACTTTTGTTGGATGATGAACGCATTGCGTAGGATTACACGAACCCTCAATGCCGGAGTTAACAAGCTCCACAATAATGCTCATATTTAAGTAACCTTATAGTGTAAGATAGATCAACAGACTAAACCAAGTACTAACATAGCATGCACACTGTCACCTTCATGCATATGTAGGAGGAATAGATCACATCAATATTATCATAGCAATAGTTAACTTCGCAATCTACAAGAGATCATGATCATAGCATAAACCAAGTACTAACACGGTGCACACACTGTCACCTTTACACACGTGCAGGAGGAATAGAACTACTTTAATAACTTTGCTAGAGTAGCACATAGATAGTAGTGATACAAAACTCATATGAATCTCAATCATGTAAAGCAGCTCATGAGATCATTGTATTGAAGTACATAGTAGAGAGATTAACCACATAGCTACCGGTACAGCCCCGAGCCTCGATGGAGAACTACTCCCTCCTCATGGGAGCAGCAGCGGTGATGAAGATGGCGGTGGAGATGGCAGCGGTGTCGATGGAGAAGCCTTCCGGGGGCACTTCCCCGCTCCGGCAGCGTGCCGGAACAGAGACTCCTGTCCCCCAGATCTTGGCGTCGCGATGGCGGCGGCTCTGGAAGGTTTCTGTGGTTTTCGCCAATCGTTATAGGGTTTTCTGATCCAGGGGCTTTTTATAGGCGGAGAGGCGGCGCAGGAAGGTCGAAGGGGGGCCCACACCCTAGGGGGGCGCGCCCCCCCCCTAGGCCGCGCCGGGGTGTGGTGTGGTGGCCCTGCCACCCTTCTCTGGCGGTTCTCGTGTGTTCTGGATACTTCCGGGTAAAATAGGAACCTGGGCGTTGATTTCGTCCGATTACGAGAATATTTCGTTACTAGGATTTCTGAAACCAAAAACAGCAGAAAACAGGAACTGGCACTTCGGCATCTTGTTAATAGGTTAGTTCCAGAAAATGCACGAATATGACATAAAGTGTGCATAAAACATGTAGATAACATCAATAATGTGGCATGGAACACAAGAAATTATCGATACGTTGGAGACGTATCAGTACTCAAAACCGCCAGGAGATGATCTTTTTAACTTACCAACCATATCGAGCCCCCAGACTGCAAATGGCCAGGTGATAGGTATGGTCTTCAGCTCTTGAGCTGGAGCGTTTGGTTGAGTAGCGTAGTACTGACAATCTCGGCAGGTCTTGACTATTTTATCAGCGTCTTCTTTAGCTGTAAGCCAATAGAAACCTAACCGAAAAGCTTTTGCAACGAGTGATCTGGGAGCGGCATGATGCCCGCAATCCCTCGCGTGGATCTCTGAGGATTTCAATGCCATCTTGATTGGAGACGCATTTAAGAAATACCCCTGCTGCACTTCGTTTATAGAGCTGTCCATCAACTATTGTGTAGGTTCTTGCTCGTCTGACGATCTGTCGTGCGAGGACCTCGTCCTCTGGCAACTTCTGATCGATGAGGTAGTCCAGGAAAGGCTGTGTCCAAGCCGGAATGATAGCCATCACTTCCCTAGCCGGAGACACGGCCACCTCTGGGTTTTCCGGGTTAGCGCCCTTAACTGAGGGTATCCGGAGATGCTCCAGGAAAATGCCAGGCGGAATTGGTTTCCTGCCGGATCCGAGCTTGGATAGCATGTCTGCCGCTGTGTTATCGTCTCTCCTGACGTACTTGACTTCGTATCCGAGGAAGCTCTTGGCGATCTCGTCAACTTCGTCTCTGTAGGCCGCCATGACGGAATTTCTGGCGTTCCAGGTTCCGGCTACTTGTTGTGCCACCAGGTCGGAATCTCCACAGCATATGATGTGTTTGATCCCAATTTCCTTAGCGATGCGCAGACCGTGTAGTAGAGCCTCGTATTCCGCCATGTTGTTTGTGGCTTCGAAGTGGATCCGCAGAACGCATGCGCAGTTCTTCTCCGGTAGGGGACTTCAGTGGTGACTCCGGCTCCCGAGCCTTGATGCTGCTTGGATCCATCGAAGTGCATGACCCATGTTTCGGTTCCGGCTCCAGGACTTGCATCCGGAGCTTCGTCCAATCTGCAACGAAATCTGCTGTAAATCGGGATTTTACCGCAGTCCTTGGCTTGTAAGCGATGTCGAAGGCGGATAATTCGATGCCCCATTTAGCCGTACGTCCCGTTGCGTCGGCGTTGTTGAGAATTGTTGACAGCGGAGCCTTGCTTACGATCATTCTTGGATGCTCTTGGAAATAGTGCCTCAACTTCCGACTACCCAGGAACACTCCATAGGCTAGCTTCTGAAAATGAGGGTACCTTTGTTTTGACTCCGTCAGCACCTCGCTAATGTAGTAGACAGGTCTCTGGACGTCATATTCATGACCTTCTTCCTTTCGCTCCACCACGATGACGAGGCTGATGACTTTGTTGGTAGCTGCCAGATAAAGGAGCATTGGCTCTGACTCTGCTGGGGCTGCCAAGATAGGTGGGGAGGTGAGAATTTCCTTCAACCCTCGAAGAGCTGCGTCAGCTGCGTCGTCCCAGACAAATTTGTCTGTTTTCTTCAAAGAACTTATACAGAGGTAGCGCCTTCTCGCCAAGACGGCTAACAAACCTCATCGATTGCTGCGACACAACCAGTTAGTCGTTGCACATCTTTGAGACAAGTTGGCCTTTTGATGCACAGGATTGCCTTGATCTTTTCCGGGTTAACCTCAATGCCTCTGTGAGAGACTATGAAGCCAAGGAGTTTTCCGGCTGGCACGCCAAAGACGCACTTCAGCGGATTCAACATCATCTTGTACCTGCGGAGGTTGTCGAAGGTTTCTGTGAGGTCGCTGATCAAGTCGGATCCTTTCCGGGTCATGACCGCGATGTCGTCGACGTAGGCGTGCACGTTCCGGCCAATTTGGTCCTTCAGGCACCGCTGCATCGTACGTTGGTAAGTAGCACCTGCATTTTTCAAACCAAAAGGCATAGTAACATAGCAGTAAGTACCAAACGGGGTAATGAACGAAGTCGCCTTTTGGTCGGATTCCTTCATCCGGATCTGATGATACCCGGAATACGCATCAAGAAAACACAGAAGCTCCGCCCCCGCCGTCGAATCAATGACCTGGTCAATGCGCGGCAAGGGGAACGGATCCTTCGGGCAATGTTTGTTCAAGCCAGAGTAATCGATGCACATTCTTAGTATTTCAGTGTTCTTTTTGGGTACAAGGATGGGATTCGCGACCCAATCGGTATGGATGACTTCTATTACAAAACCTGCTTCTAGTAACTTTGCTAGTTCCATTCCTATGGCGCGGCGCTTCTTATCTCCAAAGCGTCGCATAGCTTGCTTCACTGGTTTGGCCCCCGGATTTATGTTGAGGTAGTGCTCGGCGAGTTCCCTAGGTACTCCGGACATGTCAGAAGGTTGCCATGCGAAGATATCCATGTTAGCGCGGAGGAACTCGACGAGCGCGCTTTCCTATTTGGGGTCCATGTTTGCTCCGACTGAAACCTGCTTGGAAGAGTCACCTGGAATGAGGTCATGCTTCTTGGTTTCTATCGCGGGCTTGAAGGAGGTTTTCTGCTCGGAGATCTGCTTCTTGGTGGTCTGCATCTCAGTCTGATCCACCGCGGCTCTGTTGCCGTTCAGCTCTTCTCCGGATATCACAGACTCTGCGAAGGCGGCTTCGCCTAACTCGCACTCATGAGCCTTTTTGTAGTCTCCGGATACGGTAATCATACCTTTAGGACCCGGAATCTTGAGCTTGTTGTAGATGTAGCACGCTCTTGCGTGGAACTTGTGGTAGGTGGGCCTGCCGAAGATGACGTGGTAGGAGCTCTTGAAGGGCACAACTTCAAACGTGATCTTTTCTTCGCGGAAATTATGAACATCGCCAAAAGCCACGGGAAGTGTGATGCTGCCGAGGGAGTTCGCCTTCTTACCCGGAACCACACCATGAAACTCAGTGGTGCTGTGCTTGAGCTGTTCCTTGGTGAGGTTCATCCGCTCTAGAGTCTCCAGGTACATGATGTTCAAGCTGGCTCCGCCATCCATGAGGCACTTGGAGAAGTCATACCCGTCTATGCGGGGACTTACAACCAAGGCGTAGCATTCCTTTGGCACAATTGCGGGATGATCCTTCCGGTCAAATGTGCACGGGATTTTCGACCACCTGACGTACTGCGGCACAGCCGGAACTATGGCGTTCAGGATCCGGGTAGCTGACTTGGAGGCGCGCACTGTTGGGGTTCCGAGGAAAGTGTGGTAAGCCCCCACGCTCTTTTTGTCGAATGGATTGGATTTACCTGCGGTTCCTGCCTTGGGATCCGGCGAGTTATCATCCTCATCCATCGCCTCGGAACTATCGTCCTCCTTGTCTTTGTTCTTGCCCTTGCCACCTTTTCCGCGAGGGCGGTGCTTCCGGGCGCGCTTGTAGCCGGCCTCCGGGTCGTTCTTTAGATCATTGACCCACTTGCAGTTGCGGTTGGTATGAGTGGACTTCCCTGTAACCGGATCCAGATGGGCCAGGCAGGGCATGTCTCTATACTCCTCATATGTTTGCGGAGCACGGGATCCGCCAGCAGTGACCTCGGAGGTATGCTGCTGACCCCGGCCGGCTCCGCCTCCGCGTCCGCGTCCTCTTCCGCCTCCTGGACCTCCGCGTTGAAACGCCATGGCGACCATCTCGGATCCGCCATTCTTCTGGTCATCAGGGTTCTTGCGCTTATGGCTGCTGCTGCCGCCGTTGTCACGGTTCTTCTTTTGTTGATGCAGGGGGATTGCTGTAGCTGCGAGATCACCGCCAGCGTCGTCATCGGCGGCAGTGTGATCGCTGGCGATGGTGATCATGTCGTCCAACGTTAGTTGATTTGCATTGACCATGCAAGTTAGCTTGTGTCGCAGCAATCCTCCTCGCTGCAAGCCCCCAATGAAGGCATGCATTGCTGTGCGGTTGTCAACGTTCTCGCACTCGTTTCTACATGCCAACCATCGGGTGAGGAAATTCCTCGATGTTTCGCCCTTCTTCTGGATGCAGCCCGCAGTCGCTTGTTGTGGCAGGTCTCTTGTAGGTGCCCCTGAAGTGTTTCTCAAAGCGTTCTTCAGGTCGAACCAAAGAAAAGATGGAGTTCTTCTCGAGGTCGCCGAGCCAGATCCGGCCGGACCTACAAGGTACAATCGGAGCATGCGGCAGGCGATGTTAGGGGTTCCTCCGGCGAAGGTTCTGACATTGTAGTAATCCTCAATCCAGGTATCCGGCCTTTCGGTGCCATCATAATGCTTCAGATTTCCGGGTAGCTTGAGGTTCATCCTTGGCTTTGGTTCCTCTCGAATCATCCTGCCAAAGCACTTTGGGCCAATGTAGTCGGTTCTGTACTCGTTAAGGCGGTCCCGCGCGTCACGCGAGCCGTGGCGAGGAGACTTTGAGCGAGAGCGAGATCTCCGGCCATTGCCTCCGCCTCCACCTCCGCCGCCACCGCTAGGTGGTGGTGAGGGAGACCTGCGAGGTGGGCGGTCTGACTTCTTGCTTCCGCCATCTGAATCTCCTCGGCCTTCCTGGTGCTGACTCCGGCTCCTGTGGCTGCCTTCGCCTTGGCGCTGGCTGCCCTGGTCGTTCCGGCGAGGCTCCGGGTCACGGCTCCGACGAGGCTCTGGGTCCCGGCTCCGACGAGGCTCTGGGTCGTGGCTCCGACGAGGTTCTGGATCACGGTTCCGGCGAGGTTCTGGACCGCGGTCTTCATTCCGACTCCTCCTGGGCTCGGGCTCATGAACATTGTTCTGATTCCGGCGAGGTTCCGGCGAGCGCTCCCTGTTTCTGTTTCTTGGCAGCACGTTGTCGCGGATAACAATCGCACCATGCCCTATGGGCCTGGTGTTTCCGGCTGGACTACGGCGGCGAGGGGGTCGCGGGTAACCGTTGGGCGGAGGAGAGGGGTTGCGGTATTTGTCTCTTCCGGAGTACATCGCATCCTTTCCCTTCCTTGGATCCGACGGAGGCGTCTGTGACGGGACGGGGATCGGATTTGGGTGCTCCCTGGCCCTTCTTCTGCGCTCCGAGGATCCGGTGTGCGATTCATCGTCCTTCTGCGCGGTAGATACACAGTTATCCGGATTGGATTCCAACCTGCGCGAAGTATCTGCCTTGCTCGTCGTCGTATTGCTGAAGCGACAAGTGTGCGGAGATAGTTGATATCAACTTCTTCGTCCTTCTTCTTCAGCAATTCCGCTGCTTTCTGCATGTTGTCCTTTGGAGTTTCCAGTGGCTGGTGATCTGCGGGCGTGTTGAAGGGTATTCTGCGAGGCGGAATTGCTTCTCTAACAATTCGATCGGCCTCCGCCTGCGCATAGGTCATCTTTACCTCCCACTCAGCCCTCATGTTCTTGACCAGCTCGAGTGTGGCAGTAATCTCGCGGTCCTGTCTCTCGAAATTTTCCGTCCAGGCTGCATGATCTGCCCTTCCTACCTTTAACGCAGCTTCGGTGTCGGCGAGCCTCTTGGCTGTGGCCAGCATTTCCTTTCTGGCGGTCTCTAGAGCCTCCAGATCTGCGGCGTCGCCCGGGGTTATAGGTGTGTTAAGAACTGCTCGCGCGGCCACCTCCTCTGCTGACAGGATTTCCTCCGAGGAAGAATCCCTTTGGGGTCGCACCCGAGACATTGGAGATCCTTGTTGGGATGGTTGAGGGTCGGATTGGCTGACTTGGTCTCCAGATCCAGTTTGTCCCAGCGCTGCTACCGTTGCGAGAACCTGCTTAGGCTGGGCGGAGTCGACTTCAGGCTGATCTCCGTATCCGTATTCCCTTATCTTGCGAACGAAGTCATCAGATTCCATGGACGGGGTGTCTCCGGAAATTGGGCTCAGATTACCCAAAATCGACTCTTCAACCGGAGCTTCGCTTTCTCCGACAAGCTGAGCCTGATCCGGATCTGCGCCGTTTTCCGGTGCCTCTACCTGCTCAGGACCAGCTCCGTCTTCTTGAGGGGCGGTTCCGGCGGTATGGGCCAAGAAGTGTACGAAGTGGCACCTCTGCTTTTCTAACACCTGGGAGACCCAGGCGGATCTGCATTGGTCTTCCACCTTTGTTTCCGGCTCAGGGGCGGATTGGGTGGGCTTTGAAATTTCCAGATCCAAGGCGGAATCTTCTTTGGGAAGCTCCTGCATCTCAGATCGGATCTTCGCGACAGCGTCCAGCTCTGCGGCGGTCGCGTCTGCGTTACTTACCAGTGGGTTTCCGTCGGAATCGACGGTTTCCCCGATGAAGATGTGTATGCCGCCAATTGGGACGATGGAGAGCTTGACGGGGTTTGTCCTAGCCGGAATCCAGCACTCATCCGGAGGGACGATCGGCAGATTCCCGGCGTAAAGGACGCGCCCCACAGCAATGGTGTCGTCGTAGCTTCCCATGGCGGAACCCTCCTGCTCCGCCTCCAGACGCCACAGGCCCCACGGTGGGCGCCAACTGTCGTTGCCTAATCGACGGTACCTCGGAGGAGGGATCCTCACGAGGGGGAGAAGAAGTAGGGGCCATAGGGCGGAGAGTCCTCGGGACGGTGGTACGCGAGTTACCCAGCTTCGGAACACCTGCACGATGACAGGGCCTACTGCAGCTTGTCTGGAATTATCTGGGCGCTTTCGCGTTGTTACAATGAGTTGTGGTTGTGTCTCTAGGGCTCCCGGGATCCGGCTTATAAAGGCGCACGGATCTAGGGTTTACATGGAGAGTCCTAGCCGGATTACAGATAGCATAGCTACGGTACAATACCTTGCCGTGCACGTCTCGGATCCGCCTTCCATACACGTCGTCCTGGATCCGGGTTCCTCATGGGCCTCCATGGATCCGGGTTACTCCTAAGGTCGGTACGGATCCGGCCTGCTGATCCTGGGCTGGACTTCTTCCTTCATGATCAACAGCAACTGGGCCGCCCGATGGGCCACATGCCTCATCACCGTCTGTGGGCCACCCGGGCTTGCCGGATCTAGGCACTGTCGATGGTACACCCATGAAGTATACCCACAACACTAGGGAGAGCTCTGGCCGGCCGATGACGCTGTTTCTTGTCTGCATAGGGACAGGGGTTCCCTCCGGCGACAGAGACTGAAGGCGAGATGACAATGCCCCAATGCAGAACATGATCCTCATCTTTTTCGATGTAGTTCTCCTTAGGAGTTTGTTGCTTGCTGTTTAGCTCTTCCGGTTGACCCGGTTTACTTTTGATGCCTAGCTAGTTCATCTTGTGTGTGTTGGGTGTTGTTGTAATGATAAGCACTCTTGTATCTTCCTCCAATGTGATGTTATTAACTTAACACTGGACCTCGGCCTTAAGTTTTTTTAAAAATCTCAGATTCTCAGTTTGATTAGCAAGTACTACAACCAATCCTAACCAAACTAGTATGCGTGCGACCGGTCGTTGCTAGCCAGCGGTTGGATTGTCCAGCTAGATGGCTAGCTCGCCTAGCACGTACTAATACCGGTGTACAGCTGCCTTGGCAAAACTTGAAGTGAGCTCCCGAGCTGTCACGGAGTCTTGACTTGCTACCCTACAAGTTGTGGATTAGGACCAGTGTGATGCTGACTTGGATCTAGTTCTCCTTGCAGTTTGATTTGTTCTTCGCTGAAGCTGGCGACTCTTGTCGTGGTTACCTTCATTTTTTTCTTCTTTTGCCGTAAACCGACTACTATTATACGGAGTAGTATCATCATGCTGAACTGATGATGATAATGCACATCGTCGTTGCCGGATAGCTTTCGCTCTCAAATCTCAATGCAGCATAGCATAGGTCTTCTCGCCTGGCCTACGTCCAATTCCAAAAGGACAAGCTAGCAGCATAAACAAAAGGGAGTGTGTGATGACCGTTGCGTTGCCTAGGTAGACAGATCTTGTCTCGTACTTTTTATCATATCCGAGCCGAGGTAGCGCTCACGACCTCGTGCTGCAATCGAACAAAAGGTAGAATCTTGTCACGCTCGCTCACCGTGGTGGACCAAGCCCCACACGGCACACCCCAAGATCTTCTTCCGCTGACTTTACACGTGTCAGGATGATCGATGTATGGATGTGTATATATGGAAATGCAAGTGCAAATGCCCGTGTTTTTCTAACGATATCTTAAGCGGTCCGATCCATTTAAGACATCTATGTCTGTTTTGGTTTGGTTTGGTTTGGCCGATAGCGGACATGAAAGTAATTGTTGGGACACCTTTGCCTATTTGGGTCGAGGGCCAACCCAGCGGCCCGACTTATTTTGTCTGGCTTGGCCATTTTGACCGATCTCTTCCCATATTTTCAACTCAAATGGCTTGGAAAACATAATGTTGCAATCGAATAGATTTAATAAGCATACATCCAAGTAAACAACATAGTTCACATGCAATGTAGTGCAACAAATTAAAGAACATACTTCGTCCTGGTGGCCTGGCAATCACCACTGATGCTCAATCAAATCTAGCTAAAAACGATCATGAATGGGCGGTCACGGAGCTAAGTGTGCACATGAAGGAACTCGTTCTATGTAGATGCTCCAGGTGTGTGGCTCAATCGACTCACCCTGAAATTGCCATCGTTGGCCATGGAGGCATGCATCATCAAGTCCTTGCTCAACGATGTTGTGCATAATCACAGAAGTGGTCATCATCTCCCATATGGCCTCAAGGCTCCATGTTCTAGCAGGGTGACGAATAATATCCCACCGAAAATGGTCTAGATTTTGTAATTCAAACTCGGTTGCGCAAATGGCCAAACTATTCCGGGGCATCGATGCCGGTGGGCGGGTATGAGCCCGGTGCCAGCAAGTGCGCATGATGATGCAGACACGATTTGTGGCCTTCGACAAGTAGATTATGTCGGCAATGGCGAGGGGCAGGAGAGGCGGTGGCGTGGTGGCAGGGTTGTGTCACGGAGTGAGGATGGTGCATGTTGGCTTGTATGCCACTCCTAGGCAGACCCTCGGGTAGAAGAGGGCGACACCCGTGAACTTGCTTGTTGTCCGTGCCGATGCGCTTGCCAACCGAAATTTAGGCCGTGACTGAGTTGTTGCGGACCGGTGGATTTGTTTGCCTTATGCCACTTGTCTGAGTTTTGCACTCCCTTCCCTTGTCCCCGCGTGCAGAAACAGACCACGTCAGTCCGTTTGCGTCGAACCGCTGGAGATATATCCTAACGTGATCTCGTCTGCAGAAATTAATTTTTCTTTCTTAACATATGGCTCCACTACATCTTATTCGTTTTTACTAGGACCCAAGTGCAGAGAATCCAACGCGTTTTGTAGCGGAAGAATCTATAGATGGCCGTGGCAGGGACCATGATTCTTAGGCGTTTCACGTGCAGGGTACCCCGTCTCAGTGGTACGTACGTACGCACAGCACCAGGACAGGACGACCCGTGCTCCTCCTCCTCCTGCTGCTGCTACTGTGACACCTACGCCGCACTGTGCTGGTCTGGCAATTGGAATTTTTGGCTCCCTATACGTACGATTATTGTGTATTTTGTCCCTGAAATTTTCCCCTGTTTTTCTTATTTACTCAGTGGGAGCAGCTAGCTCCAATCTTTACGCTGCAGCAACCGTACAAAAAAATGTGTAGCTGTAAGCTTAGCACTTACTCTTGCTCCTGAGGGTGAGCAGAGGGAAGGGTAATGCTCAGAGGAGTTTGGGCAAAAAGTAGGTCGATCGAATGTTATGGTTGGAGCATCTGTCGGATACAAGTCCATTTCTACGCGTTCCATTTGGACCAGTAGGCGGAGCACGACGTCCACCTCACCTGTGGCTGGACGCCATAGCCCGCCACAACAAACAAATTTAACCGGCCGGTAGGACAAGGATACGGTGCGACGTAGTCGAAAGTGACCATTTCATGTCATATGATAACTTTATGATATTGAGACACTCCATACCATGAACGTCATTCGTCAGCTTGCCGCGCGCTGGTGGCTACATCTGGAGTAAGCTGAGCAGCGGACGTGGACGTGCGGCTCGATGGGGTCCAAAATTCCAACAGGTTTTGGCCAGCCTAGCTAGCCGAGGATCGTGATGGTGGTCTAGTGCGCTTCCATTCCACACGTGATTGCCCAATTAATCTATGGGGACTGGGATGATGTAGTAAGTAAAATGCTAAAGTGGAATATTATGCAGTATTAATCAACTATCTATGTTTGAATCAAATATTCGTTAATCAACTATATAATATGACCCCTTGCAAAAAAAAACTTATAGAAAATCCCCACACGTGATTGTCCAATTAATCTATGGGAATGTGATGTAATGAAGTATAATGATAAAGTGAACAAGTGAAATATTATGCAATCTTATTCAGTTATTTATGTATGAATCAAATATTTATGAATCAACTATATAATATGACCACTTGCGAAAATAAGTTGGCACACTATATATTATTCTATAATCATTTAGCCCCCCTTGGCCATGTAACTTACACATGTTGCTCCGAACCGTGGGGCGAGCAATGGGTCAAGTCATCCACAAGCAAACAATGATTTGAGTTGACACGCTTGCAATAACTTGATACATTAACGAGTATGGCTTCGTAACACAATGAGGGGAAACACGAGCCCGTCTAGCGCTTAAATCACGTCAATCTGCGGTGGTATACAATGTGGACAAGAGGGGCTGCCACAAATACCTGTGTTGGTGATTCCTCATCTTGACCTAGGACAAGACGGGTTCAAAAAAACCGAGGAATTGCACCTTGACGTGTACATGGGGGTTTAGGAGGTAGATTGGTCTCACTGGGAAGAGTAGAGGTTCATACATGAATCGAAAGACCATGAGAGGGAAAGGGCTTAGGGTTTAGTCAATAAAGAGGGTTCATCTTGATAGATTGGCCTCAAAGGGGGTGACTTGGCCTCTTTCACTACATGATGCCACAAATCGTTTATCCCCAATCCATGTACTGTAACCATTATGCAACAAAGTATTTTTGTTAACCGGCTAGAAAATTTTAAATAAATCGACCGGTCTCATTCATACCTTTTTGCACCTGCACACTGGTGACACCGCACCGCCCTCCAAGGCTTGAATTTCTTGTTTCTTTTGAAGATGAATAAAGTCAAATTCTCAAATTCCGCTCTCAGTCGCACGATAGGCTCAAGGCAAATTAAAAAAACACGAAATGTATGAGTATTGATTCTTGAAAGTGCGAGCGCTATCATAGAAACGTAAAAAAAAACTTTTCCCCGAAGGTGGTTGGACTGGAAAAAAATCATATAAAGAAATCCTATGGTCTCAACTCCTACGAACTAAACATATTGTAGAGGAAAATTGTATTACTCCCTCCGATCTATATTATTTGATGCTAAAATAGATGCATCTACAACTAAAATATATCTAGATACATTTATATTATCATCAAGTAATATGAATTAGAGAGAGTATAAGAAATAAAACCATCTAAAGTCTCGATGAAATTCCTTATTAAGTCTACATTAGCAAGCAAGCGTGGGTTTGGAGTTTTTTTTGAAACTTTGGACGGTAGGGTGAGGAACTCTACTGACTTAATGCATTAAACTGAGGTAACACAATTACATATGTACAAAAAGGACAAGGGAGGAAGAAAAAGCTATAAAGAGCTAACTATAGAAGCAATAAAAGGATGGTGCTCATGCTTAGTCCTATGAACCAGCAGATTGAAGTCCTCTTTAAAACTAGATATCCAGTCTCTTATGTTTGGAACTATCCCTTTAAAATATTATTTCTGGTTTTCCAAATATTCCAAGCTGCCACCATAAAAATCTCCATGAATATTGGTTTCTTCCAATCCTTCTTCCCTTGTGAGATGATCTACAACCTGTCTCCTGTTGCACTTCAACGAAAGTTAAGACAGTCCCAGCATTTACTAGCAAAACTACAATGGAAGATATGATGTTTCACTGTTTCTTCGGGAGGATTATGACAGATCATACAGTTATATCTAGTGTTCAGAATCATAGTTCTCCTTCTCAACATATTCATTGTGTTCAATCTATCCGAGATGAGCAACCATCAGAAAAACTTCATCTTTGATGTGCACTTGGACTTCCATAGCCATCCATATGCAGCATGAGTTGTAATATTTCTGATGCAATACTAATAGTATTTTGGGGATGTAAAAATTCTAGCCCCGAATCATAAACTCATTTGTCTTTCTCATTAGAATCCATAACTAAGTCTCTGGATACTATCTGGAGCTCCCTAATTTCATCCATTGCTTGAGAAGAAACATGCAGCCAGAATTTATCTGCAAGTCTATGAGCAATAATGAATTCATGTACTGATTTATCTTCATCATGAGTGAAAGAAAAGGCCCTAGGGAACTGTTCTGATGCTATCTTCCCCATCCAAACATCCTTCCAGAACAACACTGTTGTACCATTACTCACCTGACAGGAAGCAATGCCTCTGAAAATAGGGGTGAGCTTAAAGATATCTCTCCACCAAAATGATCCTACTGGCTGCATAGCATGTGGCACATTTTCCTGATAATATGATTTCCATAGCAGGGTGACCAAAGGTACATCTTCTTTATTATAGAATTTATGCAGGTGCTTAAGAAGAAGAGCTTCATTCTGCAATTTAAGATTTAACACTCCCACTCCTCCGTTTCTTCTTAGGCCTACAGACTTTATCCCAAGCAATGAGAGAGAAACATTTCTCCCCTTCTTCTGTTTTCTTATTCCAAAGACATTGCCGTCTAAGTTTTTCTATGTGCTCTAGGATTTTTGGAGGAATCTGGATGGAACACATTGCAAACATTGCACTAGAGGTGAGCAAAGAATTTATTACTGTCACTCTCCCACTATAATACATCATCATATAAGTGGCTGACATTTTCCTCTCAATCCTATCCACCAGTGGCATTAAATCCATCACTGTGGGTTTGGTACCCAAAGGTAAACCCAATGAATGGCATCTGTCCAATTGAGCAACCAAAGCTCTGGGCCATGAGTACAATAGTATCATTTGATAAATTAATTGGTATAAGAACTGATTTGCTGTAATTAATATGTAAACCAGTAGAAGCTGCATATTTATCCAAGATATCCTTCATAACCATCACTTGCTGAGTGCATGCTCGCATGATAATGAGAGTGTCATCTGCATATTGAATCACAAGGTAATCCATTCCAAAATCAGGGAGAAAAGGAGCATCAAGTGTTTGATCTAAGAAAGCTTTATTGATGGCAGACTGCAGCAAATCAGCAGCTAGAACAAAAATAAGAGGGGAAAGTGGATCTCCCTGTCTTACTCCTCTCCTACAAAAGAATTTCTTTACAGTGATCCCATTCAACAGCACAACCGATTCCAGATGCAAAAAACAACAGATATCCAGTGAATCCATTTATCATCAAACCCCATTTGCCTCATTATTTTGATCATTGCTCCATGATCAATGGTATCAAAGGCTTTTGCAAGATCCAATTTAAGTAGAATTATCTCCTTCTTGGATGCAGAGCACTGATGAATAAATTCAAAGGCCCAAGCACCACAATCCTGGATAGTTCTACCCTTGAGAAACCCATATTGGTTTTTGTGCACAATCCTCAAAACCACCTTTTGTAATCTGTTTGTCAGTATTTTTGTGATAATCTTGAGACAACAATAAAAAGTGTGATTGGTCTGAAATCATTAACAGATTATGGGCAGGCTACTTTCGGAATAAGAGTAATGTGCCCCATATTAATACTTTCAATATTCAATTTCCCATCATAGAAATCAAAACAGAGTTTATAAATATCATGCTTAATAATGTGCCAACATGATTTGACAAACTGCCAATTAAAACCATCAGGTCCAGGAGCTTTATCCACAGGCATATGTTTTACTACCAGATCAATTTCCTTCTCGGTGAAGGGCACTGATAATTCCTCCAAACCTGGTATAGGTTGGATTATGTGCTACAACTCAAATAACATATTAGGAGAATGAGAGGTACCAAGTATTTGCTTGTAAGTATCAAATATCAATTGTTCCTTGTCCTTATGCTCAGTGATTACAGTTCCATCAGACAATGACAGCTGAGAAATGGTATTCCTTCTATATCTTTCTGTGGCCATTGCTAGAATTTTTTTGTATTTTCATCTCCAAATTTGGTCCATCTAACAGTGCATCTCTTCTTCCAATATTGATGTTGATAGTCCAACAAACAGAGCAGATGTTTCTTTAATATTTTCCTAAAATTTCTTTCTGGCGCAGTCAAACCTCTCATATCCTCCAGCTGATCTAGACGAAGTAAAGCTTTGTTGCATTTTTCAATACATATAGAAAGCTTGGAAATTGATCTGCTCCATTTTTTAAATTCATATCTTATTCGTTTGAATTTTTCATTCAAATTTGCAGCACTAGAAGACTTGTGTGTAGGTTTATTCCAAGTTTTTGCCACTACTTCAAAAAAACCCAGGGCGATCAATCCAGGAATTCTCAAATCTAAAGATTCTACTGCAAGGGATTGATGATTGGACTGAAACCACCAAAGGAATATGATCAGAGGTGGGCTTTCCTTGTGGAAGAACTATTGTTGCTGGATAACTCAAGGTCCAATGCATTGAGGTGAAAAACCAATCCAGCTGTTCAAGCAAGGGATTATCTTGCATATTACTCAAGGTAAATTTCCTCCCCTTAATAGGAATTTCAGTAAGATGCTGCTCTCTAATAAAATCATTGACTAGTAACATATCATTTACATTGCCACCTGCTTTATTCCTATTAGTTGGAGATCTAATAAAATTAAAGTCTCCCATAATCAACCAATCCTCATCATCTGGTATATTCAGATCAAATGACCATTTGACAAAAGCATCTCGATTTTCCCCATCACAAGGCCCACAAATATTCATTATTGTGAGAGAATGTGCATTGTGTGTAGAGGTGAAGTACACAGATAAGGCAAAGGAAGTACAATGCATAACCATGCTAGAAAACATAGCACTTTGCCAGATAATAATTAAAACTTCTGATGCACCAGCAGAGGGGACATACAAAAACTCATCAAAATTGGAAGGGCAACATTGCTTAATAAAAGCCTGATCAAAATGCATTTTCTTAGTTTCTTGCAAACAGACAACTGAACACCCACTAGAAATAATAGCATTTCGAAGAGCTAAATGTTTATCACGGACATTTAAACCCCTAATATTCCAACACAAAATAGACCACTTCTTAAACTTATATATAAAGAGATCAACTGAGAAATAACTTCATCTTCATCATCCTCTGCAAGTAGCTTCTGGGAGGAGACATCTGATGGGTGTATGCCACAAAGATTGACACAAATAGACCGAAGAACAGGCACACATGTTGGATCATAGTCTTCTTCCTTGTGCAACACTGCTTTCCCCTTTTGCTTTACAGAAATCTTGACAGCAGGAACTTTCCTTGGCAGTACCTTGGATTTAACCACCTTGGTGTCAGAAACCAGGTGCACCTTGAATCCATCATACTTATTTTGTCTAGGACTTCTCCTAACCAGGGCAGTGTCAGTTGGCACTTCATTCTTCCTCTTCTTTCCAGATGCAAGTCCTTCAGAGGGAATGATATCCGTAGTCGTGCACTGAATAGCAGAAATAAAATCCTCCTCTGCACTACTTTTGACAGTGAGTCTAGCAGCAGATGGACCAAGCCCAGCAGTGATTTTCCTAGCTTTATTCTGCACAACTGCCAAGTGCTCACCAATCATTTCAAACATCATGGATTTAGACATAGCTTGTGGCATTTCAAAGAAGAAACTATTATCCAAATTCAGTCTAGGTGCCAAGAGAACAGAGCAAACTTTATTTGCTACAGAGAAAGCAACAAGAGCAGATGCATTTGCATTGTACAGTTGCTGCTGGTCCAATGCACAACAATTAACAGTCATAATAGAAGTATGAGAGACATCATCATCTAAATATTGTGCATTAGAGGAGGTGGAAATTGCAACAGTATCAGTCCAAGCTTGCAAAGGGCTATCAACAGTATTATTTCTAGGAGGAGGCAAACCAGCATAGAAAGGCACCCCTTGCTCAGCTAACAAGGCCTAGAAGTTAAAAAGTGGTGGCTGGAATTCAACCTCCATATCTTGAGGCATCTCTGCTCCACTTGCTTTTGCCGAGGGCCATGATGGACCCCATGCTGTTGTCCATAGTTGTATCCTTGAGCTGCATTTTGCTGAAACCAAGCCTGCAATTGTTGCTGATAAACCCGCTCTGCAGCGACATAATGACCATAAAGTGGATGAGGATTTCCATCCTCAGGTGCAGGATCTTCAGGTGGAGGCGGTAAGTCATGAGCATGAGCATTCCAATCAGAGCTACGCAACAAAATTACATGCACAGTCCAACTATGTCTAGCCCCTCCTAGCTGGACCAAGATCTTAGGAACAAACTTGGGATCTACAATCTTCACTTTCCAGAACATATTTCTTGTTGCCTCTAGGGTTATGCCATACTGACAGCAGACCAAAATCCTCTATAGCACTTTCAATATAATATATTGTCTAAAAATATAGCGAAAAAGCTATAAATATGATCAAGTGTCACGGCCAAAACCAGTCAGCCTCATATTCTTGGCCTCATCATGCTTAACAAATGTCACAGTGATTTCCTCATCTACTTCAAACGTCAGCCCACGAACAGAGTCTGCTGCTAGCGTATCTGACAGAGTATAGATCCCTAGCCCAAATGGATGATCATCTACAGCTCTAACAACAAAACCCGCTTCCTGGATCATACCCTGAACAACTGCTCTCATCTCCTCTCTAAGCTAAATCGGAACAAACCTGCTGGTCTTGGTGATGATGACCTTGTCGTTCTGCAGCGGCGCAAAGGATGGCACGACAAGGTCCGTGCGGACCTTCCTATCCGCCGGCCCATGGTTAACCGTCATGCCTTTTGGAAGAAATGCCAAGGGGTTGACAGGGAACGTCGCCATTGTCGCCGGTGATTGAGCAGGAGAAGCAGATGGATAGGAGGAGGATGAAGGCGAGGCGGCGCAGGTAGGGTCTAGTAATGACTCTTGTTGACAGGTTTCAATAACTCCTACATATTCTCCTGCTGTTAATGTGTCCAAGTTGCTTTGAATAGACGGTTGCGAGAAAATTACCTTTTTGACCCAGATTTTCTTCGTCTGACGCCTGCTCTTCTCGATACCAGCTTTGCACTGTTTAATCCTCCAAATTATCTTGGGTTTTACCTCACAATTCTTGGCCCAATGGCCCAATTTGAGGCATTTGCGACATCGCCAGCCCATCTGGCATTTGGAAGAAAAATGACCAACTCCCAAGTATTTGGCACAATCAGGTATTGGAATAATTCGTTTTGAAGCACAAATCTTACAAGCTCTTCCAAAAAATGCACAAGAATCACACGGGCCTGGACAATTCTGTAAATTGATGATCAAACGAACTACATCTGGAGCAATAATCCAAAATATTAAAGACGAGATCCATAGGTGGGACAGACGACTGATTTAAAATTTCCATGATATCTTGATTAGAATAATTTTCCAGACGCAAGTCTTCCTAGTGCTGCAGAGTGGACCCAGGCAAAGAATAGCACCATGCATACGTGGGAAGGTCATCTTTGGAGATCGTTACCGTTTTCTTCGCATGATTTGAAAAACCCTTAATTGGAGGAACTACCTCTTTTGGAATTTGAATCTCCGAAACCGTAGCATGTTTACCAAAAATCCTGGGCAATTGAAGCATGCACTTTGGATCCAAATGAGACTTGGTATGCATCGATGGATCACTCCCTGGATCTAGAGGTAGATCAAAACAAAACTAACCAAAAGATATATTGGCAGATCAAATATGTGTAGAAGAAATCTTAGACTGCTGCATCTGTTCATTCATAATTTCACAAGCAGTCTCTTTATGAGGATAAGAGAATCCAAACTTGGCGAGTTCATTAGCAGACGAACCCAAATCTCTAGCAGCACTATCAGACATAACCTTAAGATTCGGATTCAACCTAGTGGGACTTCTCTGCACAACCTCCGCAATATGATCATGAGTAGACCAAGCCTCAGATGTGGGCATCATAAGCCCTTTAACATGAGATTGCACCCCACGATATAGGGAGAAATGGCAGACAAAATCTGGCCAAACTCTATCTTGAAGTCCATAAATGAAATATCCCAATTTATTAGATGCAACAGAAAACCGAAAAACGACGATCACTGATTTGACAAACCCTAAAACCCAAGCAGTCTCCTCCAATGCAACATTGCAAATCAATACCCACAGATTCCTTAGAGAGAGGAAAAGAAGCCGAAAAGAACGTGACCACCAAGAAGAATTCCTTCGAAGAAGAGGAGGGAATACAGTGAACAGAAGATCCAAACCATCGACAAACCTGTGCCTCAACTGCCAAGCCAGGCGATAAGTCCCAATGAAGAAGTCCCTCCATTGAAGATCAGATCTGAACGCCATGTGAGAGGTGTGGAAGGAGGGTGGGAGAGAGGAGCGCCATCGAGCACGTGGCACAGAGTTTAGGGTTAGGGGGTTGGACACTCGCAACCTGTGCCGCAACCGACAACTGGGCTCCACCAGGCAGCCAGAATATGTCTATCTAGTAATTATTCTTTCTCTGGAAAAATTGATGAGCTCGAATTCTTAAATTCTGCACAGCGCGAAAATCAAAACGCGAAATGAGAGGAGAGGGCAGTAAATTCTCTCGCTCTCTCTCGCACCGTCTCCGTCTCCGTGATTTCTTTAATCTGCTTCCATCCTCCTCCTCGTCGCCACTACTACCTCCCTTCTCCCCCTCGTGAGCCCCTCTCCTCTCCTCTCCTCCGCCCCCACCCCCTCGGATCTCGCCCTGCCGGCCGCAGCCGGACGCGCCGGCGACCCGGTCCTCCACCCCCCACCGCGTGCCGCCGCGCCTAGTTATACGGCCGGCCGCCCGCCCGCCGCAGGCATTGCGGGGATCTGCTCTATTTGTCCTTCTGCTACACCGTCGCCGGCGCGCACTATCCCTCCCCACCTCTCTCGGTAGCTGCAGACTTGAGCTCGGAATCGACGCCTCTGCTCGCCATTCCCCGTGCCTCTGGATCTGCCTGACCGGAGACCTCTCTGCTCGGGCTACTAGAGCTTGGTCGGTGGATGCAGGGAGTTGCGGCCTGACAGGCGGCGCACGTCCCGGTCCCTGCTGTGGAGGCCCAAGGGCGGAGAGGCCAGATGGCGGCAGCCGGGGCCGGCAGCAACGGCGGGACCACCCCCTCCGCCGCCGCCACGCCGCTGCTCGGCTCCGCGGCCGCCGCCAGCGTCAACGGCGACGGCTACGACAGCGACGGCTACAACTTCGCGCCGCCGTGAGTGCCTGCCAGCCTCCCTCCGCCGTCTCGCATAGCCACGTCGCTACTTCTTTTTTGGTTGTTTGTTTCACGCTAAAAGATAGCGCTTTGTTATAGAGCTGCTTCGGTTTTGGCCATTCCGTGTCGCTGCTCACGCATGGCAGGGTTTTGAATAATTTTCTAGTGATGTTCCATAACCGAAATTTTCCCCCGCCTGCTGGGAAGTAGCGAAAAAGTTGGGTTCACAAGGAGATTAAGATTTATCTTTATCTTTGTTTAGTGTTAAAAATGTCGCCGTAATTGGTTATGCCTGTTGGCTTCCTAGTCCCGGCCTACCTCGCTGCTTTGCTCGCTAAACGGTTTAGGTACCACCAGTTTACCGGTTATTTTCAGAATTGGAGAAAGTGATTTTTTTTTTAGATCAACAGTAGGCGGCTCAGCACCCACCCCATTCCATTTCTTCGATTGGGGACTGGGGACAGTGCGTGTTACCATCCAGTGCATTGCCTGTCTTGTGGGTCGCATTTCCTCTCCTTGCATAACGGAATGTGGTGGATCGATATTTTACTCTACTCTTTGGGCTGCTTCCTGTTTTCAGTACCCCGTCGACTCTGTCCATGTCAATACCTCCGGAGCTTGCTGGAGCAATCCCGCTGATCGATAGGTTTCAGGTACGCGCCTCCTTTACCCAGTGATGTCATATATCTCATGGCAGTACCAAACAGACGATTGAAATTTCATCCTTGTTCTCTACAAAGTTGCTAGTTAAGAGGTGCCTATGCTTGTTTTGCGAAATGTTAACTCTACCATTCAAATACTACTAACAGTTATATCCTTTAATATTTGGTTGGGTCTCTCTGCGTTCTCGTATTTTCTGTCACAATGCAAGCATTGCTATAATCATTCTATAGACGCACCAGAACATTTCAGTCGGATCAGATTTATTAGTTTACAATTATTCTGCATCACTTAGTAAGCACCAAATGGTTCCATATCCACATTGTCCCATGTTAAATTTAGTGCTGAAATATAACAGGTGGAGGGATTTCTTAAAGCAATGCAAAAACAGATCCAATCATCCGGAAAGCGTGGGTTTTTTATTAAAAAATCTGTGGGTCCGCAAGTTCGTGAGAAGTTCACTTTGGAAGATATGTTGTGCTTCCAAAAGGTAATGTTGTTGAACCCCATTCCCTGTATGAGATCATTTGGCTACAATCTAATTTCTGAACAAGTTCTCTTACTCAAAATGCTTATGATGTCATTTTGACATATTTTTTTTTATATCAATTTAATGCTTCTCTGTTCTCTCTTTCGCAGGATCCTATTCCAACTTCATTACTGAAAGTAACTAACGACCTTGTAAGCCGCTCAATTAAATTATTCCATGTCATATTAAAGTACATGGGCATCGATTCACCTGCAATAATAAGTTTGGAAGAAAGAATTGAACTTGTTGCAAAGCTTTATAAGCATACTCTGAAGCGTTCTGAACTTCGAGATGAGCTCTTTGCCCAGCTTTCAAAACAAACACGTAACAATCCTGATCGGTAAGTATTGGGCTTCTAATGTATAGCAAGCACATGTTGATTTCAGACTTATTATAGGAATCATAGTTTTGTTATTGTTACAGGAGCTGGTTGATAAGAGCTTGGGAGCTAATGTATTTATGCGCATCTTCCATGCCACCAAGCAAAGATATTGGGGCATACTTGTCTGAGTATGTTCACTATATTGCTCATGGAGCCACAACTGATTCTGATGTTCGAGTTCTAGCATTGAACACATTGAATGCGTTAAAACGTTCAGTTAAGGCAGGCCCACGGGTTACAATTCCTGCACGAGAAGAGATAGAAGCACTTTTAACCAGCCGGAAGCTTACAACAATTGTATTTTTCTTGGATGAAACATTTGAAGAGATTACATACGACATGGCAACAACTGTTGCTGATGCTGTTGAGGTATCCGCATTTGTCCTAAGCTATTAGTGGTTTGGAACTGATATATAGGTACCAAATGACCCTTTAGAAGAATGTACCTAGTCAGATCCAGAGCATTGCATGGCATATGTGCAATTTTGGTTGAGCATTGTCACTTTCGGTATAACGAGAATGATATTGACCACATAATGGGCCCGGATAGTCATAACTTACATAATTACCTCCTGTGTGCACAGGGTTGTTCATTGTAGTTGATTTCCAGTTTTGTTAAGTCATGATTATTTCCTCTCAAATATATTCATAAAGGTGCTATCCAGGAGGATGCACTTAATACAGCTCGTCAATAGTTTCAAATATATTCATAGATTGAACGCACATTTGGCCAGAACAACCTGTCAATAGTTTCAAATAGAACCTGTTCTACAGCATCTCTGGCTGGATTCACTTGGTATGTTGCCCATTGCTACTAGGTGTCTATCCACAATCTGAAGAGTTGTTCTGTTCAGAATTTCAGATACCTTGTGACCAAGCGACTAAGCCTAACCACCTTATAGAATTAGGCTGTACTTAGGGTGTCATTATGAAGTTTGACCAGTCCTAACAAAATGCTTTGACCATTTTTGTTATCAACTTATCATCTACACTCAGGGAAGTTCCAAAAGTTGAATGCACGGTTACTCAACTTTACAAAGTGTTGTACTTTGTGCTCTGTGTCATACAGACACACTGCTACTTACTTATTTCCCTAATATTATGAAGTATGAACTCTAATACAAGAAGACTTTGTTATCCTTGAGTGGAACATTATTTGACTTCAACTCATTAGATGTACTTTCTGGTTGACCAAATAGTGGATATTCAACAATGTGTCACATCCCAGTAGTGTCAGAGTATTCTTTGCGTGTTCCCTTGTTGTACTTTTTATTTAGGCTTTGGCTGCAAATTTGTAATTAGCTCCTTTTCTTTTTTATATACAAACTATTCCATGTAAACAAACTATTCCATGACTACAGGAACTTGCTGGCATTATCAAACTCTCAGTATATTCTAGTTTCAGTCTTTTTGAGTGTCGAAAGATTGTTAATGGATCAAAATCTTCAGAAGTTGGCAACGGTATTTCTTTTCACTCTCAACTCGCACGCCTTTCCCTCTTCAGTCTGACTTAGTGCATGTGGGTTTAGGAAATATATGAATTAATGGAAGTTTCTCACATAGCACATGCATTTATTACTTTCTGGCATGCAGAGGAATATATCGGATTGGACGATAACAAATACATTGGTGACTTGCTATCTGAATTCAAGTCAGCTAAGGATCGCAACAAAGGAGAAATTTTGCACTGCAAGCTTGTATTTAAGAAACGCCTCTTTCGCGAGTCTGATGAGGCTGTGACTGATCCAATGTTCGTTCAGCTATCATATGTCCAGGTACTGGTTTGCAGAGCCAGTTGAAGTACTTACAGCTCTTAGGCCATGCACATAATCGTGCTTCCAAGATAGCGCTAACTAATGCCCTTGTTCTGCAGTTACAACATGATTATATTTTGGGGAACTACCCAGTAGGCAGGGATGATGCTGCACAACTCACTGCTCTGCAAATATTGGTCGAGATTGGATTCATTGAAAATCCTGAGTCCTGTGTGTACGTAAAAGGCTCTGCCTGGTCTCTTATTTTGTTTGTCAATAGTCTTTTCTTAATAATTCAACCTATCTCTTTTCTGAGATGCCATTTTTCTTCTTGCTAGCGAATGGATCTCTCTTCTAGAGAGGTTTCTACCTAGACAAGTTGCAATTACTAGAGCAAAGCGAGACTGGGAGCTCGACATCATCTCACGCTATCAGCTAATGGTATTCATCTAGCTCTGCAACTTTATGCTATTTCGGAGCAAGCTTAGATGCATCACACATCATACAACTTTTTGTTTTTTACTTGATTTTTAACACATCTTCTATATTGACCTCCATGTTCTGCACTGATTATAACAATGATTGTATGTGTAGATGCATCACACACCTTACTAACATGTAATAAAGTGATATTGTTTTAAATTCCAGTTAGATAAGATTTTCTCAAGGAATTAGTTTTGATGCACATGCTGATAAAATACTCCCTTCGATCCACACTGATACTTATTATGGATCGGAGGGCTTAGTAAATTTTATGATCTAAATTTGCATTACAAAGAATATACGATACCTCAATCACCCACGTAGTTTGCTGTTGCATCCAGGAACACTTGTCAAAAGATGATGCAAGGAACCAATTTCTCAGAATATTAAGGACTCTTCCATATGGCAATTCAGTTTTCTTCAGCGTTCGGAAAATTGATGATCCAATAGGACTTTTACCTGGAAGAATCATTTTGGGAATAAACAAGCGCGGGGTAGGATGCCTTATCATATGGTAAAAATTGTGTACCTGTTCTACTTCCAATTGAGGCTGATCTTGTAATTCCTCTTTAACGCAGGTTCACTTTTTTCGTCCGGTTCCTAAGGAATACCTACACTCTGCAGAGCTGAGAGACATAATGCAATTTGGGAGCAGCAATACTGCTGTTTTCTTTAAGATGAGAGTTGCTGGTGTTCTTCATATCTTTCAGTTTGAAACTAAGCAGGTTATTTTTTACGCCTCGCAGGAGATAGTGCATCATCGTTTATGCCATCTTGTTATATCATATAAAGCTGTCCAAATAACCATTTTACTGGGCCAAAATAACCAAGTGCTTGCATTTTTAGGGTGAAGAAATATGCGTAGCACTTCAAACACATATAAACGATGTGATGCTCCGTAGATATTCAAAAGCGCGCTCTGGCTCTGCTACTAGCACGGTTTCTCAAAATGATGTTTCTCAAGCAGACAAGCCAGCAAATGCTGAAATGTATGACAAACGTGTCCAAGAACTGTCAAGAGAAATTGACGAGTCTCAAAAGAAAGCAGACCAGGTGAGTTATTTTGTTCATAAAGAAAACAGTAAAGGTGCCTCATGGGGTTTAGAGTTCAGAACTTTGTGACAAATGATCCATTACCTTGTAAATAATGTTCTAGCATACTAGACATTCTGTTTTAGTGTAACATGAAAATTAAAATCATTTCTGTGCCATTGGATTGCAAATTATAATGAACGAACAGTAGGTCAAAAGGTTTATAAACCATGCATATAACTAATAAATATTTCATATTATTAGCTACTCCCTCTATCCCAAAATAAGTGACTCAACTTTGTCTAGATATGGATGTATCTATAACTAAAATAGGTCTAGATACATCCGTATCTAGAAAAAGTCGAGCCACTTATTTTGGGACGTCGGGAATAGTTATTGCAAATAGCTTTTGGGCACTAATTTATAGTGTTCCCAAGTGGTTTTCAATTTTCAGTTCATGACTTTTGTCATAAAGAGTTAAAAGACTGAAAATTCCAGTAATAGTTTGGTGATGCTTTTAAAATGTAGCAATTATCTTGCGTTGTATTGGAGAGTGTTATTATCTTTGTACATGGTTAGCCATCTAAGTACATGATTGCCCATTTATTATTCTTAGCTGCGGGAAGAGTTACAGAGAAAGACAAAACAAGAAAGAGAGATGCAAGAAGAATTGGAAGGGCTAAGAGATGCCTTACAATCTGAACGTCATATCATTCAAGAAGTATCAAGTGAGCGGGATAAGCTAAAATCTCTATGTGATGAAAAGGATTCTTCTTTGCAGGTATATGGTGATATACAATTTGCGTAGTTAAATTGCTTGAATCATCTAACTTGCTATTTCGTTAGGTAGCGTTGGTGGAGAAAAGTAGGCTGGAGAGCAGATTAACAAGTGGACAGAGCCAAGAAAACAACTCTAAATTAGAAGTAATTGGAAACCATTCTGAAAGAGATACTCTGACAACCGTAGGCAGTGTCAACAATAGCATTGAGGTATTCTTAAACAATCATGTACATCTAGAGTTGAGTTTTGTAGGATGGCCTGCTTCTTACTTCTGTGGCCAAACATATATTTCCAAAGATTCTTTGGTTCATTAATTTATCTTGTGTTTGAAAAGATGTTAACTAAGCTTGAGGAGGAGTTGAAATCATGTCAAAAAGAGCTTGATGCATCAAAAGAAATTTCAAAGAAGTTAATGATGGAAAGGAATATGCTCGAACAGAAGATTCAAAGGCTTGAAAGAGCAAAAGCTGAAGAGGTTTTTTTTTTTTTGTTAATCATCAACCATTTCCTTTTCCCTGTTCTGAATTTCTGATTTTCAGAGAATTCTTTACTGCCATATTTCTGAAAACAAGGTTCCTTTAACTACACAGAAAAGCACAATGGAACGAATTTACGAGGATGAACGTCGTAAGTTAAAAGATAATGCAGCTAAACTGGAGCAAAAATTGGAAAGTACAACACACTCCTTAAATGTTGCTGAATCAACTCTTGCCTCGAGAAATGCCGAGGTAGATACATTGCAAAATACTCTCAAGGAGCTTGATGAGTTGAGAGAGTTCAAAGCGGTATGTGTAACACATAATATCTACATTCAGTGTTTCTTGGGTTATGTAGAAATTCACATACTTTCTATCATTTCAGGATGTCGACAGAAAGAACCAACAGACTGTTGAGATTCTTAAAAGGCAAGGAGCACAGTTAGTTGAGCTTGAAAGTCTTTATAAGCAAGAACAAGTTTTGCGAAAGCGTTACTTTAACACAATTGAAGGTAAATATACTATTCACACAGTATTATGGTGTTTTGCCAATAACTTGATTATGAATCGAGTTACAATTATTCACAGATATGAAAGGAAAAATAAGAGTTTTCTGTCGCTTGCGTCCTCTAAACGACAAGGAGCTTTCCTTAAAGGATAAGAATATTGTATGCAGTCCTGATGAATATACAATTGCACATCCGTGGAAAGATGACAAGTCAAAGCAACATATATATGATCGTGTTTTTGATGCATACACTACTCAAGAAGATATATTCGAGGACACAAAGGTAGCATATTTCTAAATTTAAGTTTCATTTAACTGTTCTAAAAATTGTGTTCCTGGGATTATCCACCACTGGTTTTCATATGCTTTTGTTGAATGTTTTGCAGTATCTAGTACAATCAGCTGTCGATGGATATAATGTATGTATATTTGCTTATGGCCAAACTGGTTCTGGGAAGACATTTACTATATATGGTTCAGAAAACAATCCTGGTCTTACTCCAAGGGCCACATCAGAACTTTTTAGGGTGATAAAGCGTGATGGCAACAAATATTCATTTTCCTTAAAGGTAAGAAGTATTTTTCATGTGCATTGATTGATTTCATATGGCATGAAAGACATCTGTTCTCTCAAGACTAATCTGTAAATGGATATTGTATAAATTTGAATTTATCCAAATACTATAATAGGTCTAGATAAATCCTAATTTTAATAAAGTCAAGACATCCTTTCATATACAGAAGGTATAATTTTCAATCGTGAAGTGGTTTGTACTGTTGTTTTTTGGCAATTCAGTGTGGATTATTACATGGTTTGGAAAGCATAGGAGATTTTTAGTTGACATTTTTTGTTGACTTAATTTAAACAATGACTTATGTTATCCTTCGTTGACTCTAAAATCTGTATCATACAACATCCAGGCATATATGTTGGAACTTTATCAAGATAATCTTGTGGACTTGTTGTTGCCCAAAAATGCTACACGGCAAAAATTAGAAATAAAAAAGGACTCCAAGGTATGAAAGCTCCTTTCTTGTATGGATTTAACTTCTCATTTTTCACACAGTTCCCTAGAGTTAATGATCATCCACTCTCATCCTATAATTCTTCTATATTGCATTTTTTCTTGTACTTCTTTACTAAGACAAGTTACAAAAATTTCTACTGAACTTTTCTTGTGTGCTTTTGAGCAACACCTTCTATATAGGTGTTAACTAATGATTCTATGTCTGTTTACTCCATGTAGCTCTTTATTTCAAATTTTTACATTTATCTAATGATGACTAATTTGGTATGCCTCTATGACAAAGCTGTATAATTCTATATAACTATGGTTGGAGAGTATTAGTGGTTAGGGAAAACTCATCATCTCCACTTGCGCAATTTTGTTGCGAAGTGCACACTGTGGAGTCACTTCCTTCTGTTAACATGTGGAAGCGTTTCTTTCATGAATAGTAGTGTTATATTTCTGTGGAGCTACTTAACATATGCTTTTTTTTCTAGGGTGTTGTTACTGTTGAAAATGTTACAGTTGTGAGCATTTCAAGTTTTGAAGAATTGAGCGCTATAATCACAAGAGGATCTGAGAGAAGACACACCGCAGGAACAAATATGAATGATGAGAGCTCAAGATCTCATTTAGTCCTTTCAATCATTATTGAAAGTACAAATCTCCAAACTCAATCTTATTCAAGAGGAAAGGTAAGACAAGATGAACGTGAAAAGTTCACATAATCAAAAATTTGGTTGAGTCTAGTAACTAGCTCGTTTTTATTTGATCTATCATTTCCCAAAAAGGTTCCAATGTTCTGTTGGTCTACCTTAAATTGTCAATTGACATCAGACTGTCCACCCACCATACTGTCTGTATGTAAATTTACTTGTCCTTTCGTTATTGCAACCATTTGTTTTGATTATTTCTAATTGAATGAAAGTTGGTCTATTTCCTACTTGGTCTGGCTCAGAAGCAAGCCATGTTTTCACAAGGTTTATCTTGTTTCACTTTTAATAAGATTAATCAACTAGAAAAGGTAGTGTTAGAAGCGAAACTCAAAATGGAGGACCAACTCCATGTAGCTCTTTATTTTGAAAAATGAAAAAAATATATATTTGAAGTTCAAAAAGATACTAAAAAAAATTCTATAGGACTAATGATATATACTACAAGGGTGCAAATTCGATGCCAAATACTATGTATTCTAGGCTACACAGAAATGACAAAAGTGTGGATCGGAGAATAGTGAACAGTGCACATTTTCAAAACTCCAAAATTTGTCAGATTTTGTCATTGTGTGTAGCCAAAATACCAAGAATTTTTGCTCGCCTATAGTTACCTTGAATGCCTATAAAATAATTTCAGATTTTTTTGAAACTTGAACTTTTAGTTTCAAAAGTTTCAAATTGAAGGGCTCCATAGAGCTCGCGGGCTATTTTGTCCACTGCTGTTTTTTCTTTCTTAATAGACTACTAACATCGACAGTGTTCTTCTGTATGACAGCTTAGCTTCGTGGACCTTGCTGGTTCAGAGAGGGTGAAAAAGTCTGGTTCAGCAGGAAAACAATTAAAAGAAGCACAAAGCATCAATAAATCTCTTTCTGCATTGGCTGACGTTATTGGTGCTCTATCTTCTGATGGACAACATATACCTTACCGGAACCATAAGCTGACAATGCTTATGAGTGATTCGCTTGGAGGCAACGCAAAAACTTTAATGTTTGTGAATGTTTCACCAGCAGAGTCAAACTTGGAGGAGACTTACAACTCACTCATGTACGGATTTTGACTGCTTTTGGTTACTCTTTTCATTTTTTCCATAGCTATTGCTCTCTGCATCCCTCTGATTTATTTTGTTTCTTCAGAAAAGTTTAACTGAATTTTCTTGCATCTTATGTATACCTCATATGATAATTTATATGTCTTCTATCATATGCATACCTTCTGTGATAATCTGTCTCTTCTATCACATCTATATGAAAACTTTTGGTACCATGGTTTTGGGATCTTGAGCTTTTGAAATTTCATTATAGTTTAGGTCTTTCTTGTTTTGTTCCTGTATTTTATGTGCGCAGCTGTTCACATGCAATATTTGTTGCCTTGTAGGTATGCTTCACGAGTGCGTTGCATTGTCAATGACACGAGCAAGCATGTTGCCCCGAAGGAAATCATGCGCTTGAAGAAGTTGATTTCGTATTGGAAGGAGCAAGCAGGTAAGCGGAGCGAGGGCGATGAACTGGAGGAAATACAGGAAGAGAGGATATCCAAAGACACTCGGTTGACCACTTGAAAGAGTTATATCGTCGCTGACGACTTGCCCTGAATCCCCCTGGTTTGTGTTCTTGCGCCATCTGCAGAGGTGGTCAGTGCTACCGAGGGCTCATGCCACTGAAATAGTTCTCCAGTGGCCATCTGGTGGAAATGGTCTGATTGACGATGTTGCACACAAATTGTATAGTTACCTATTATATTATGGCGGGGGTGCCTGTTTGTACAAAGAGATTAGTACACATTCATAGGAGAAGGGAGAAACAGTTCTTAGGAGTAAATCCCTTTGTTTTTTGGCCATGTTAGCAGAGATTACCAGTGTCACTATTAGCGCTGATGAAGAAATGGCTCCGAAGTGTTGTAAGCGTCTGCATTTTGCACTGGATATCGAAAATTAGTAGGCCACCTCTAGAGGTAGACTTATTCCCTTGGATTGCCTGGATTGGCGCCTTCTACTGCTAATATGGGTTCACAAAAGCCTCCTGATTGCTCAGAATGGACACGATATATAAATAGCACCAGAACAACATTGCAATATAATTTGACAGTTGAAGAATGATACAATAATTTGACAGTATAGAAACGCAACTTGTCATTTAACTGGCAACATATCAAATGGCAAAACAGAGAGCACTTGCACAACCAAATATTACAGACCACTTTCCCTGGGTGCAAGCAATGCACAACCCTGGGTGCGAGCAAGCCGTCTTTGCTACCATAACTGAAGAACCATTTGAGCAACATGTTTCTTTGATACCCCAACAATACAAGAACCGTATGCACTTGCAGCATCTCCAACAATATAAAACAACTTGTAGCATCTCCTTTTTAACAAAAAAATCAACTGGGAGAGTAGGTAGCCGGAAAGATGCTGAATGTTAAGGACACATGGTCTCATGTGGATTTGGTTGCTTCTATCTGATACATTGAACACCAAGAGCATGTTTGGAAGAAGGTATTTCAACATTGGCAGTTATCTAAATCCTTGTTCTGCCAGCCTGTGACACAGTGGAGAGACCGAGGCACTACACTAGTAGAAAAAGGGACTTCCATACCACCCCATTAGTCTCCAAAATATTTGAACCGTGACTAATGGGGTCTTTAGTCGCAGTTCTGCAGGCGAACCGCGACCGAAGGTCTGGGCCCAGCGGGCTCGGTCGGCAGCTGGTGTACGGGCGGGCCTTTAGTCGCGGTTGGCCTGGCCAACCACGACTAAAGGGCCGCCCCTATAAATACTGCTACAGCACACTTCACTTGTGTGTGTGAGCAACTTGGTGTTCCACTTCTATTCACAAGAGGTTGTGGGTTTGGCTTTGATCCTCTTATGCACACAAGGTGTTCGATGAAATGCCCGAGAGCATGATATGAAGTGTCCGAGCCACACTAAAGCTTTCTCATTTTTTTCCTCCTCGATCGCGGTTAGCAACTTGAACCTTTCATGTGTCATTGATAAATATGCATGTGTAGTTCATAGTTTAATTTCTATTATTTCTAGTTAGTTAGTTTAACAAATGCATGATGGTTAATTATATACTTTATATAATAATAATGCAGGTGAATCGGCAATGGATGTACGGCAACTGACTCTCGGGCGAGTTCATTACGGGTTTGAATGATTTTCTCACAGTGGTTAATGCGAACAAGCAGGAGGTTTTGTTATATGTCCATGTGCTGACTGTAAGAATAAGAAGGGTTACTCTTCCTCAAGAGTCGTTCACGTGCACCTGCTTCGGCACGGTTTCATGCCAAGCTATAATTGTTGGACCAAGCATGGAGAAAGAAGGGTTAGAATGGAAGAAAATGAAGAAGGGGATGATGACAAATATCCTGATCATTTCGATGATACTTTCATGGAGGATGCTGAAGGAGGGGAAGCAGAAGGGGAAGGTGAAGGGGAAGGTGAAGAAGAGGCACGTGATGAGCCCGCTGATGATCTTGGTCGAACCATTGCTGATGCACGGAGAGGCCGCGAAACTGAAAAGGAGAGGGAGAATTTGGATCGCATGTTAGAGGATCACAAAAAGTCGTTGTACCCAGGATGCGATAATGGTCTGAAAAAGCTGGACTGCACACTGGATTTGCTGAAATGGAAGGCACAGGAAGGTCTATCTGACTCAGGATTTGAAAGGTTGTTGTTCCAAGAAATAACGAGTTGCCCGCCAGTACGTACGAAGCAAAGAAGGTTGTCTGTCCTCTAGGTTTAGAGGTTCAGAAGATACATGCATGCATTACCGACTGCATCCTGTACAGCGGTGAATACCAGAATTTGAATGTATGCCTGGTATGCACTGCATTGCGTTATATGATTGGAGGAGATGACCCTGGTGACGATGTTGAGGGCGAGAATCCTAGGAAGAGGGTTCCCGCCAAGGTGATGTGGTATGCTCCTATAATACCACAGTTGAAACGTCTGTTCAGGAACAAAGAGCATATCAAGTTGTTACGATGGCACAAAGAGGACTGTAAGTCGAACGGGAAGTTGAGACACCGCGCTGATGGAACGCAATGGAGAAAGATCGACAGAGAGTTCAAAGATTTTGCAGGTGACGCAAGGAACATAAGATTTGGTCTAAGTACAGATGTCATGAATCCGTTTGGCAAGCAGAGCTCTGATGTCTACGCACACTCCTTTTCCTGTAGACAGTGTTGGGCCTCCAAGAGCAGAGGTTTGTAGAACAGCATCAAGTTTTCCTTAAGTGGATCACCCAAGGTTTATCGAACTCAGGGAGGAAGAGGTCAAAGATATCCCTCTCATGCAACCCTGCAACCACAAATCAAGAAGTCTCTTGTGTCCCCAACACACCTAATAGGTGCACTAGTTCGGCGAAGAGATAGTGAAATACAGGTGGTATGAATAAATATGAGCAGTAGTAACATCACCAGAAAATAGCTTGATGCTACAACTGGCGTGCAGTCAATGGTGGTAATATTGCAGGCAGAACAGATGCAGTAAAACAGTAAACAAGCAGTGATAGCAGTATTTGGGAACAAGGCCTAGGGATCATACTTTCACTAGTGGACACTCTCAACATTGATCACATAACAGAATAAATAGATAAATGCTATACTCTACACTCTCTTGTTGGATGATGAACACCACTAATTGCGTAGGATTACACGAACCCTCAATGCCGGAGTTAACAAGCTCTACAATATTCGATATTCATGTTTAAATAACCTTAGAGTGCATGATAGATCAACACAACTAAACCAAGTACTAACATAGCATGCACACTGTCACCATCACACTATGAAGGAGGAATAGATCACATCAATACTATCATAGCAATAGTTAACTTCATAATCTACAAGAGATCACAATCATAACCTACGCCAAGTACTACACGATGCACACACTGTCACCATTACACCGTGCAGGAGGAATAGACTACTTTAATAACATCACTAGAGTAGCACACAAATAAATTGTGATACAAAACACATTGCAATCATAAAGGGATATAAATAAGCACTTCACTATGCCATTCATAACAGTGAATAAGTATTATGTGAAATATAGCCTAAGAGACCCACACGGTGCACACACTGTCAACTTTACACACGTGGGACAAGGAGTCTCCGGAGATCACATAAGTAAAATCCACTTGACTAGCATAATGACATCTAGATTACAAGCATCATCGTATGAATCTCAATCATGTAAGGCAGCTCATGAGATTATTGTATTGAAGTACATAGGGAGAGAGATGAACCACATAGCTACCGGTACAGTCCTTAGCCTCGATGGAGAACTACTACCTCCTCATGGGAGACAGCAGCGTTGATGAAGATGGCGGTGGTGTCGATGGAGGAGCCTTCCGGGGGCACTTCCCCGTCCCGGCGGCGTGCCGGAACAGAGACTCCTGTCCCCCAGATCTTGGCTTCGCGATGGCGGCGGCTGTGGAAGGTTTCTCGTACCGTGGTTTTTCCGTATCGAAGATTTAGGTCGAGGGGCTTCTTATAGGCGAAGAGGCGGCGTCAGAAGGGGTCTGGGGCCACCAGACACTAGGGCGGCGTGCCCCCCTGGGCCGCGCCGCCACCATGTGTGGGCCCCCTGTGGCCCCTCTCTGGCGGCTCTCGGGTGTTCTGGAAGCTTCATGCAATCCTAAGATGCTGGGCGTTGATTTCGTCCAATTCCGAGAATATTTACTTACTAGGATTTCTGAAACCAAAAACAGCAGAAAATAGGAACTGGCACTTCGGCATCTCGTCAATAGGTTAGTTCCGGAAAACGCATAAAAACGATATAAAGTGTGAACAAAACATGTAGGTATTGTCATAAAACAAGCATGGAACATAAGAAATTATCGATACGTCTTAGACGTATCAGCATCCCCAAGCTTAGTTCCTACTCGTCCTCGAGTAGGTAAACGATAACAAGGATAATTTCTGAAGTGACATGCTACCAACATGATCTTAATCATACTATTGTAAAGCATATGAGATGAATGAAGTGATTCAAAGCAATGGTAAATACAATGGTTAAACAATTGAATCATATAGCAAAGACTTTTCATGAATAGTACTTTCGAGACAAGCATCAATAAGTCTTGCATAAGAGTTAACTCATAAAGCAATAGATTCATAGTAAAGGCATTGAAGCAACACAAAGGAAGATTAAGTTTCAGCGGTTGCTTTCAACTTGTAACATGTATATCTCATGGATAGTTGTCAATGCAAAGCAATATAACAAGTGCAATAAGCAAGCATGTAAGAATCAATGCACAGTTAACACAAGTGTTTGCTTCTAAGATAGAGAGAAATGGGTAAACTGACTCAACATAAAAGTAGAAGAAAGGCCCTTCGCAGAGGGAAGCATTGATTGCTATATTTGTGCTAGAGCTTTTATTTTGAAAACATAAAGAGAGCATAAAAGTAAAATTTTGAGAGGTGTTTGCTATTGTCAACGAATGGTAGTGGGCACTCTAACCCCCTTGCCAGACAGACTTTCTAAGAGCGGCTCCCATGAAACATTTTTATTTTTGGGTGGCACTCCTTCCAACCTTTACTTTCACAAACCATGGCTAACCGAATCCTCGGGTGCCTGCCAACAATCTCATACCATGAAGGAGTGCCTTTTTATTTTAGTTTTATTTAGATGACACTCCTCCCCACCTTTGCTTTCTCAAGCCATGGCTAACTGAATCCTCGGGTGCCGTCCAACAATCACATACCATGGAGGAGTGTCTTTTTTTTTGTAAAATTATGGAGGTTAATTAATTGGGGCTGGGAACCCCATTGCCAGCTCTTTTTGCAAAATTATTGGATAAGCGGATGAAGCCACTAGTCCATTGGTGAAAGTTGCCCAACAAGATTGAAAGATAAACACCACATACTTCCTCATGAGCTATAAAACATTGACACAAATAAGAGGTAATAAATTTTGAAATGTTTAAAGATAGCACTCAAGCAATTTACTTTGGAATGGCGGAGAAATACCATGTAGTAGGTAGGTATGGTGGACACAAATGGCATAGTTTTTGGCTCAAGGATTTTGGATGCATGAGAAGTAATCCCTCTCAATACAAGGCTTAGGCTAGCAAGGCTATTTGAAAAAAAACACAAGTATGAACCGGTGCAGCAAAACTCACATAAAAGACATATTGCAAGCATTATAAGACTCTACACCGTCTTCCTTGTTGTTCAAACACTTTACTAGAAAATATCTAGACCTTTAGAGAGACCAATCATGCAAACCAAATTTTAACCAGCTCTATGTATTTCTTCATTAATAGGTGCAAAGTATATGATGCAAGAGCTTAAACATGAGCACAACAATTGCCAAGTATCAAGTTATTCAAGACATCATACCAATTACTACATGTAGCATTTCCCGTTTCCAACCATATAACAATTAACGAAGCAGTTTCAACCTTTGCCATGAAAATTAAAAGCTAAGAACACATGTGTTCATATGAACCAGCGGAGCGTGTCTCTCTCCCACACAAACATTTATTCAAACAAAAACAAAAACAAAAACATACAGACGCTCCAAGTAAAGTACATAAGATGTGACCGAATAAAAATATAGTTTCAAGAGAAGGAACCTGATAATTTGTCGATGAAGAAGGGGATGCCTTGGGCATCCCCAAGCTTAGATGCTTGAGTATTCTTGAAATATGCAGGGATGAACCACCGGGGCATCCCCAAGCTTAGACTTTTCACTCTTCTTGATCGTAGTATATCATCCTCCTCTCTTGACCCTTGAAAACTTCCTCCACACCAAACTCAAAACAACTCATTAGAGGGTTAGTGCATAATCAAAAATTCACATGTTCAGAGGTGACATAATCATTCTTAACACTTCTGGATATTGCCCAAAGCTTCTTAAAATTAATGGAACAAAGAAATCCATTCAACATAGCAAAAGAGGCAATGCGAAATAAAAGGCAGAATCTGTCAAAACAGAACAGTCCGTAAAGACGAATTTTAAAGAGGCACCAGACTTGCTCAAATGAAAATGCTCAAATTGAATGCAAGTTGCGTATATATCTGAGAATCACTCACGTAAATTGGCATAATTTTCTGAGTTACCTACAGAGAATTAGGCCTAAATTCGTGATAGCAAAGAAATCTGTTTTTGCGCAGTAATCCAAATCTAGTATGAACCTTACTATCAACGACTTTACTTGGCACAACAATGCAACAAAACTAAGATAAGGAGAGGTTGCTACAGTAGTAACAACTTCCAAGACTCAAATATAAAACAAAATTACTGAAGCAAAATAAACACATGGGTTATCTCCCAAGAAGTGCTTTCTTTATAGCCATTAAGATGGGCTCAGTAATTTTAATGATGCACTCGCAAGAATTAATATTTGAAGCAAAAGAGAGCATCAAGAAGCAATTTAAAACACATTTAAGTCTAACCCGCTTCCTATGAAAAGGAATCTTGTAAATAAACAAGTTCATGAAGAGTAAAGTGACAAGCATAGGAAGATAAAACAAGTGTAGCTTCAAAAATTTCAGCACATAGAGAGGTGTTTTAGTAACATGAAAATTTCTACAACCATATTTTCCTCTCTCATAATAACTTTCAGTAGTATCATGAGCAAACTCAACAATATAACTATCAAATGAAAAACTCTTATCATGAGTCTCATGCATAAAATTATTACTCTCCACATAAGCATAATCAATTTTAGTTGTAGTGGGAGCAAATTCAACAAAGTAGCTATCATTATTATTCTCATCATCAAATATAGGAGGCATATTGTAATCATAATCAAATTTATCCTCCATAACAGGCGGCAACAAAAGACTACTATCATTATAATCATCATAAATAGGAGGCAAAGTATCATCAAAGTAAATTTTCTCCTCAATGCTTGGGGGACTAAAAAGATCATGCTCATCAAAGCCAGCTTCCCCAAGCTTAGAATTTTCCATATCATTAGCAACAATGGTGTTCAAAGTATTCATACTAATATGTTCCATGGGTTTTTTAATTTTCGGATCAAACCATCCATGTCTTAACTCAGGAAAAAGAATAAAAAGCTCCATGTTGCTTTCCATTATGCCAAACTAGTGATAAACAAGAAACAAAAAGATGCAATTGCAGGATCTAAAGGAAATAGCTTCGAGTACTTACAACGGCGAAAATAGCTTAGTAGCCGAGATCCGGAGTGTGAGTACCTTTTACCTTTCCTCCCCGGCAACGGCGCCAGAAAAGTGCTTGATGTCTACGCACACTCCTTTTCCTGTAGACAGTGTTGGGCCTCCAAGAGCAGAGGTTTGTAGAACAGCAGCAAGTTTCCCTTAAGTGGATCACCCAAGGTTTATCGAACTCAGGGAGGAAGAGGTCAAAGATATCCCTCTCATGCAACCCTGCAACCACAAAGCAAGAAGTCTCTTGTGTCCCCAACACACCTAATAGGTGCACTAGTTCGGCGAAGAGATAGTGAAATACAGGTGGTATAAATAAATATGAGCAGTAGTAACGGCACCAGAAAATAGCTTGATGCTACAACTGGCGTGCAGTCAATGGTGGTAATATTGCAAAGTGCAATGATGCAAGAAACAAGAAACAAGCAGTGATAGCAGTATTTGGGAACAAGGCCTAGGGATCATACTTTCACTAGTGGACACTCTCAACATTGATCACATAACAGAATAAATTATAAATGCTATACTCTACACTCTCTTGTTGGATGATGAACACCACTAATTGTGTAGGATTGCACGAACCCTCAATGCCGGAGTTAACAAGCTCCACAATATTCGATATTCATGTTTAAATAACCTTAGAGTGCATGATAGATCAACACAACTAAACCAAGTACTAACATAGCATGCACACTGTCACCATCACACTATGAAGGAGGAATAGATCACATCAATACTATCATAGCAATAGTTAACTTCATAATCTACAAGAGATCACAATCATAACCTACGCCAAGTACTACAAGATGCACACACTGCCACCATTACACCGTGCAGGAGGAATAGACTACTTTAATAACATCACTAGAGTAGCACACAGATAAATTGTGATACAAAACACATTGCAATCATAAAGGGATATAAATAAGCACTTCACTATGTCATTCATAACAATGAATAAGTATTCTGTGAAATATAGCCTAAGAGACCCACACGGTGCACACACTGTCACCTTTACACACGTGGGACAAGGAGTCTCCGGAGATCACATAAGTAAAATCCACTTGACTAGCATAATGACATCTAGATTACAAGCATCATCATATGAATCTCAATCATGTAAGGCAGCTCATGAGATTATTGTATTGAAGTACATAGGGAGAGAGATGAACCACATAGCTACCGGTACAGCCCTTAGCCTCGACGGAGAACTACTCCCTCCTCATGGGAGACAGCAGCGTTGATGAAGATGGCGGTGGTGTCGATGGAGGAGCCTTCCGGGGGCACTTCCCCATCCCGGCGGCGTGCCGGAACAGAGACTCCTGTCCCCCAGATTTTGGGTTCGCGATGGCGGCGGCTCTGGAAGGTTTCTCGTACCGTGGTTTTTCCATATCGAAGATTTAGGTCGAGGGGCTTCTTATAGGCGAAGAGGCGGCGTCAGAAGGGGTCTGGGGCCACCAGACACTAGGGCGGCGCGCCCCCTGGGCCGCGCCGCCACCATGTGTGGGTCCCCTGTGGCCCCTCTCTGGCGGCTCTCGGGTGTTCTGGAAGCTTCGTGCAATCCTAAGATGTTGGGCGTTGATTTCGTCCAATTCTGAGAATATTTCCTTACTAGGATTTCTGAAACCAAAAACAGCAGAAAACAGGAACTGGCACTTCGGCATCTCGTCAATAGGTTAGTTCCGGAAAACGCGTAAAAACAATGTAAAGTGTGAATAAAACATGTAGGTATTGTCATAAAACAAGCATGGAACATAAGAAATTATCGATACGTCGGAGACGTATCAAGCTCCAGCCATAGCACCTGGCCCGTGACTCTATGCATCTACAACCTTCCTCCTTGGTTGTGCATGAAGCGGAAGTTCATTATGATATCAGTGCTCATCCAAGGTCCGAAGCAACCCGACAACGACATCGATGTGTACCTAAGGTCATTAGTTGATGAACTCTTACAGTTGTGGGGCAGACTTGGAGTATGTGTGTGGGATGAGCACAAAGAAGAGGAATTTGACCTACGAGCGTTGCTTTTCGTAACTACTCCCTCCGGTCCTATTTAATTGACTCGGATTTAGTACAAAGTTGTACTAAGTTTGAGTCAATTAAAAGAGACCAGAGGGAGTATCAATTATTGGCATGCTCTTAGTAACATTTTGGGACAGACAAATAAGGGATACAATGCATGCACGCATTGCTTACATGAGACTGAAAGTATATATTTGGGTAATTGTAAGAAGAATGTGTACCTGGGGCATCCTCGATTTCTTCCCCGATATCATAACTTAAGAAAGAAAGGCAAGCATTTCAACGGCATGGCAGATCACCGACCGAAGCCTATGGAACGTACTGGTGCTGATGTATTTGATATGGTCAAGGATTTGAAAGTCATCTTTGGAAAGGGTCCTGGCGGACAATCAGTTCCGCAGGGAGTTGACGGGCACGCACCCATGTGGAAGAAGAAATATATATTTTGGGAGCTAGAATATTGGAAAGTCCTAGATGTCCGCTCTGCAATCAACGTGATGCATGTTATGAAGAATATTTGCATGAACCTGCTAAGCTTCTTGGGCGTGTATGAGAAGACCAATGATACAAATGAAGCACGGCAGGACCAGCAACGTTTGAAAGACCCAGAAGACCGGCATCCGGAATGGTTTCAAGGCCGTGCCAGCTACGCTCTTACCAAAGAAGAGAAGGTCATCTTTTTTAAATGCCTGAGCAGTATGAATGTCCCGTCTGGCTTCTCGTCGAATATAAAGGGAATAATAAATATGACGGAGAAAAAGTTCCAAAGCCTGAAGTCTCACGACTGCCACATGATTATGACGCAATTGCTTCCGATTGCTTTGAGGGGGCTCCTACCGGAAAATGTTCAGTAGCCATTGTGAAGCTATGTGCATTCCTCAATGCAATCTCCCAGAAGGCAATCAATCCAGAAGATCTACCACAGTTACAGAACGATGTGGTCCATTGTCTTGTCAGTTTCGAGTTGGTGTTCCCACCATCCTTCTTCAATATTATGACGCACCTCTTGGTTCACCTAGTCAAAGAGATTTCCATTCTCGGTCCTGTATTTCTACACAATATGTTCCCCTTTGAGAGGTTCATGGCAGTATTAAATAAATATGTTCGTAACCGTGCTAGGCCAGAAGGAAGCATCACCAAGGGCTATGGAAATGAGGAGGTATTTGAGTTTTGTGTTGACTATGTTCCTGAACTTATCAGATTACAGAATACCCTCAACTGCTTCTCTACCCTAGAGAATGATTCGATGGAGAAGGATAAATGGTCTTTGATGTGGATTTGGAATTCTGCTTGCTTGCCAAAACACAAATTTTTCTTTTGGCTGCTCTTACAAGACATGCTGAATACTAAAGAGCTTATGAAACAAAAAAAATTCTTTGTGGACAATCAAAGATGTGTACTATGTGATGACAATGCAGAGGAATACATGACCCACCTTTTCTTTGAGTGTGACTTCAGCAGAAATTTTTGGTGGAGAATTGGGATTGAATGGAACACTGACCTTGATATTATTGATATGGTCACTGAAGCAAATGAAAGAACCAGCCTCAGTTTCTTTAAAGAAGCCATGATGGTGGGATGCTGGAGTATATGGAATCAGAGGAACAAGATTATCTTTGATAATGGCCAGAAGGATATTGAGCTTTGCTATGCTTTCTTTAAATTATCTGTGTCTCAAGTTAGGCATAGGGTAAAGCCTGGCCTTAAAGAAGGCATGCAAGATTGGATTGACAATTTGTAATTTTCTTTCTTTGAGACCAGAACATTGTAAATATGTTTTTTATATATAAAAAATGAAAATGGCGCAGTGGGGGCCTTCCCCACTGTCTTTGTCTTAAAAAAAAATGTTCCTGAACTTAAGCCGATTGGTCTTCCTCAATCGCGGCACGAGGGGAGACTAAGTGAAAAAGGCACGATCGGAAGGAAATCAAAGATATGTATGGACGGCCATTCTATGACTAAAGCACTGATACGTCTCCGACCTATCGATAATTTCTTATGTTCCATGCCACATTATTGATGATATCTACATGTTTTATGCATACTTTATGTCATATTTATGCATTTTCCGGCACTAACCTATTAACGAGATGCCGAAGAGCCAGTTGCTGTTTTCTGCTGTTTTTGGTTTCAGAAATCCTAGTAAGGAAATATTCTCGGAATTGGACGAAATCAACGCCCAGGGGCCTATTTTCACACGAAGCTTCCAGAAGACCGAAGAGGAGACGAAGTGGGGCCACGAGGTGGCCACACAACACGGCGGCACGGCCCAAGCCCTGGCCGCGCCGGCCTACTGTGTGGGCCCCTCGTGACGCCCCTTGACCTGCCCTTCCGCCTACAAATAGCCTTCGTCGCTAAACCCCCAGTACCGAGAGCCACGATACGGAAAACCTTCCAGAGACGCCGCCGCCGCCAATCCCATCTCGGGGGATTCAGGAGATCGCCTCCGGCACCCTGCCGGAGAGGGGATTCATCTCCCGGAGGACTCTTCACCGCCATGGTCGCCTCCGGAGTGATGAGTGAGTAGTTCACCCCTGGACTATGGGTCCATAGCAGTAGCTAGATGGTCGTTTTCTCCTTATGTGCTTCATTGTCGGATCTTGTGAGCTGCCTAACATGATCAAGATCATCTATCTGTAATGCTATATGTTGTGTTTGTTGGGATCCGATGGATAGAGAATACTATGTTATGTTGATTATCAATTTATATCTATGTGTTGTTTATGATCTTGCATGCTCTCCGTTATTAGTAGAGGCTCTGGCCAAGTTTTTACTCTTAACTCCAAGAGGGAGTATTTATGCTCGATAATGGGTTCATGTCTCCATGAATCTGGGGGAGTGACAGAAACCCCTAAGGTTATGGATGTGCTGTTGCCACTAGGGATAAAACATTGATGCTATGTCCGAGGATGTAGTTATTGATTACATTACGCACCATACTTAATGCAATTGTCTGTTGTTTGCAACTTAATACTGGAAGGGGTTCGGATGATAACCTGAAGGTGGACTTTTTAGGCATAGATGCATGCTGGATAGCGGTCTATGTACTTTGTCGTAATGCCCAATTAAATCTCACTATACTCATCATATCATGTATGTGCATGGTCATGCCCTCTCTATTTGTCAATTGCCCAACTGTAATTTGTTCACCCAACATGCTATTTATCTTATGGGAGAGACACCACTAGTGAACTGTGGACCCCGGTCCATTCTTTTACATCGAATACAATCTACCGCAATACTTGTTCTTTACTGTTCTCTGCAAACAATCATCATCCACACTATACATCTAATCCTTTGTTACAGCAAGCCGGTGAGATTGACAACCTCACTGTTTCGTTGGGGCAAAGTACTTTGGTTGTGTTGTGCAGGTTCCACGTTGGCGCCGGAATCCCTGGTGTTGCGCCACACTACATCTCGCCGCCATCAACCTTCAACGTGCTTCTTGGCTCCTACTGGTTCGATAAACCTTGGTTTCTTACTGAGGGAAAACTTGCCGCTGTACGCATCACACCTTCCTCTTGGGGTTCCCAACGGACGCGTGTTGTACGCGTATCAAGCTCTTTTTCTGGCGCTGTTGCCGGGGAGATCAAGACGCGCTGCAAGGGGAGTCTCCACATCCCAATCTCTTTACTTTGTTTTTGTCTTGCTTTATTTTATTTACTATTTTGTTTGCTGCATTAAATCAAAACACAAAAAAATTAGTTGCTAGTTTTACTTTATTTGCTATATTAAAAACACAAAAAAATTAGTTACTTGCATTTACTTTATTTACCTTTAGTTTATTTCATCATGTTTCCTCCTAAGTTCACCCTAAAAGACATACCGGTAGGACGTGGATCTATAATTGGGAGAGATAATATAGAAGAATTTTTCACTCATGTTAGTACCGTTGAAGATTTTGAAGATAGACACTTGGTAGAACTTGCTCCTACTTATGAAATTGCTGCTGCTTCTTTAGTTCGCATGTTGGAAACTAAATTTGTTAATCTCAATCCTATAATCCAACACATGTTTCTTACACTCGGTGATATGGAAGAAGGGGAAAAGAAAGATTTTGTTTTAGAAACCCTTCTTAAAGAATTTGGTGGTGTAGCAAGAGAGGCTAGAAAGGTCTTTATTAAATATAAGATGCTTGGCTCTTATACCAATTTTGTTAGTATCCTTGAAAAGATGGACATGGAGAGAGTAAGGTACACTAATAATATTAATGATGGTGGGGAGATTAAGACAACAATACCTTGTAAGCTCCTAGGAATGAGTGACGCTCTAGAAAATAACTATGGTTGGCTTGTACCTGAAAATTTGTTTGACGAGGATAGCAAACCTAAGAATAATGAAAAGGGAGCCTCTAAAACTCACATAGATAAGATAAAATGCATAGTTGAGAAAACTCCAAACCCCGCTGTAGATGCACCATCTTTTGATAACACTTGATACACACTTTCTGCGCCTAGCTGAAAGGCGTTAAAGAAAAGCGCTTATCGGAGACAACCCATGTTTTTACTACAGTACCTTTATTTTATATTTGAGTCTTGGAAGTTTTTTATTACTGTAGCAACCTCTCCTTATCTTAGTTTTGTGCATTGTTGTGCCAAGTAAAGTCGTTGATAGTAAGGTTCATACTAGATTTGGATTACTGCGCAGAAACAGATTTCTTTGCTGTCACGAATCTGGGCCTAATTCTCTGTAGGTAACTCAGAAAATTATGCCAATTTACGTGAGTGATCCTCAGATATGTACGCAACTTTCATTCAATTTTAGCATTTTCATTTGAGCAAGTCTGGTGCCTCAATAAAATTCGTCTTTACGAACTGTTCTGTTTTGACAGATTCTGCCTTTTATTTCGCATTGCCTGTTTTGCTATGCTTGATGGATTTTTCGATTCCATTGACTTTTAGTAGCTTTGTGCAATGTCCAGAAGTGTTAAGAATGATTATGTCACCTCTGAACATATAAATTTTGATTGTGCACTAACCCTCTAATGAGTTGTTTTGAGTTTGGTGTGGAGGAAGTTTTCAAGGATCAAGAGAGGGAGATGATACAACATGATCAAGGAGAGTGAAAGCTCTAAGCTTGGGGATGCCCCGGTGGTTCACCCCTGCATATTTCAAGAATACTCAAGCGTCTAATCTTGGGGATGCCCAAGGCATCCCCTTCTTCATCGACAACATTATCAGGTTCCTCCCCTGAAACTATATTTTTATTCCATCACATCTTATGTGCTTTGCTTGGAGCGTCGGTTTGTTTTTGTTTTTGTTTTTGTTTGAATAAAATGGATCCTAGCATTCATTGTGTGGGAGAGAGACACGCTCCGCTGTTGCATATGGACAAGTATGTCCTTAGGCTTTACTCATAGTATTCATGGCGAAGGTTGAATCTTCTTCGTTAAATTGTTATATGGTTGGAATTGGAAAATGATACATGTAGTAATTGCTAAAATGTCTTGGATAATGTGATACTTGGAAATTGTTGTGCTCATGTTTAAGCTCTTGCATCATATACTTTGCACCCATTAATGAAGAAATACATAGAGCTTGCTAAAATTTGGTTTGCATATAATTGGTCTCTCTAAGGTCTAGATAATTTCTAGTATTGAGTTTGAACAACAAGGAAGACGGTGTAGAGTCTTATAATGTTTACAATATGTCTTTTATGTGAGTTTTGCTGCACCGCTTCATCCTTGTGTTTGTTTCAAATAACCTTGCTAGCCTAAACCTTGTATCGAGAGGGAATACTTCTCATGCATCCAAATCCTTGAGCCAACCACTATGCCATTTGTGTCCACCATACCTACCTACTACATGGTATTTCTCCGCCATTCCAAAGTAAATTGCTTGAGTGCTACCTTTAAAATTTCCATTCTTCACCTTTGCAATATATAGCTCATGGGACAAATAGCCTAAAAACTATTGTGGTATTGAATATGTACTTATGCACTTTATCTCTTATTAAGTTGCTTGCTGTGCGATAACCATGTTCCTGGGGACGCCATCAACTACTCTTTGTTGAATATCATGTGAGTTGCTATGCATGTCCGTCTTGTCTGAAGTAAGGGCGATTTACCACTCATTTAATGGTTAGAGCATGCATATTGTTAGAGAAGAACATTGGGCCGCTAACTAAAGCCATGAATCATGGTGGAAGTTTCAGTTTTGGACATATATCCTCAATCTCATATGAGAAAATTAATTGTTGCTACATGCTTATGAATTAAAGAGGAGTCCATTATCTGTTTTCTATGTTGTCCCGGTATGGATGTCTAAGTTGAGAATAATCAATAGCGAGAAATCCGATGCGAGCTTTCTCCTTAGACCTTTGTACAGGCGGCATAGAGGTACCCCTTTGTGACACTTGGTTGAAACATGTGCATTGCGATGATAATCCAGGTAATCCGAGCTAATTAGGACAAGGTGCGGGCACTATTAGTATACTATGCATGAGGCTTGCAACTTGTAGGATATAATTTACATAACACATATGCTTTATTACTACCGTTGACAAAATTGTTTCTTGTTTTCAGAATCAAAGCTCTAGCACAAATATAGCAATCAATGCTTCCCTCTGTGAAGGGCCATTCTTTTACTTTTATGTTGAGTCAGTTCACCTATTTCTCTCCATCTCAAGAAGCAAACACTTGTGTGAACTGTGCATTGATTCCTACATACTTGCATATTGCACTTGTTATACTACTTTGCATTGACAATTATCCATGAGATACACATGTTATAAGTTGAAAGCAACCGCTGAAACTTAATCTTCCTTTGTGTTGCTTCAATACCTCTACTATGAATTTATTGCTTTATGAGTTAACTCTTATGCAAGACTTATTGATGCTTGTCTTGAAGTACTATTCATGAAAAGTCTTTGCTTTATGATTCATTTGTTTACTCATGTCATTTACATTGTTTTGATCGCTGCATTCATTACATATGCTTACAATAGTATGATCAAGGTTATGATGGCATGTCACTCCAGAAATTATCTTTGTTATCGTTTACCTGCTCGGGACGAGCAGAAACTAAGCTTGGGGATGCTGATACGTCTCCGACGTATTGATAATTTCTTATGTTCCATGCCACATTATTGATGACATCTACATGTTTTATGCATACTTTATGTCATATTTATGCATTTTCCGGCACTAACCTATTAACGAGATGCCGAAGAGCCGATTCTTTGTTTCTGCTGTTTTTGGTTTCAGAAATCCTAGTAAGGAAATATTCTCGGAATTGGACGAAATCAACGCCCAGGGGCCTATTTTCACACGAAGCTTCCAGAAGACCGAAGAGGAGACGAAGTGGGGCCACGAGGTGGCCACACAACAGGGAGGCGCGGCCCAAGCCCTGGCCGCGCCGGCCTACTGTGTGGGCCCCTCATGACGCCCCTTGACCTGCCCTTCCGCCTACAAATAGCCTTCGTCGCGAAACCCCCAGTACCGAGAGCCACGATACGGAAAACCTTCCAGAGACGCCGCCGCCGCCAATCCCATCTCGGGGGATTCAGTAGATCGCCTCCGGCACCCTGCCGGAGAGGGGATTCATCTCCCGGAGGACTCTTCACCGCCATGGTCGCCTCCGGAGTGATGAGTGAGTAGTTCACCCCTGGACTATGGGTCCATAGCAGTAGCTAGATGGTCGTTTTCTCCTTATGTTCTTCATTGCCGGATCTTGTGAGCTGCCTAACATGATCAAGATCATCTATCTGTAATGCTATATGTTGTGTTTGTTGGGATCCGATGGATAGAGAATACTATGTTATGTTGATTATCAATTTATATCTATGTGTTGTTTATGATCTTGCATGCTCTCCGTTATTAGTAGAGGCTCTGGCCAAGTTTTTACTCTTAACTCCAAGAGGGAGTATTTATGCTCGATAGTGGGTTCATGTCTCCGTGAATCTGGGGGAGTGACAGAAACCCCTAAGGTTATGGATGTGCTGTTGCCACTAGGGATAAAACATAGATGCTATGTCCGAGGATGTAGTTATTGATTACATTACGCACCATACTTAATGCAATTGTCTGTTGTTTGCAACTTAATACTGGAAGGGGTTCGGATGATAACCTGAAGGTGGACTTTTTAGGCATAGATGCATGCTGGATAGCGGTCTATGTACTTTGTCGTAATGCCCAATTAAATCTCACTATACTCATCATATCATGTATGTGCATGGTCATGCCCTCTCTATTTGTCAATTGCCCAACTGTAATTTGTTCACCCAACATGCTATTTATCTTATGGGAGAGACACCACTAGTGAACTGTGGACCCCGGTCCATTCTTTTACATCGAATACAATCTACCGCAATACTTGTTCTTTACTGTTCTCTGCAAACAATCATCATCCACACTATACATCTATTCCTTTGTTACAGCAAGCCGGTGAGATTGACAACCTCACTGTTTCGTTGGGGCAAAGTACTTTGGTTGTGTTGTGCAGGTTCCACGTTGGCGCCGGAATCCCTGGTGTTGCGCCGCACTACATGTCGCCGCCATCAACCTTCAACGTGCTTCTTGGCTCCTACTGGTTCGATAAACCTTGGTTTCTTACTGAGGGAAAACTTGCCGCTGTACGCATCACACCTTCCTCTTGGGGTTCCCAACGGACGCGTGCTGTACGCGTATCAAGCACACCACACGGTTCTACAAAATTCCAGCTTGGTGGCTCCGTACTTCGAGGAACACAATAATATTTTACGCTCGAACAACCCAGGGAAGCCTGAATCCCGGATTACAAAGGCCCACATGGAGAATTTCGGCAGTTGGTTGCGAAAACAATTAATGAGTGACAATGATGTTGAAGATCACCTGTACATGTTGGCCAAGTCACCATCTTCGACTATATCGACTTTCCAAGGGTACGAGATAAATGGGAATACATTTTACACGACCGCCCAAGATAAAAAGAGCACCAACGAAAATAGTGGTGTCCGCTTTGATGCAGCAACCGAGAATGGGCAAAAGGTCACATATTATGGTTACATAGAGGAGATATGGGAACTTGACTATGGACCCTCCTTTAAGGTTCCTTTGTTCCGGTGCAATTGGTTCAAGCTAACAGGAGGTGGGGTAAAGGTGGACGAGCAATACGGAATGACAATGGTGGATTTCAATAATCTTGGTTACCTTGTCGAACCATTCGTCCTAGCTAAATATGTTGCTCAGATTTTCTATGTGAAGGACATGAGTAGCAACCGAGGAAAAGGGAAGATAAGAAAACGAGTACATCATGCGATGATCCAAAGCGCCACATAGTTCTTTCAGGGAAAAGAAACATCGTGAGAGTGGAGGACAAGATTGACATGTTAGAAGATTATAATAAGTTTGGTGAAATTCCGCCCTTCAAAGTGAACACTGACTCAAGCATTAGGTTAAATGATGAGGATGCTCCATGGTTACGGCACAATCATAAGCAAGGAACACAAGGGAAGAAATGATGTGTAATAATTTATTGTAACAAACTTTGTTGAGGAAAATGTGTTCCAAACTTTGTATGGATCATGTGAATTATATTATCTGTGATGTGTTTGGATCAGCCCCCTTTTCTACTGGCCCGCCGCCGCTTCCCCATGCCACGTGTCGCTGCCGCTTCCACGTGCCTCGCCCCGCCGTCGTCACCGTGCGATGTGTCGCTGCTGCTTCCACGTGTCTCACCCCGCCGTCGTCGTCGTGCCACGTGTAGCCGCCGCTTCCATGTGTCGCCAAACTTGCCGTGTCGCTTCGCGCGCGCTATAAAGCGCCACGTGCGCGCGCAACCAACCGCCATGGAAACTTCACCTGCCGCTTCCCCGAGCCACGTGTCGCCGCGGCCTCCGCTCATTCGTCTCCGGGATGCCGCCGTGCCGCCGCGGGTCATCCGGTTTCCGTGCCGTCCGAGCGCGTCCGAACGGTAGATTCTACGCCGAGATGCGTGCCGGTCGCTTCCTCCTCACCCTCGGCACGTACAACATGCCGGAGCTGGCGGCGCGCGCTTACGACACGGCCGCGTGGTGATTTTGGCGGCCACGGACATGAACTTCCCGGACGTCGAATCGCTAGAGGAGGCAGAGTTCCTCGCGCGAGCGCCGTGCCTCGTCGATGACGAGGACCATCGCCGCCACCACCAGGTGCAGCGTAGGATCGCCATCGCCGAGAATGACGAGGAGTTAATGCACCAGTGGAGGGCGCAGTTTCCCAGCAACGTGATAACACCGACGCGTTCTTCGCTAACCTCAGGGCACAGCGCAGGTCCGACAGGTGCCACCGTCGGGCCGTCGCCGAGTTCAAGCTCGACAACCTGAATACAATTTGGGCCAACAACGACCCTCGGTGGGACAAAATTTGGACCGAGACAACCTCCGACGACGAGTAGACTAGATTAGTCGTTTATCTATTTTAATTGTATTTTCAATGTTTTTTAGACTATGTTCGATCTTCTATGTTCTACAAAAATGTGTAACCTTTAGTCCATTTTTCAATAGACAAATTTGCCATTTTCATTTTCTATCGGTGGGATAAGGACGCATGTGTAACGCGGGACTAAAGATGTCGCTCAAGTTTTCTATGTGAAGGACATGAGTAGAAAATCGAAGAAAAGGGAAGATAAGAAAATGAGTACATCATGCGATGATCCAAAGGCCTAGGAGTACATCTTGGAATGTTGGATTGATTTAGTCATACTCCTGCCTAGGCCTATAATATGCATACTCGTAGTCTTCGTAGTCGCCGCTGTTGTACTGGTAGTCGCCGCCTTCTAAGTTGCCACCATCGTCGTCGCTGCCGTCGCAGTCGTCGTCGTTGTCATGGGGCGGCGCTCGTGGCTCGAACCTCGACTTGTACTGAGGGTAGCGCAGGCGGGGGATATCGCCGGCCGTGATGTAGTCCATGTCGCTCTGTAGAGTTCGGCCGCCCCACCATAGCCGACGGCCGGCCTCGTGGAAGTTCCCAGGAGGCAGACCGTCCTCCTCATACCTGGCGAGCGCCCTCTCACACCGATTGATGAAGAAGATGAAGGAGATATGCCCAAGAGGCAATAATAAAAGTGGTTATTATATATATCTTTATGTTTATGATAAATGTTTATATACCATGCTATAATTGTATTAACCGAAACATTGATACATGTGTGATATGTAAACAACAAAGAGTCCCTAGTATGCCTCTTAACTAGCTTGTTGATTAATGGATGATTAGTTTCATAATCATGAACATTGGATGTTATTAATAACAAGGTTATATCATTATATGAATGATATAATGGACACACCCAATTAAGCGTAGCATAAGATCATGTCATTAAGTTATTTTCTATAAGCTTTCGATACATAGTTACCTAGTCCTTATGACCATGAGATCATATAAATCACTTATACCGGAAAGGTACTTTGATTACATCAAACACCACTGCGTAAATGGGTGGTTATAAAGGTGGGATTAAGTATCCGGAAAGTATGAGTTGAGGCATATGGATCAACAGTGGGATTTGTCCATCCCGATGACGGATAGATATACTCTGGGCCCTCTCGGTGGAATGTCGTCTAATGTCTTGCAAGCATATGAATAAGTTCATAAGAGACCACATACCACGGTACGAGTAAAGAGTACTTGTCAGTAGACGAGGTTGAACAAGGTATAGAGTGATACCGATGATCAAACCTCGGACAAGTAAAATATCGCGTGACAAAGGGAATTGGTATCGTATGTGAATGGTTCATTCGATCACTAAAGTCATCGTTGAATATGTGGGAGCCATTATGGATCTCCAGATCCCGCTATTGGTTATTGGTCGGAGAGAGTACTCAACCATGTCCGCATAGTTCGCGAACCGTAGGGTGACACACTTAAGGTTTGATGTTGAAATGGTAGAACTTGAATATGGAATGGAGTTTGAAGTCTCGGATGGGATCCCGGACATCACGAGGAGTTCCGGAATGGTCCGGAGAATAAGATTCATATATAGGAAGTCATATTCCAAGTTTGGAAATGATCCGGTGCATTTATGGAAGGTTCTAGAAGGTTCTAGAAAAGTCCGGAAGAAATCACTTTGGAAGGCAGAGTCCCGAAGGGACTCCACCAACCATGGCCGGCCAACCCTAGGGGTGGAGTCCCAGGTGGACTCCACCTAAGGTGGCCGGCCACCCCCTCCCAAGGAAAGGTGGGAATCCCACCTCAAGTGGGAGTCCTAGCTTGGGTAGGTTTCATGTCATATGGAAGGTTTTGGTTTGGGGTCTTATTCGAAGACTTGTAGACCAACTCTTGGGTGTTCCACCTATATAATGAGGGCCAAGGGGAGGGGGCTGGCCACCCCAACACCACAAGGTGGCCGCACCCCTTAAGTGGCCGGCGCCCCCCTCTCCCCAAACCCTAGCCGCCCCACTCCTCCTTCTCTCCCGCACGCTTAGCGAAGCTCCGCCGGAGTTCTCCACCACCACCGCCACCACGCCGTCGTGCTACCGGATTCAAGAGGAGCTACTACTTCCGCTGCCCGCTGGAACGGGGAGGTGGACGTCGACTTCATCAACACCGAACGTGTGACCGAGTACGGAGGTGCTGCCCGATCGTGGCACCGTGATCAAGATCTTCTACGCGCTTTTGCAAGCGGCAAGTGAACATCTACCGCAGCAACAAGAGCCTCATCTTGTAGGCTTTGGAAATCTTCAAGGGTGAGTCTCGATCATCCCCTCGTTGCTACCATCTTCTAGATTGCATCTTGGCTTGGATTGCGTGTTCGCGGTAGGAAATTTTTTGTTTTCTATGCAACGAATCCCTACAGTGGTATCAGAGCCGTGTCTATGCATAGATGGTTGCACGAGTAGAACACAATGGTTTTGTGGGCGTTGATGCTCTTGTTATCTTTAGTTTGAGTACTTTGCATCTTTGTGGCATAGTGGGATGAAGCGGCTCGGTCTAACTTTACATGACCGCGTTCATGAGACTTGTTTCTCGTTCGACATGCAACTTGTATTGCATAAGAGGTTTTGCGGGTATCTGTCTCTCCTACTATAGTGAAGATTCAATTTACTCTTCTATTGACAACATTAGTATCAACGTTGTGGTTCATGTTCGTAGGTAGATTAGATCTCTCTCGAAAACCCTAAACCACGTAAAATATGCAAACCAAATTAGAGACGTCTAACTTGTTTTTGCAGGGTTTGGTGATGTGATATGGCCATAATGTGATGATGAATATGTATGAGATGATCATTATTGTATTGTGGCAACCGGCAGGAGCCTTATGGTTGTCTTTATATTTCATGTTGAGTAGTATTTCAAAGTAGTTGTAATAGTTGCTACATGAGGTGAACAACCATGAAGACGGCGCCATTGACCTTGACGCTACGCCGACGATGATGGAGATCATGCTCGAAGATGATGGAGATCATGTCCGTGCTTTGGAGATGAAGATCAAAGGCGCAAAGACAAAGGGGCCATATCATATCACATATGAACTGCATGTGATGTTAATCCTTTTATGCATCTTATTTTGCTTAGATCGCGACGATAGCATTATAAGATGATCCCTCACTAAAATCTCAAGATAATAAAGTGTTCATCCTTAGTAGCACCGTTGCCAAGACTTGTCGTTTCGAAGCATCTCGTGATGATCGGGTGTGATAGAATCAACAAGTGCATACAACGGGTGCAAGACAGTTTTTGCACATGTGGATACTAAGGTGGCCTTGACGAGCCTAGCATGTACAGACATGGTCTCAGAACACGTGATACCGAAAGTTAGAGCATGAATCATATGGTTGATATGATGAACACTTTGAGTGTTTGCCATTGAAATTACACCTTGTCTCGTGATGATCGGACTTAGGTGTGGTGGATTTGGTTCGTGTGATCACTAAGACAATGCGAGGGATACTGTTTTGAGTGGGACTTCACCTAGATTTTTAATTATGTTGAATTAAAATTTGAACTCAATTTGTCATAAACTTAGTCTAAACTTTTGCAAATATATGTTGTAGAGATGGCGTCCCCAATCAATTTTAACCAGTTCCTAGAGAAAGAAAAGCTTAAGAGCAACGGTAGAAACTTCACCGACTGGTTCTGTCATGTGAGGATCTTCCTCGCTGGCGGAAATCTGCAATATGTACTTGCTACACCGCTAGGTGACCCTCCTGCAGAAACTGAAACTGAGGAAGTAAAGAATGTTTACGCAACTCGGAAAGGTCGGTACTCTCAAGTACAGTGTGCCATCCTGTGCAGTCTGGAATCCGATCTTCAAAAACGTTTTGAGCACCACGATCCTCATGAGTTGGTCAATGAGCTGAAAGCTATATTTGAGACTCATGCGGCCGTGGAATGCTATGAAGCATCGAAACACTTTTTCAGCTGTATGATGGAAGAAGGCAGCTCCATTAGTGAGCACATGCTCGTTATGACCGGGCATGCGAAGAAACTCAGTGACTTGGGAATAGTGATTCCTAACAGACTGGGGATTAATCGTGTCCTTCAATCACTGCCACCAAGTTACAAGAACTTTGTGATGAACTACAATATGCAGAACATGAACAAGGAGTTACCTGAACTCTTTGGCATGCTAAAATCTGCTGAGATTGAGATCAAGAAAGAGCACCAAGTGTTGATGGTCAACAAGACCACCAGTTTCAAGAAACAGGGCAAGTCTAAGGGGAAATTCAAGAAGGGTGGCAAGAAAGCTGCCACGCCTCCTATGAAACCTAAGAACGACCCTAAGCCTGATGCTGAGTGCTATTACTGCAAGGAAAAGGGACACTGGAAGCATAATTGCTCCAAGTATCTGGCTGATCTGAAGAGCGGCCTTGTCAAGAAGAAGAAAGAAGGTATATCTGATATACATGTTATAGATGTTTATCTCACTGGTTCTCGTTCTAGTACCTGGGTATTTGATACTGGTTCGGTTGCTCATATTTGTAACTCGAAACAGGAACTAAAGAATAAACGAAGACTACTGAAAGATGAAGTGACGATGCGCGTTGGAAACGGATCCAAAGTCGATGTGATCGCTGTCGGCACACTTCCTCTACATCTACCTTCGGGATTAGTTTTAAGCCTAAATAATTGTTATTTTGTACCCGCGTTGAACATGAACATTATATCTGGATCTTGTTTAATGCAAGACGGTTGTTCATTCAAGTCTGAGAATAATGGTTGTTCTATTTTTATGAATAATATCTTTTATGGTCGAGCACCTGAAAAGAATGGCTTATTTCTGTTAGATCTCGATAGTAGTGATACGCATATACATAACATTGATGCTAAGCAAATTAAATTGAATGATAATTCTACTTATATGTGGCACTGTCGTCTTGGTCATATTGGAATGAAACGCATGAAGAAACTCCATACCGATGGATTACTTGAATCACTTGACTTTGAGTCACTTGATAGATGCGAAGCATGTCTAATGGGAAAAATGACTAAGACTCCATTTTCTGATATAATGGAGCGAGCTACTGACTTATTGGAAATCATACATACCGATGTGTGCGGACCAATGAGTGTAGCATCGCGCGGTGGTTATCGTTATGTTCTAACCTTCACAGATGATCTGAGTAGATATGGGTATATCTATTTCATGAAACATAAATCCGAAACTTTCGAGAAGTTTAAGGAATTCCAAAGTGAAGTAGAAAATCAACGTAACAAGAAGATTAAATTTCTACGATCTGATCGCGGAGGTGAATATCTGAGTTATGAGTTTGGCATGCATTTAAAGAAATGCGGAATACTTTCACAATTGACACCGCCGGGAACACCACAAAGAAACGGTGTGTCCGAACATCGTAATCGAAATCTCTTAGATATGGTTTGTTCTATGATGTCTCTTACTGATTTGCCGTTATCATTTTGGAGTTATGCATTAGAGACAACCGCATTCACTTTAAATAGAGCACCATCAAAATCCGTAGAAATGACACCGTATGAATTATGGTTTAATAAGAAACCTAAGCTGTCGTTCCGTAAAGTTTGGGGTTGCGAAGCCTATGTAAAGAAGTTACAACCGGACAAGCTAGAACCCAAAGCGGAGAAATGCGTCTTCATAGGATACCCTAAGGAAACTATAGGGTACACTTTCTATCATAGATCCGAAGGCAAAATCTTTGTTGCTAAGAACGGAACCTTTCTTGAGAAAGAATTTCTCACTAAAGAAGTGACTGGAAGAAAAGTAGAACTCGATGAGATTGATGAATCTTTACTCGTTGATCAGAGTAGCGCAGTATCGGAAACTGTTCCTGTACCGCCTACACCGGCAACAAAGGAAGCTAATGATAATGATCATGAAACTTCGAACGAGGAAACTACTGAACCTCGCAGATCGACAAGGGAACGTGCCACTCCTGATTGGTATGATCCTTGTCTAAATGTCATGATTGTGGACAACAATGATGAGGACCCTGCGACGTATGAAGAAGCGATGATGAGCCCAGATTCCAACAAATGGCAAGAAGCCATGAAATCCGAAATGGGATCCATGTATGATAACAAAGTATGGACTTTGGTAGACTTACCTGATAGCCGCAAGGCTGTCGAGAATAAATGGATCTTCAAGAGAAAAACAGATGCTGATGGTAATATTACTGTCTATAAAGCTCGACTTGTCGCAAAGGGTTTCCGACAAATTCAAGGAGTTGACTACGATGAGACTTTCTCACCTGTAGCGAAGCTAAAATCTGTGAGGATTTTGTTAGCAATAGCTGCATTTTTCGATTATGAGATTTGGCAGATGGATGTCAAAACGGCGTTCCTTAATGGAGACATTGAGGAAGAGTTGTATATGGTACACCCCAAAGGTTTTGTCGATCCTAAAAATGCTGACAAAGTATGCAAACTTCAGCGTTCAATCTTTGGACTGAAGCACGCATCAAGAAGTTGGAACCGACGCTTTGATAAGGTGATCAAAGACTTCGGGTTTATACAGTGTCATGGTGAGGTCTGTATTTACAAGAAAGTGAGTGGGAGCTCTGTAGCATTCCTGATATTATATGTAGATGACATATTATTGATTGAGAATGATATAGAACTATTAAGCAGTGTAAAAGGTTATTTGAATAATAGTTTTTCAGTGAAAGACCTTGGTGAAGCATCGTATATATTAGGCATCAGGATTTATAGAGATAGATCAAGACGCCTAATAGGGCTATCACAGAGTACATACCTGGACAAGATTCTAAAGAAGTTTAGAATGGACGAAAGTAAGAAAGGGTTCTTACCTATGTTACCAGGCAAGGTTTTGAGTAAGACTCAAGGACCGGCTACGGCAGAAGAAAGAGAAAGGATGAGTAATATCCCCTATGCCTCGGCAGTAGGATCTATCATGTATGCCATGCTATGTACTAGACCGGATATAGCACATGCTGTTAGTTTGAATAGCAGATATCAAAGTGATCCAGGAATGGAACACTGGACAACGGTCAAGAATATCCTGAAGTACTTGAAAAGAACTAAGGATATGTTTCTTTGTTATGGAGGTGACCAAGAGCTCGTTGTAAGCGGTTACACCGATGCAAGTTGGAACACTGATCCTCATGACTCTAAGTCACAGTCTGGGTACGTGTTTATATTGAATGGTGCTGCGATGGTCGGGCAAGCTCGAAGCAGTGCACGGTGGCGAAGTCTTCAACAGAATCAGAGTACATAGCGGCTTCAGAGGCTTCATCAGAAGCGGTATAGATGAAGAGGTTCATTGTAGAGCTCGGTGTGGTTCCTAGTGCATTGGACCCACTAATCATCTACTGTGATAACATGGGTGCCATCGCCAATGCACAAGAACCAAGGTCACACAAGAGGCTGAAGCATATCAAGCTGCGTTACCACTCAATTCGCGAGTACATCGAAGATGGAGAAGTAAAGATTTGCAAAGTACACACTGACCTGAATGTAGCAGATCCGTTGACTAAAGCTCTCCCTAGGGCAAAGCATGACCAACACCAGAATGCCATGGGTGTTAGGTACATTACAATGTAATCTAGATTATTGACTCTAGTGCAAGTGGGAGACTGAAGGAGATATGCCCAAGAGGCAATAATAAAAGTGGTTATTATATATATCTTTATGTTTATGATAAATGTTTATATACCATGCTATAATTGTATTAATCGAAACATTGATACATGTGTGATATGTAAACAACAAAGAGTCCCTAGTATGCCTCTTAACCAGCTTGTTGATTAATGGATGATTAGTTTCATAATCATGAACATTGGATGTTATTAATAACAAGGTTATATCATTATATGAATGATATAATGGACACACCCAATTAAGCGTAGCATAATATCACGTCATTAAGTTATTTGCTATAAGCTTTCGATACATAGTTACCTAGTCCTTATGACCATGAGATCATATAAATCACTTATACCGGAAAGGTACTTTGATTACATCAAACGCCACTGCGTAAATGGGTGGTTATAAATGTGGGATTAAGTATCCGGAAAGTATGAGTTGAGGCATATGGATCAACAGTGGGATTTGTCCATCCCGATGATGGATAGATATACTCTGGGCCCTCTCGGTGGAATGTCATCTAATGTCTTGCAAGCATATGAATAAGTTCATAAGAGACCACATACCACAGTACGAGCAAAGAGTACTTGTCAGGAGACGAGGTTGAACAAGGTATAGAGTGATACCGATGATCAAACCTCGGACAAGTAAAATATCGCGTGACAAAGGGAATTGGTATCGTATGTGAATGGTTCATTCGATCACTAAAGTCATCGTTGAATATGTGGGAGCCATTATGGATCTCCAGATCCCGCTATTGGTTATTGGTCGGAGAGAGTACTCAACCATGTCCGCATAGTTCGCGAACCGTAGGGTGACACACTTAAGGTTTGATGTTGAAATGGTAGAACTTGAATATGGAATGGAGTTCGAAGTCTCGGATGGGATCCCGGACATCACGAGGAGTTCCGGAATTGTCCGGAGAATAAGATTCATATATAGGAAGTCATATTCCAAGTTTGGAAATGATCCGGTGCATTTATGGAAGGTTCTAGAAGGTTCTAGAAAAGTCCGGAAGAAATCACTTTGGAAGGCAGAGTCCCGAAGGGACTCCACCAACCATGGCCAGCCAACCCTAGGGGTGGAGTCCCAGGTGGACTCCACCTAAGGTGGCCGGCCACCCCCTCCCAAGGAAAGGTGGGAATCCCACCTCAAGTGGGAGTCCTAGCTTGGGTAGGTTTCATGTCATATGGAAGGTTTTGGTTTGGGGTCTTATTCGAAGACTTGTAGACCAACTCTTGGGTGTTCCACCTATATAATGAGGGCCAAGGGGAGGGGGCCGGCCACCCCAACACCACAAGGTGGCCGCACCCCTTAAGTGGCCGGCGCCCCCCTCTCCCCAAACCCTAGCCGCCCCACTCCTCCTTCTCTCCCGCACGCTTAGCGAAGCTCCGCCGGAGTTCTCCACCACCACCGCCACCACGCCGTCGTGCTGCCGGATTCAGGAGGAGCTACTACTTCCGCTGCCCGCTGGAACGGGGAGGTGGACGTCGACTTCATCAACACCGAACGTGTGACCGAGTACGGAGGTGCTGCCCGATCGTGGCACCGTGATCAAGATCTTCTACGCGCTTTTGCAAGCGGCAAGTGAACGTCTACCGCAGCAACAAGAGCCTCATCTTGTAGGCTTTGGAAATCTTCAAGGGTGAGTCTCGATCATCCCCTCGTTGCTACCATCTTCTAGATTGCATCTTGGCTTGGATTGCGTGTTCGCGGTAGGAAATTTTTTGTTTTCTATGCAACGAATCCCTACAGAAGATCTCCCAAGTCTGCTGGTTGTCGGGATGCCTGCGGGGATTCATCCGCTGCTCCGACGTGAGGTCGAGGTAGTAGTGGTTCGTGATGGACGCCCGACGCGCAGTGCCCTGAGGGACGGGAGGGACCGACACGCCTCCGGCGCTTAGGCTCCAGCCAGCGGGGACGCAGTAGCCCGGTGGGCAAGGGTAGTTCGAGGCACAAAGCTCCTCCACCTGCTGGTAGGTTAGAGTAGGTACGGTGGAAGTCATGAGAGACTGATGAGAGATTGTAGAGATGTGATAATGCTGGTCAAGCCGGGCTACATATATATAGTGGGAAATGGTAGGAAAAAATGTGGACGGGAAGACAGGAGGCGGGAAGAAATGGCGGGAAGAAGAGGAATCCAGAGCTGGTCATCTAACATTTAGTCCCGGCTGGTGGGTGCAACCGGGAGTAAAGGTGGTTTTTGTGTCATCTAACAAAACTGTCGTTGGGATAAGGACGTCTGGGTAAGCTTTAGTCCCGACTGGTGGGTGCAACCGGGACTAAAGCTGTCGGCAGGATAAGGACGCGTGGATGGACGCACTACTCGATCAGATAAAGCATGTAGCGCACGAAGCCCTGTCGGAGGAACAAGACAAAGCAGAAGTGGCGCCGTGCCTATAAAAGGAGCATCGATACTCCTTGGCAAGCAGACCAACAAGACAACCTAGCAAGTAGGGATAGTTTCATCCCCATGGATGGAGAAAAGGGTTGGGAAATCTCCCGCGGTGTAGCTTCTCGAAGATGTCGTTGGTGCACACGCCCTACGGCATCTTCGGAAGTTGCGCCTCGGGAAAATTTTCCTGCAAGCCCGTGAAAGACTCCATCTCCTCTAACAGTGTTGGGGAAAGGGTTGGCAAATCTCCCGTGGTGCAGCTTCTCGAAGATGTCGTTGGTGCACACGCCCTACCACATCTTCGGAAGTTGTGCCTCGGGAAAATTTTCCTGCAAGCCCGTGAAAGACAGGAGGCGGGAAGACAGAGACGGGAAGAAATGGCGGGAAGCGGGGGGCGGGAAGACAGGAGGCGGGAAAACAGAGGCGGGAATAAATGGCGGGAAGTGGGGGGCGGGAAGACAGGAGGCCGGGACGACAGAGGCGGGAAGAAATGGCGGGAAGACAAAGGCGGGAAAAAATGACAGGAGGCGGAAAATTATTTGTATTTTTTATGATTTTTAAATGAATTAGCTTTATTTTTCTGATTTTTTTGATAAATTATTTGTATTTTTCTGATTTTGAAATGAATTAGTTTTATTTTTCTGAATTTTTTGATATATTATTTGTATTTTTAAGTTTTTGAAATGAATTAGTTTTATTTTTCTGAATTTTTTGATATATTATTTGTATTTTTAAGATTTTGAAATGAATTAGTTTTACTTTTCTGATTTTTTTTGATATTTTTTTTGTATTTTTACGATTTTTAAATAGATTAGTTTTATTTTTCCAAAGTTTTTGATATTTTTTTTGTAATTTGAAATGAATTTTAATTGGAAAATACCTTTAGTCGCGGTTGGTGAGACCAACCGTGACTAAAGGGTCTTTTCGCGGGAACCAAAAATCCGGCGACCAACCGCGACTAAAGGTCGCATGTACAAAACTTCGCGCGGCCGTTCCGCGCCGATCAGTTCTCTTCTCCATCACTGCATCGCCACTGCTCGCGCCGCGCTGCCCCCGGAGATCGACCTGCTCGCGAACGACGCCGCGCCGCCGCCCCCGGAGTCACGCCGCCGTCATCCGTCGCCGCCGTCGTGTACGTCGCCACCGCTGTCGCCCTTTTTCCCTCTCTGCATCGCCGTCATCGCGCGCGTGTCCTCTCCCCCTGACGGCTACCGGCCGCGTCGCTCGCCATCTCCGACCGCGCCGCTAGCTCGCTCGCGCCTCTCCGTCGTGTGTCCTCGTGGCGCGCCGCCCTCCTGGCAGGGCTCGACGCCGGTGCCCCTCGCCGCGCGCGCGTGCCCCCCTCGGCAGCGACGAAGAGAAGGGAGAGAGAGGGAGAGAACCAGAGAAGGGGAAGAGAGAGGGGCCGCCGACCGGCCAGTTTTTTTTGTAGGAGAGAGAGAAACACACAGACCCCGCGCGTATACGGAGGGGGCAGCGAGGGGGCGGCGCACAACTTTGTGCACCGCCCCCTTCGTATACACGCGGGGTCTGTTTCTCTCTCCTCTCTCTCCTCACAACACCGACCCCGCGCGCGCGCCATCGATCGCCGCCGTGCATTGCCGCCTCCGCTGTCGACACCATCGTCGTCCGTCGATCGCCTCAAACGTCGCCGAACGCCTCTAACACCGCCGAACGCTAGCTTCCGCCCTCTCGATCCTATATGGCGTATACTTAGGGTTTAGGGTTAGGGTTCTCGCCGTCCCCTCGCCACCCTATCCGTATACGTGTGCCCCTCTTCTCCGCCCTCCTCGCCGCCCTCTCGATCCCTATAGGTGTCGTCCTCGCCACCACCACCCCCCCCTTTCGCCAACATTCGGTGTAGCCACACCGCCCCCTTTCGCCACCATTCAGAGTAGTTCCGCCACCACGCACGTCCTCACGCGCAACAATAATGTTTATACAATTAATTTTTACAGATTAGGTTTCTTTACTTAATTAGTTTTTACTACATGTCTTCAGGAGTGACATATGGCGGGTGATAAAGACCCGATTATGGATAACTATGATGCGGAGGCCGAAGCACATATAAACACAATCATAAACGGTGAAATTCCCCATGTGCCGACAGAAGATGAAGAAGACGATGTTTCTTCTTATCTAAACCTTGACGGTGAAGGTGAAGGCGAAGGTCAAGACATGGACATTGTTAACACGTTTGCCGGACGGCAAACGAGAAGCAACGATCTCGAATTGCAAGCAGCCACCTCCGGCGAGGTATATATATACATTGAGCCTCTTGTGATACAGGTTTACTTATTTTAATAAATATGTATTAACGCGATTCTCTTTCTTTTTTTAGCCCTCTGGATCGTTGAAAATCAAGTACAAATCCGCGTGGCAAAACCCAAACGATGAAACAAGGAGAAACATTGACCATCGATGTTGTCGATGAACGAGGCAGGCCGTTGGAGCCCAAAAAGCAGTATACAAAGTTTATCAACCAATGCAGAGTGGTTGTTAGAGACAACGTCCCGATCACCCTCCAGGAATGGAATGAGCCAATCAAGGCACATGTTGGTTTCAGTTTTGTCAACAAGAGAATGAGAAAAGATTGTTGGAGAAAACTCATGGAACATTTCATTCTACCTCCGGAATTCAACTAACACGATGAAGAGGGTAACGTGGTTCCGGATGGACGTGAGAGGAGGAGGCTAGTCAAAGAGTTCGCTTATAGGAAGATGGTCGAAGCATTCCGGAACTTCAAGAAAATTTAGCCCGTGACTATGTCTCGCAGAAGAAGACTCCGGATTTCAAAGGACAGTATGAGAAACTGAAAGATGTTTTGCCTGAATTTGTGAAGCAAAAGCAATCAGATCATTTCAAGGCCATATCAGAAAAAATAAGGCAAATGCGGCTAAGAAAGAGTAATATCATATTATGGGGCCAGGAGGATATTGCACTTCAGAGCCTAAGTGGGAGAAGATGGAGAACGACCTAAGGGCGCGAGGAATCCCTCTAGGTACAGAGGGATGGGACCCACAGGCCAAAAGCTGGTGGTACGGGCATGGGGGGTCGCTAGACCCGGAGACAGGGAGGTGTGTTCACTAGAAGAAAGTGTTTACTCCCACCGCCGCCCTTATTAAAGCAATGGCCAAAGCTCAAGCGGGGAAGATCAAGTTCAACAGAGAGAACGATGCGCTGACAATAACCCTCGCGAATCCTGAACACCCAGCACGTGTACGAGGCAAAGGCGTCATTCCATGGAAAGAAGGGTTTACCGTAAGAGAAAGACGGAACGGGATGCAGATCGTATGGGGAGGATGGAAGTGGAACTATTTGAGGTGAATAAGATGGTGCAGGAACTAGTAAAAGACATATGATTGGAAGGGCCGCATGAAGATCGTGCAGCGGATGTCGGAAGTCAGCAGCGGAGAAGCAGCATGGCTTCCACGGAGGCCCCGGCTGGTGCTAATGCACCCTTGGCCCCGGCTGGTGCTAACGCACCGATGCTCCATATTGGTGCACCGGAGCCTCGCTACCCCGTGGACGATGTACATGAGATGAAAGATTGTGAGCTGCATTATCCAATGGGAACATTTCCATGAAGGTGGTGATCGGCAGCGCTTTACCTTGTATACCTGGAGCACTCCACCAGAACAATCCCATTGCAGATGGCTATGCTCGTGTCATGGTGGATGACATAGTCCAAGGGATTGAGGACCTGCAGATTGACTATGCTACACCCGAAGGGTATGTGAGACTTCCAGATGTCAAGCGCCAAATCGTTCTATGGAAAAAGAAGTACATCAAGTTTCCAGGCGAGGCGCCAAGGCCACCGACCCCGTGGAATCACCCAACAAGTCCACCCCCCTCCGGTGGTGGTGGTGGTCCACCTACACCTCCTACACGTCAGCCGACGCCGCCCCCCAATCCACCTCCGGCGGGTAAGCAGACGCTGCCCCCCAGTCCACCTCCAGCGGGTAAGCAGACGCCCCCCAGTCCAACTCCGGCGGGTACGCCGCCACCCAGTTCACCTCCGGTGAAGAAGCAGAAGCAGGGGGTTACGGGGGGCAGCAAGGCAACCCCCTCCTGGACTATTAACCCGGAACCTTATGTACCTAAGACCACCAGGGTACCAATGCCATCACTGAAGCCTCTCCTCCAAAGACCTTGGGAACTTAGTGTCCAGGAAACCGATGTGGCCGCGGCTGCTCACCATGAGAAATTTAAGGCGGAAGTCAAGTCGAAAAAAGAGCATGAGCCCAAGCCGGTATATACTGAGAAGCAAAAGAAGTGGGTTAAGGATTTTTTGACGACACCGTCCCAAATCCAGCAGAATCTGTTAGACGACTATGAACGTGAATTTCTTAGGAAAAAATCATTACGGGAAAAAGCCTTGGTGGCGGAGAAGAAAGCAAGTAAAAAATGCGGGAAACAAGTTTCCTAGCTCGGGGAACATACAAAACAATCGACCCCCCCGCTCAAAGTGGAAGCCGTTCCTTCCGTTGGGCGTCCCTCAGAGCTGATATGGACAAGGACATGGAACTATTGGACCCCGCTATCCTAGCAGCTGCTAGCGCACAAGGAATGACTGTAACGGCGGCCAAAAAATGAGGGGCCGAGTTCGGTATGACTCTTCGTGCATTGTTAGGCCTTGAGGAGTGAGGTGGCATTTACATATGTGCTGAATGGGCCTCTCGTCGAGTCTACGCAGGAAGCGAGTCTACCACACAAATGCGAAAGCTGCTATATTGGTACATGTATTTCATAAAAAATAAGGCCGGCAAAGAATATATTTATGCGGAAGTTAGAGAGGAGCATCACTTCAAACATTACTATGTACAAGTTCATATGAGTGAATTGTTCCAGTTGTTCAATCTGTGTGATCTCGACAAATCTATCCCGAGTTGCTACGTTTTGTAAGTGATCGATTTATTTCTATAATTAAATCTCTCCTCATCTCGTTCATTGCCTGCACTATATTGTCCTAACTATATTCTTGTGTACGCTATTATGCAGAATGAACCTTGGGGAATGCAAAAGAAGAAACATCCTTGATGTTGGGTTCATTGACCCACAAATCATTAATGGACATGTGTTAGAAAATCGCCCCCAAGACGTGGAGAGAGTCATGTACAAGTTTCTTACAATGCAAGAACTCAAAAGTGATATTCTATTTTCTTACCATTTTAGGTAAGTGTTTCTATCTTGTGCATATTCTTTTTTGTTTACTCCATGTTATGTCTAATCGATGAGTTATGCATGACTGTGCATGTAACGTGTCCACAGGTTTCACTGGATTCTGCTAATAATTCAATTTTACAACTCCAGAGTTAAAATCATGGACTCTCTGAATATGGATCCAAAGCATTGGCTCAGCATGAGATTAATGCTGCAAAAGTAATTATTTTCAATTATTTGCGCACTATATTAGCCTCTTTCATTCATTTCCTGATATCAAGTAACTAATAACTCCCTTGTTCATTTAATTTCTTTGCCCTGCAGGGTTTGGAAACGGTTCAAAGATAACATAACCGGTGAATTTGAAGATCAACTAACATTTAGAAGGTTAGCTCATGTTTCAACTCAGCAAAAGGGGACCAATATATGTGGATACTATGTTTGTGAGTTCATCCGGGGACTCACCTCCGAGCGGAGGGCTCGAGATATCAACTTGCGGAGGTGTGACTTGCGGGATAAGCTTGATCCAGAAGCTCGCTTCCGACCAATTCAAGAGGAGTTAGCAGGATTTTTGATGAGGGAGGTCCTCAATCCTAATGGTCAACTCTATTACGAGGACGACGAATTCTAATGCATCTGACATCCACTTGATAATCGTATATGGAAACTTGTTTGAAGTTGTATATGGTCACCGGCGGCCCGAGATTGAATATTATATATTCCTCTTGAATTGTTCTTGTTTGAAATTTCAAAGTTGTTTGAAATTGTATATTCATATGCATAAACGTGTAACGTGTATATAGTAGCGTAGAATATGTGTACTGAAACTTCTTTAAAATTAAAATAAAACACAAAATAAAATATAAAAGAAATGAAAACACAACTAAATAAAACCAGATTTAGGGGGGTTTAAACCCTAAACTTGCGGAGACCTTTAGTCCTGGTTGATCTAGCCAACCGCGACTAAAGATCCTCCGCCCCGATGAACGCCTGCACCCCACGTGGATGGGCATTTAGTCTCGCATAATTAGTCCCGGTTGCGCAAGAGAGACTAAAACCCATTACCAACCGGGACTAAAACCCCTTTTTCTACTGTGCTAGTTCCCCGAGTTCGCCTCCAGCGACACCCATTGGACAATGTATGGTAGCTCCAGTTTGGCATTCCTTTTTCTTCGAGGTTTTCACGCTTTCTCATGCCTGGTGCATTTAGAACAAGTTATTTAACATGACCCCTAGTAGGAGTTACTGACATGAGCATTTAAAAACAGATCTCAGCATGCCAGTTCATGTAGTACTAGTCATGAAGGACCACAAAGCTCTCGATTGACAATTCAATTTGAGTTTCACTTCAGCCATATGTAGCTGTAACATCTCTTCACAATATTCATATTTGGCCCGATTGTAGCTGTAACATCTCTGCAGCAAGAGCCATGTTTTCCAGAAAAAATGTTACGGGAAATTTTCCATGCTCATTTGGTGCCTAAACAAAAGTGGGTTCGTGATCATAAAACCAAGGGTGGTCACACTGGCACATAGTTGAAATGTACGGAGGGAGTAGATACAATCAAATGGTAAACAGAAAACACCGTTCACAACCAAATATGTAGACATGGAATTGGATCCACCCACTTAGAGCACCTCCAGCCATTAGAGCACCTCCAGCCATTGGCGCTCCCCACATCGAACTTCTAGCCGCCCCCCCAAGCTAGACGCCCGAAGATCGGCGCTTTTGGCTTTAGTTTCACAAATAAACTTAAAGTTTAACGAATTTGAAAAATTCTAATATTCGGCTTATTTTTACAAATAAACGTTACAGTTCAACAAAGTAAGCAAATAATTTAACAAGTTTTGAAACAAATCAAATGGAAATTAATTGGTGTTGCTTCGAAGCCTCCATATGTGCTCCACCAGCCTGCATCTGTTGATGCATTGTGGAGTCTTAAATCTCCTGATACATAGCGATGAACGAAGCCCATGATGCCGACACCTGGTAATTAGGCTGTGCAAAAGGACCCTCTCTGTCATATGGTGCAGCTTGCTCGCTGGAGGAAATGGATACTTTCTCTCATTCTCAATAATCATGTTGTGTAAGCACACACAACAGTTCATCACCCCCCCCCCCCCCCTCCCCACATCTGATCTTTGGACCAAGTCATAGCGGGTAACCAGAGTACAACAAATCTCTGCTGGAGGATACCAAATGCACACTCGACGTCCTTTCGACAACCTTCTTGTTCCTTGACAAACTTCGTCTCCTTCCGGAGGACGGGGCTTGAGATAATCTTCACAAATATTGCCCACTTTAGATAGATACCGTCTGCAAGATAGTATCCGTTGTTGTAGTGCCAGCCATTGATCACAAAGTCAATCGAGGGAGCATGACCCTCAACAAGCTTGGAGAAGATCGACGAGCACTGTAAGACGTTGATGTCGTTGTTGGATCCCTGCACACCAAAGATGGAGTGCCAAATCCAGAGATCATGGGTAGCCACTCCCTCAAGTATCACATTGCAGCCTTTTTCGTGACCCTTGTGCATTCCCTGCCAGGCAAACGAATAGTTATTCCATTTCCAGTGCATGCAGTCAATGCTTCCAAGCATCCCGGAAATCCTCGAGCTTCATTGAAAGCGAGGATCCGGGCATTGTCTTCGACAATGGGTGATCTCAAGTAGATGTCCCCTCCGTTTAATTTTGACCTTGTTATAACTTTGAGGGACGCTGACGCTGCTACCTGATGGGTTCCGGATGTTAGCCTCCTTGTACGAGAAACTTGAGATATCTTGATTTTTTTACCCGTGATATTGCGGGATACTTGCCTTCTTTCAATCCCTTATGTTTGATTTTACATTTTAAAAGTTGAGGGACGCTGCTGGCTGATTGGTCTCCGATATCAGCCTCCCAGTACAAGAAACGTGTAATCTCTTGATTATTTTGCCGGCAATAAACAGTGTATTTCGCTCTGAGCTATTGCAAACGGATAAATTAAATATTTATTTATACATAAACAAACGTATATGTTGAATCTCCTTGTTTTTTGTTTTTTCCGAAGCATAAGACTTTCCTGTTTTGGAGTGGGCTGATAGTTCGAAGGTCCAAATGGCCACATGCATCCCCAATTGAAATATTTGTCACTTCCTTTTTTGGCGGCAATAGTTTTGCCAATCCTCTTTGGAATCAGAGAAAGACATGATACTTCAAATCAAGAAGGTTGCAATTCTCTTTCTGCAAAGGTTGTATTTCTAGATAGCTAAGGTGGATTCGAACATGTCGTGGTTCAAGCAGCTCAGGTAAGCTTTCTTGCCCTGATTAATGGAAGTTGTGTATAGCAAGGTCAAGACATGTGGCTCGGTGTAATGAATCTATTTGAATCATGTTGTGGGTTCAATCTGCTAGGTCTCTAACGTCTCAGCCAAAATACAAATTAAGTCCTTTGTTCTAAAACGGAAATGAAAATTAAGATGAACACAAACATTTGTTACCACAATAGCTAATCATAGATACATAATTGCAAAGAGCAAAATCTTGCCACAGTTTTACCACCCATACAGTTAATTAGCAGTTCAGATAAGATAATCTTATATAACTATTACTACAAATGTATTTGCTAAGGGCTTATGGGACAACAGAACTATACAACCAGGAACTTCATGACCAGCATGTCATAGTGCCATCGACAGATCTTGACCTTGAACTTTGATCCAATGCGAAGTTTGGTACCGTCAATGAAAAATTTCCACCTAGAAGTAACAACCAAGCGGCCATCTGTGGGACTGATGGAGTATCGTCCCTCCACGGTGAGACCTTCACTCTTCATGACGAGGGATATCTAACCCTTCTGCTGGCATTGAGATTCTTAGAGATACTTTTAGGAAATTTCTGATTCAAAGCAAGAGATAGCACCAAAAATTAGTCAATGGCAGTAATGCACTAAACCATGTGAGGCTTTGAGCAGAGAACACATCAAGATAAGAGCAGTTATGCTGTCATATACTCACGAACATAGCCTTCAGATGCATCCTGGTCACCACACGGGTGGATATTGCTATGACCTCAGACCTCGGTGATCTGGCTGGGGCAGGTGCAGGAGCCTGTGCTGGTACACGAGCTGGTGCTGATATAGGAGTCTGCTAGGCAGGTGTAGTAAACGGGGCCTCTAAAGGAACCGGTCCTGATGCAGGAGCGTGCTAGGAAGGTGTAGTATAGGGGGTCTCTACAGGAATCGATGCTGATGTAGGGGCCTATTGGGTAGATACAGTAAACGGGGCTAGTACAGAAACATGTGCTGATGCAGGCGACTGAGAAGCCGGTGCCGGTGCTAGTGTCGGTGCCCTTAGTGACATCCGTTCCTGTTCCGTCAGGGGATCTGAAGCTTTGATCATGTTAGACTCAGCTAGCTAGAACAGAGAGAATGGTTTAGAACAACTGTTTGGAATGCAGTAATTGAAGGATATGAGTACAAGAAAAGTTACATATTATATATTTGGAAGTGTCTCCAACTCTGTAAGTAGTTACGTATATCTGCCCTTTTGAGTTTCCGATCCTCAGTTCGTCGCCCTTCTTTAGACCGTAGTCAAACGCGAATTTTCTCCAGTCATGTCCAAACAAATATGTGATGGCCTGCGTCTTGTAGACATACACCTCACAGACCGTGTAGGTGTTCATCGATTTTCCATTTCCATGCATAGTGAAAGACCCATCATGCGGACACATCTGGTTAATCATTGGACGAAGTTCACAAGGCAAAATCTGCATGTGAAAATTGATACTAAGGTAAGAAGCAGGAAGAATGAAAGTAAGACTTTACTATACGCAGATTCATGCTAAACCAGTGAGAATACATACATGTAACTCCGCGAAGGAGTTATTATAAAGGTAGATAGAGCCATAAGAGGTGTTATACGTGGGGTATGTACATGGACCCGCCATATTCCCGCAATCTCGGCATCGGGATGGTGAAGGAAACATGGGCGGACTACTGGTGCGTAGCGCTGAATGTAAGTGGAAGAATTAGGTTGTGTAAAGAGCATAATTCAGAGCAATGCAAATGTTGATAGAAGAAACCAAAAGAACTCATGGGAGTGCAAACTAAAGAGTGAAAATTTAGTGTATGATGAATATAAGCAAGCTAATTTGGTGTTTTCGAATTCCAAAAAGCATTAGATAGAGCCGCTGATAATATCAGACATAAATCATGGCATGTATATGTGGCTTAAGAAAATATACCCGAACCCTTGGATGGTTACATCCCGACTGGTGCTTGGACTTGAGCTTATATACGCATCCAGAAGGTGGGGCTGACACTAACTTGGTGGCAGCCTGCAGATGCCTCATTAGCAGCAGTTGCAATCCTTTTGACCAATAAAGGCTTAGCAGTTTCATTCTGCATATGAAAAATTGAATAGCAACAAACATCAGCAGTGATATACAGGCCCGTCCATGGGGCAGTGCGGGCTGTGCGACCAAACTGGGCCCCTGAAATTTTGGGGCCCCCAAATCCCAGCCCAGGCCTGCACTCTATCAGTGTCCCAGCGAAATTTTCCAGACCATAATTTCCCTGATGGCCCAACAGCAGCCCACCTAAAAGTCCAGTTCTGAAACGACAAACAGTCCTCTCGAATCACGAGCCTCACCCGCGCTGTAGGTTTCGCGATCGGTCTATTATGAAAACCAAACAAGAAAATGAATCGCTCTAGCCCACGTCTTCCAGAACGGTCGCCCTGAAAACCAAACAAGAAAATGACCGGAAAAAACATCCAGATGCCATCAGCCAATAGCCGGTCGCCCTGCGTCCCTGCATGCAGCCTAACCGGATGCTCCATTTGATGGATCGATAGACGACAGGAGACTGTCCCGATTTGGTTTTGCCAACGCCGTTTCAGTCTGTTTCTTCTAAACTCCAAATCAATCTACCATGTCAGACAAGCAAGGTTTGATCCTATTATCTATTTTTTGTAAAACTAGAATACTCAACTGATTGGCTTATTCGGTGCTCGTAAAAGATTTCATGTAGAATATAAGGTTAGTTCATTTCTTTTGCTTATGATTTTAGCATTAATATTAATAATAAAGTGAAAACATGCTTTACTTAAATTAGGTATTTAATAAAAAAAATTAAAAATAGGGCTCTAGTTTGCATTTTGCACTGGGGCCCCAAATTCCTGGAGACGGCCCTGGTGATATTGAATGAATCTATGAGACACTGATACATATAGTGCTGGATGTAACTGGAAGAATAGGGTTGTGTGTGTTTCTGAACTTTTGGTAAGCATTAGACAAAGATGACATCAAACATATAAAGATCAAATCATGTATGAGAATTAAGAAAATATAACTGCTTCCTGAAAAGGATACCGCCCAACTGGTTCGTGGTCTTGTTCTTGTAGAGGTTTTCATAAGATGGTGGCGGCACCATCGTCTTCACAACATCCTCTTCAGGATCATTTTTTATCCATTTGAGTAGAGGCACAAAAGTTTCATCCTGCATATGAATAGCAACAGAACTCAGCATTGATATCTAATAAATCTATGAGACATACTGATCCATATAGTGCGAGTTGTAAGTGAAAAAATAGGCTTGTGCATAGACAACAGTTCACAACAGTGCAAATGATTACAAAAGAAACCAACGAAACTCAACAATTTTTATACTAGATGAGAAAGACTGAAAACAAAAAATTTAGTGTATGATAATTGTAAGCAAACGTGGTGTTTCTGAACTTTCGGTAAGCATTAAAGCCAACAATAATTAAACATACAATAATAAAATCATGTATGTGGATTAAGAAAATATACCAGATTCATTAAAAGGTCACCACCCAGCTGGCCCGTAGCCTCGTGCTTGTAGACGTTTTCAGAAGATGGTGCTGGCACCATCGTCCTCACATCAGCCTCATCAGCCTCATTTTTTATCCACTTGAGTAAAGGCGCAACAGTTTCAGCTTGCATATGAATGGGAACAGATCTCAGTAGTGATATTGAATGACTCTGAAACAGACAGATGCATATAGTGTCGGATGTAAGTGGAAGAATATAACTGTTTATAGACAACAGTTCACAACAATGCAAGGGTGTGTTCGGTTCAGAAACGGCGTGGAATGGAACGGTTCCATTTCAGTGAAATGGAATGGTTCCATCCCGCGTTCAGTTTGGATAAAAATGGAGGAACGGAATGGTAACTTTTTTGTTCGGATGGAAAAATTGGAGAGTAGACCAAATCGAGGTTAAACTAATATTTTGTCTCAAAATTGTAATTAACAATAAAAAATGACATTTTAATATCAAAGTCATAATTAACAGCACCTAATGGTACTTTTAATCTAAAAATCGCAATTAACATTGTTTTTTTTGTTGGGTTAGGGGAACTTGGAGAGTAGATGAACATTAGTGTATGATGATTGTAAGCAAATGAATTTGGTGTTTCTGAACTTTTGGCAAACATTAGATAAAACAGACATCAGACAGACAAAAATCAAGACATGTATGTGGATTAGAAAAATATACCATATTCATTAAAAGGTCACCACCCAGCTGGCGCGTGGCCTTGTGCTTGTAGAGGTATTTAGAAGTTGGGGTGACATCAACATAATGGCAGCAACCTCATCAGCCGCAATTTTGATCTTCTTTTTGAGTAAAGGCCCTAAAGTTTCAGTCTACATATGAATAGCAAAAAATAAACCCCAGGAGTGATATTGAATTACTATATGAGATAGACTGATGTATATAGTGGATGCTCTTAGCCTTTTGCACCATGAACACTAGCTATGGATAGCCAAAAAAATAGTTGACTCAGCTTTGTCTAGATATGCATGTACTACCTCCATCCCAAAGCTTAAGGCTTATTTCTTTTTGAGAAGTCAAACCACGTAAAGTTTTACCAAACTTTTAGAACATTCTATCAACAAATATAATATTCTATAGATACCGTAGGAAATAGATTTCATTATCTATTTAATAATTTTTGGTAAAAGTTTGGTCAAACATAGCATAGTTTGACTTTCTAAAAATACTATAAGCCCTAAGCTTTGGGATGGAGGTAATAGTATCTAGAGCTAAGGCACATCTAGATATATCTGTATCTACAAATAGTTGAGTCAATTAATTTGGATCTGAGGAAGTATCAGATTCAGACTACATCATGGTAAGTTGGTTAAAAATATTTACCCCTGGGCGGTCCCTACCCAGTTCGGCAGTGGCATTTCGCTTCTTGTGTTGCAGATCGGGTCACGCTCCTGCAGCAGGTGGGGCTTCTTGTTTCACATAGCCTCAGCACGGAACCTGGAGGTACCAACCTGATACAGAGAATATAGAGCATGGTGTCACAAAGCCTTTAAGCACAAACGACTGAAGACATGTGCTACTTTAAGCATCTTCCATCACAGAAATAGATTGAGGATGCAGACAAACACTTAAAAGAAAAATAGTGGATAAGCAAAAAAAAAAGTACCTGCTTTGCGTAGGGGTGGAATCGAGCCGAGCCGAGTCGGTTCGTGGCTCGGCTTGTCCAGGCTTGAGGAAAGTTGAGCCGGGCCTGGCTCGACTTGCATCACAAACAATTCCAGAAAAGAGGCTTGTCGAGCTCGAGCCAAGCCTCGAGCTTTGAGCTTTGTGTCCACCCCTAGCTTTGCGGGTATGGGCGTAGCTAAGGCTCAGCCAACTGCCCCACATGCGTGGTGACCTTACGCTCCGTTGTCCCCCCGAGTTCTTTCTTTTCCTGTAGAAGCTGACAAAAGATACAGTGAGGATCAGCAGAAAACTACAAATGTTGCAAATATCGATAAATAAAGAAAGAACACCCCAATCCAAGCAAAGGTAGCCCCCGCCCCGCCCCCATCCAGAAAGACACCTCTTCTCCCAGAATGGGAAATGCTCCTAGCTAGGCAGCAAGATCTCGAGGTGAGCAAACCAATCTTGAGAAAGGAAAGAACATTACTAGTAGTACATAATCCACTTGGTCTAGATGCAGCTTGCCACTCTGCTTGTGACGGTAAAGCACACGTCCGTTGGGAACCCCAAGAGGAAGGTATGATGAGTACAACAACGAGTTTTCCTTTAGTAAGAAACCAAGGTTATCGAACCAGTAGGAGATGAAGATCACGTGAAGGTTGTTGGTGAAAGAGTGTAGTGCGGCGCAACACCAGGGATTCCGGTGCCAATGTGGAACCTGCACAACACAATCAAACTACTTTGCCCCAACTTAACAGTGAGGTTGTCAATCTCACCGGGTTGCTGAAAACAAAGGACTAAACGTATGGTGTGGAAAATGATGTTTGCTTGCAGAAAATAAAAGAGAACAATGATTGCAGCAGGTTGTATTTCAGATGTAAAAGAATGGACCGGGGTCCACAGTTCACTAGTGGTGTCTCTCCAATAAGATAAATAACATGTTGGGTAAACAAATTACAGTTGGGCAATTGACAAATAGAGAGGGCATAACAATGCACATACATATCATGATAACTACTATGAGATTTACTTAGGGCATTACGACAAAGAACATAGACTGCCATCCAGCATGCATCTATGCCTAAAAAGTCCACCTTCGGGTTAGCATCCGCACCCCTTCCAGTATTAAGTTACAAGCAACAGACAATTGCATTAAGTACTGTGCGTAATGTAAACAATACAAATATCTTTAGACAAAGTATTGATGTTTTATCCCTAGTGGTAACAGCACATCCACAACCTTAGAACTTTCTGTCACTGTCCCAGATTCAGTGGAGGCATGAACCCACTATCTAGCATAAATACCCCCTCTTGGAGTTACAAGTATCAACTTGGCCAGAGCCTCTACTAGCAACGGAGAGCATGCAAGATCATAAACAACACATATAAGATAGATCTATAATCAACTTGACATAGTATTCCATATTCATCGGATCCCAACAAACACAACATGTAGCATTACAAATAGATGATCTTGATCATGATAGGTTGCTCACAAGATCTAAACATGATGGCATAATAGGAGAAGACAACCATCTAACTACTGCTATGGACCCATAGTCCAAGGATGAACTACTCACGCATCAGTCCGGAGGCGGGCATGGTGATGTAGAGCCCTCCGGTGATAATTCCCCTCTCCGGCAGGGTGCCGAAGGAGATCTTCTGAACCCCCCGAGTTAGGGTTGACGGCGGCGGCGTCTCTGGAACTGTTCTGGTATTTTGGCTCTCGGTGCTAGGGTTTTCGGAGACGAAGGAATAAATAAGCGAAGGGGCAGCGTCGGGGGAGCCAGGGGCTCCCTCCCCACATCTTGGCGCGACAGTGGGCCCCCCCGCGCCGCCCTATGGGGTGGGCCCCCTTCTGGCCTTCTTCGACTCTTCTTCGGTCTTCTGGAACATTCCGTGGAAAATAGGCCCATGGGCTTTTGTTTCGTCCAATTCCGAGAATATTTGTAAACCAACTTTTCTGAAATAAAAAACAGCAGAAAACAGGAACTGGCACTGTGGCATCTTGTTAATAGGTTAGTCCCAGAAAATGCATAAAAGTATTACAAAGTGTGAATAAAACATGTAGGTATTGTCATAAAACTAGCATGGAACATAAGAAATTATACATACGTTGGAGACGTATCAAGCATCCCCAAGCTTAGTTCCTACTCGCCCTCGAGTAGGTAAACGATAAAAAGAATAATTTCGGAAGTGACATGCTACCAACATAATCTTGATCAATACTATTGTAAAGCATATGAGATGAATGAAGTGACTCAAAGTAATGGTCTATAGTTTGCTTAACAAAAATATAATGACTAAACAACTGAATCATATAGCAAATTTTTTTCATGAATAGTACTTTCAAGACAAGCATAAAAAAGTCTTGCATAAGAGTTAACTCATAAAGCAATAGATTCTTAATAAAAGGTTTTGAAGCAACACAAAGGAAGATTTAAGTTTCAGCAATTTCCTTCAACTTTCAACATGTATATCTCATGGATAATTGTCAACACAAAGTAATATGATGAGTGTAATAAGCAAGCATGTAACAATCAATGCACACAGTGACACAAATGTTTGCTTCTAAGATAGAAAGAAGTAGGTAAACTGACTCAACATAAAGTAAAAGAAAGGCCCTTCGCAGAGGGAAGCAAGGATTAAATCATGTGCTAGAGCTTTTCAAGTTTTGAAATCATAAAGAGAGCAAAAAAATAAAGTTTTGAGAGATGTTTGTTGTTGTCAACGAATAGTAGTGGGCACTCTAACCCCCTTGTCAAACAGACTTTCAAAGAGCGGCTCCCATGAAGGACGTTATCTCTACCAGCAAGGTAGATCACCCCTCTTCTTTTTTGTTTACACATGTATTTTAGTTTTATTTATAGATGACACTCCTCCCAACCTTTTGCTTTCACAAGCCATGGCTAACCGAATCCTCGGGTGCCTTCCAACATTTCTCATACCATGGAGGAGTGTCTATTGCAAAATTAAGTTGCTTACTGATAAATCAGGGCAAAACATGTGAAGAGAATTATTAATGAAAGTTAATTAATTGGGGCTAGGCACCCCGTTACCAGCTCTTTTTGCAAAATTATTGGATAAGCGGATGTATATGCCACTAGTCCACTGGTGAAAGTCAGCCCAACAAGATTGAAAGATGAAACACCACATACTTCCTCATGAGCTATAAAACATTGACATAAATAAGGAGTAATAAAGTTTTGAATTGTTTAAAGGTAGCACATGAAGTATTTACTTGGAATGGCATAAAAATACCACATAGTGGGTAGTTATGGTGGACACATATGGCATGGGTTTTGGCTCAAGGTTTTGGATGCACGAGAAGCATTCCCTCTTAGTACAAGGCTTTGGCTAGCAAGGTTGTTTGAAGCAAACACAAGTATAAACCGGTACAGCAAAACTTACATAAAAACAAATTGCAAGCATTATAAGACTCTACACAGTCTTCCTTGTTGCTCAAACACTTTTAACAGAAAATATCTAGACCTTAGAGAGACCAATCATGCAAACCAAATTTCAACAAGCTCTACGGTAGTTCTCCACTAATAGGTTTAAACTACATGATGCAAGAGCTTAAACATGATCTACTTGAGAGCTCAAAACAATTGCCAAGTATCAAATTATTCAAGACAGTATACCAACTACCACATGAAGCATTTTCTGTTTCCAACCAAATAGCAATAAGTGTTGTGGCTTTCAGCTTTTGTCATGAACATGAAAAATAAAACGAAGAACACAAGTGTTCAAATGAAAAAGCAGAGAGTGTCTCTCTCCCACACAAGTATGTTAGGATCCGATTTATTCAGAGAATGAAAATAACAAAACGAAAATAAAAGCACACATACGCTCCAAATAAAGCACATAAGATGTGACGGAATTAAAATATAGTTTCACTAGAGGTGACCTGATAAGTTGTTGATGAAGAAGGGGATGCAAGGCATCCCCAAGCTTAGACTTTTCACTCTTCTTGATAATATTATATCATCCTCCTCTTTTGATCCTTGAAAACTTCCTTCACACCAAACTCAAAGCAATCTCATTAGAGGATTAGTGCATAATCAAAAATTCACATGTTCAGTAAGGACACAATCATTCCCAACACTTCTGGACATTACCCAAGGTTACTGAAATTTAATGGAGCAAGAAACCCACTCAAACACGGTAAAAGAGGCAATGCGAAATAAAAGGCAGAATCTGTCAAAAACAGAACAGTCCGTAAAGATGAATTTTTTCGAGGCACTTAACATGCTCATATGGAAAAGCTCCAGTTGAATGAAAGTTGCGTACATATCTGAGAATTACTCTTGAATTTTTTCAGAATTTTTTAGATTTTTGTACAGAGAGAAAAGCTCAAATTCTTGACAGCTAAAAATCTATTTCTGCGTAGAAATCTAAATCTAGTATCAACTTTCTATCAAAGACTTTACTTGGCACAACAATGCAAGAAAATAAAGATACAAAGGTATTGCTACAGTAGTAACAAGCACTGATACGCGTACAACACGCGTCCGTTGGGAACCCCAAGAGGAAGGTGTGATGCGTACAGCGGCAAGTTTTCCCTCAGTATGAAACCAAGGTTTATCGAACCAGTAGGAGCCAAGAAGCACGTTGAAGGTTGATGGCGGCGAGATGTAGTGCGGCGCAACACCAGGGATTCCGGCGCCAACGTGGAACCTGCACAACACAAACCAAGTACTTTGCCCCAACGAAACAGCGAGGTTGTCAATCTCACCGGCTTGCTGTAACAAAGGATTAGATGTATAGTGTGGATGATGATTGTTTGCAGAAAACAATAGAACAATATTGCAGTAGATTGTATTTCAGTAAAGAGAATTGGACCGGGGTCCACAGTTCACTAGAGGTGTCTCTCCCATAAGATAAACAGCATGTTGGGTGAGCAAATTACAGTTGGGCAATGGACAAATAGAGAGGGCATGACCATGCACATACATATTATGATGAGTATAGTGAGATTTAATTGGGCATTACGACAAAGTACATAGACCGCTATCCAGCATGCATCTATGCCTAAAAAGTCCACCTTCAGGTTATCATCCGAACCCCCTCCAGTATTAAGTTGCTCACAACAGACAATTGCATTAAGTATTGTGCGTAATGTAATCAGTAACTACATCCTCGAACATAGCACCAATGTTTTATCCCTAGTGGCAATAGCACATCCATAATCTTAGAGGTTTTTGTCACTCCCCCAGATTCACGGAGACATGAACCCACTATCGAGCATAAATACTCCCTCTTGGAGTTACAAGCATTTACTTGGCCAGAGCATCTACTAGTAACGGAGAGCATGCAAGATCATAAACAACACATAGATATAAATTGATAATCAACATAACATAGTATTCTCTATTCATCGGATCCCAACAAACACAACATATAGAATTACAGATAGATGATCTTGATCATGTTCGGCAGCTCACAAGACCCGACAATTAAGCACAATGGGGAGAAGACAACCATCTAGCTACTGCTATGGACCCATAGTCCAGGGGTAGACTACTCACACATCACTCCGGAGGCGACCATGGCGGTGTAGAGTCCTCTGGGAGATGATTCCCCTCTCCGGCAGGGTGCCGGAGGCGATCTCCTGAATCCCCCGAGATGGGATTGGCGGCGGCGGCGTCTCTGGAAGGTTTTCCGTATCGTGGCTCTCGGTACTGGGGGTTTCGTGACGAAGGCTATTCGTAGGCAGAAGGGCAGGTCAAGGGGCGTCACGAGGGGCCCACACCATAGGTCGGCGCGGCCAGGGCTTGGGCCGCGCCGCCCTATAGTCTGGCCACCTCGTGGCCCCACTTCGTCTCCTCTTCGGTCTTCTGGAAGCTTCGTGGCAAAATAGGACCCTGGGCGTTGATTTCGTCCAATTCCGAGAATATTTCCTTACTAGGATTTCTGAAACCAAAAACAGCAGAAAAACGACAGCGGCACTTCGGCATCTTGTTAATAGGTTAGTTCCAGAAAATGCACGAATATGACATAAAGTGTGCATAAAATATGTAGATATCATCAATAATGTGGCATGGAACATAAGAAATTATCGATACGTCGGAGACGTATCAGCATCCCCAAGCTTAGTTCCTGCTCGTCCCGAGCAGGTAAACGATAAACAAAGATAATTTCTGGAGTGACATGCCATCATAACCTTGATCATACTATTGTAAAGCATATGTAGTGAATGCAGCGATCAAAACAATGTATATGACATGAGTAAACAAGTGAATCATATAGCAAAGACTTTTCATGAATAGTACTTCAAGACAAGCATCAATAAGTCTTGCATAAGAGTTAACTCATAAAGCAATAATTCATAGTAAAAGCATTGAAGCAAAACATAGGAAGATTAAGTTTCAGCGGTTGCTTTCAACTTATAACATGTATATCTCATGGATATTGTCAACATAGAGTAATATAATAAGTGCAATATGCAAGTATGTAGGAATCAATGCACAGTTCACACAAGTGTTTGCTTCTTGAGATGGAGAGAAATAGGTGAACTGACTCAACAATAAAAGTAAAAGAATGGTCCTTCGAAGAGGAAAAGCATCGATTGCTATATTTGTGCTAGAGCTTTTGATTTTGAAAACAAGAAACAATTTTGTCAACGGTAGTAATAAAGCATATGTTTCATGTAAATTATATCTTACAAGTTGCAAGCCTCATGCATAGTATACTAATAGTGCCCGCACCTTGTCCTAATTAGCTTGGACTACTGGGATTATCGCAATGCACATGTTTTAACCAAGTGTCACAAAGGGGTACCTCTATGCCGCCTGTACAAAGGTCTAAGGAGAAAGCTCGCATCGGATTTCTCGCTATTGATTATTCTCAACTTAGACATCCATACCGGGACAACATAGACAACAGATAATGGACTCCTCTTTTATGCATAAGCATGTAGCAACAATTAATTTTCTCATTTGAGATTGAGGATATTGTCCAAAACTGAAACTTCCACCATGGATCATGGCTTTAGTTAGCGGCCCAATGTTCTTCTCTAACAATATGCATGCTCTAACCATAAGGTGGTAGATCGCTCTTACTTCAGACAAGACGAACATGCATAGCAACTCACATGATATTCAACAAAGAGTAGTTGATGGCGTCCCCAGGAACATGGTAATCGCACAACAAGCAACTTAATAAGAGATTAAGTGCATAAGTACATATTCAATACCACAATAGTTTTTAAGCTATTTGTCCCATGAGCTATATATTGTAAAGGTGGAGAATGGAAATTTAAAGGTAGCACTCAAGCAATTTACTTTGGAATGGCGGAGAAATACCATGTAGTAGGTAGGTATGGTGGACACAAGTGGCATAGTGGTTGGCTCAAGTATTTGGGTGCATGAGAAGTATTCCCTCTCGATACAAGGTTTAGGCTAGCAAGGCTATTTGAAACAAACACAAGGATGAAGCGGTGCAGCAAAACTCACATAAAAGACATATTGAAAACATTATAAGACTCTACACCGTATTCCTTGTTGTTCAAACTCAATACTAGAAATTATCTAGACCTTAGAGAAACCAAATATGCAAACCAAATTTTAGCATGCTCTATGTATTTCTTCATTAATAGGTGCAAAGTATATGATGCAAGAGCTTAAACATGAGCACAACAATTGCCAAGTATCACATTATCCAAGACATTTTAGCAATTACTACATGTATCATTTTCCAATTCCAACCATATAACAATTTAACGAAGAAGAAACTTCGCCATGAATATTATAAGTAGAGCCTAAGGACATACTTGTCCATATGCTACAGAGGAGCGTGTCTCTCTCCCACAAAGTGAATGCTAGGATCCATTTTATTCAAACAAAACAAAAACAAAAACAAACCGACGCTCCAAGAAAAGCACATAAGCTGTGATGGAATAAAAATATAGTTTCAGGGGAGGAACCTGATAATGTTGTCGATGAAGAAGGGGATTCCTTGGGCATCCCCAAGCTTAGACGCTTGAGTCTTCTTGATATATGCAGGGGTGAACCACCGGGGCATCCCCAAGCTTAGAGCTTTCACTCTCCTTGATCATGTTGTATCATCTCCCTCTCTTGATCCTTGAAAACTTCCTCCACACCAAACTTAGAACAACTCATTAGAGGGTTAGTGCACAATCAAAATATACATGTTCAGAGGTGACATAATCATTCTTAATACTTCTGGACATTGCACAAAGCTACTGAAAGTCAATGGAATCGAAATATCCATCGAACATAAAAAAACAGGCAATGCGAAATAAAAGGCAGAATCTGTCAAAAACAGAACAGTTCGTATTGACGAATTTTATTGAGGCACCAGACTTGCTCAAATGAAAATGCTCAAATTGAATGAAAGTTGTGTACATATCTGAGGATCACTCACGTAAATTGGCATAATTTTCTGAGTTACCTACAGAGAATTTTGCCCAGATTCGTGACAGCAAAGAAATCTGTTTCTGCGCAGTAATCCAAATCTAGTATGAACTTTACTATCAACGACTTTACTTGGCACAACAAAACACTAAACTAAGATAAGGAGAGGTTGATACAGTAGTAAACAACTTCCAAGACACAAAATAAAAACAAAGTACTGTAGTAAAAACATGGGTTGTCTCCCATAAGCGCTTTTCTTTAACGCCTTTCAGCTAGGCGCAGAAAGTGTGTATCAAGTATTATCAAGAGACGAAGTGTCAACATCATAATTTGTTCTAATAATAGAATCAAAAGGTAACTTCATTCTCTTTCTAGGGAAGTGTTCCATACCTTTCTTGAGAGGAAATTGATATTTAATATTACCTTCCTTCATATCAATGATAGCACCAACAGTTCGAAGAAAAGGTCTTCCCAATATAATGAGACAAGATGCATTGCATTCAATATCCAAGACAACAAAATCAACGGGGACAAGGTTATTGTTAACGGTAATGCGAACATTATCAACTTTCCCCAAAGGTTTCTTTGTAGAATGATCAGCAAGATTAACATCCAAATAACAATTTTTCAGCGGTGGCAAGTCAAGCATATTATAGATTTTCTTAGGCATAACAGAAATACTTGCACCAAGATCACATAAAGTATTACAATCAAAATCTTTAACCTTCATCTTAATGATGGGCTCCCAACCATCCTCTAGCTTTCTAGGAATAGAGGCTTCGCGCTCTAGTTTCTCTTCTCTAGCTTTTATGAGAGCGTTTGTAATATGTTGCGTGAAAGCCAAATTTATAGCACTAGCATTAGGACTTTTAGCAAGTTTTTGCAAGAACTTTATAACTTCAGAGATGTGGCAATCATCAAAATTCAAACCATTATAATCTAAAGCAATGGGATCATCATCCCCAATGTTGGAAAAAAATTCAGCAGTTTTATCACAGTGGTTTAGCTTTTAGCAGTTTCAGGCAGTTTCTCGCGCTTTACATTAGAAGTGGAAACATTGATAACACCAATTCTTTTATTAGTATTAGTAGGAGGTGCAGCAACTTGTGTAGCATTAGCATTACTAGTGGTGGTAATAGTCCAAACTTTAGCTATATTATCTTGTTTTTCATTTTCTTCTCTTTCCCACCTAGCACGCAATTCGGCCATCAATCTTATATTCTCATTAATTCTAACTTGGATGGCATTTGCTGTAGTAACAATTTTATTATGATGATTTTCATTAGGCATAACTTTTGATTTCAAAAGATCAACATCAGCAGCAAGACTATCGACTTTAGAAGCAAGTATATCAATTTTCCCAAGCTTTTCTTCAACAGATTTGTTAAAAGCAGTTTGTGTACTAATAAATTCTTTAAGCATGGCTTCAAGTCCAGGGGGTGTGTTCCTATTATTATTGTAAGAATTCCCATAAGAATTACCATAGCCGTTGCCATTATTATAAGGATATGGCCTATAGTTGTTACTAGAATTGTTCCGGTAAGCATTGTTGTTGAAATTATTATTTTTAATGAAGTTGACATCAACATGTTCTTCTTGTGCAACCAATGAGGCTAACGG